>NC_092131.1:33455415-33758445 GCF_043159975.1 Macaca nemestrina | reverse complement strand
CACTAATTAACTTACTCTTTACTTTCTCAAGCACTAATGGAAATACTGGATTATAACCAATCTAATACTCTCTGGGCATTTCTACCAGACACTTTGCTCAGTGTGATTTAAGGCAGTTTATAATCACCCCTTGTAGTCTTGAGGCCAGTTTTCAATTCATGAGACTCATATATCCTAGCTAGTTTTAATTAATTTTGCAAGGAAGTTGCCAGGAGAAGCAATATTAAATGCTTTCTTATAATCAGGTTATTTCATCTATTGCGTTCTCGTCAGCCACTAATCTTGTAATTTTATCTCAACAAAATACAGAACTTGCTTTGACATAGTTTGTTCTTTACTCATTATGTTTTTCAGTACATAGAACTTATGGTTTGGGTAACCTTATATTCATGATTGTCTTAACATTAGGATTTGGGGATAGACCTTATGTAGTATCACATTATGTTTCATGTATTTGGTCTTTTTGGGTAATCATATCAGCCAAGAACAGTCAGGAGTAATTTGAACAGGAAAATTTTTATTTATTTATTTATTTGTTTGTTTGTTTGTTTGAGACAGAGTCTCGCTCTGTTGCCAGGCTGGAGTGTAGTGCATGATCTCGGCTCACTGCAACCTCCGCCTCCTGGGTTCAAGCGATTCTCCTGCCTCAACCTCCCAAGTAGCTGGGACTACAGGCATACACCACCATGCCCAGCTAATTTTTGTATTTTTAGTAGAGATGGGATTTTGCCACATTGGCCAGGCTGGTCTCAAACTCCTGACCTCAGGTGATCCACCCTCCTCGGCCTCTCAAAAGTGCTGGGATTACCGGCGTGAGCCAGCGTGCCCGGTCTGAACAGGGAAAATTTAAAATAAAAAATGTTAATTAGGTGAAAGGTGGTTAACTTCTGAAAGGAAGAATCAAAGGTGTACAGAGGTAGCGGAAAGCTGATAACCCCTAGGACTGAAGGAGAGTCAACAGAGGAACTTAGCAGAGGTCACCACAAGGCTGAGGTTCAGTCCTCTGAAGGGAAGACACACGGCCACAGGGACATGCTGCCCACTGCCAGAGGGCACTCAGCTGGTGCATTGCAGGAGCAGCCCACCCGATGGCAGTGAAGAATCTTTGGGGGAGGGAGCCCCACCACTGAACTGTAAGGACTGTCATTGCCAAGGTGAACTTAGTTGAGACCCTGCATGCCAACCTGCTTGTCGCTGCACAGAAGAGCCACATGGTACAAGAAGGAAGAAAAGGCCTTTTTCCTGCCTCAGCTTTGCAGCTTCCCTCCAGTGCCCTTTATTGGCAAAGCAAAGCACCAGGGTAAGTGACAGAGGAGAAATGTAGCCTGCTGTTAGGTCCAGCTCCGGTATCACAAAGCAGGGCAAAGGGGTGAGTTAGGAAGCGAGAGACAGTAAATGGATAACTGGCACAGTGAGTAAAAGCTTTGTGTAGCTTTAAATCTTACAAATTAAATAACTTTATTTTGCATCATGGGGTTTAATAACTATCATTCAATTAACAGGTTTTAACAAATTTTCAGAAATAAAATATCTGACAGTAATTGGAAGATAACAAAGCATAAGTGTGAATAAAAGATTGCCGCCTGTAATCCCAGCACTTTGGGAGTCTGAGGTGGACAGATCATTTGAGATCAAGAGTTCGAGACTAGTGTGTCCAATATGGTGAAATCTCGTCTCTACTAAAAATACAAAAACTAGCTGGGCTTGGTGGTGCACACCTGTAATCCCAGCTGCTTGGGAGGCTGAGGCAGGAGAATCACTTGAAACCAGGAGATGGAGGTTGCAGTGAGAGGAAATCGCCACTGCATTCCAGCCTGAGCAACAAAGTGAGACTCCATCTCAAAAAACAAAAAAAGGATTGCTCTCCCACCCTCTTAGCCTCATTGAATTTTCTTTCCTTATTAATTTATTTTTTTATTGAAAAAAAAAAATACTAGAGATGGGGTAACACTGTGTTGCCCAGGCTGGTCTCAAACTCCTGGGCTCAAGGCATCCACCCACCTCAGCCTCCAAAAGTGTTGAGATTACAGGTGTGAGCCACTGCGCCCAGCCAAATTTTCTTAATTTCATGTACGACTAATTTTCTCTTCTAATCATTTCATTTTTCTTGAATTGTTACTATTCTCTCCCAACTTTTCTTTTTTTAACTACATTGAGCTCTCCTCTTCCTGTCTTCTATTAGCACCTTTCCTAACAACCTTATTTGTTCTTCAATTGTTATTTATGCTTATCTTCTCAACTAAATTGTAAGGCTCTTGTAATGAACTCAGGGACTGTGCTTTATATTCTGTATATTATAGAATAGGACTGTACAAATGCATGTTGAATAGATGGAATCGTTTTATATTTACAAAATAAGAAAATGGAAACGTAGTCATCAAAGCAGTCAAAGAACAGATAGGCACTTACCCTTTCTTTTCTCCCTTGCTACCTTCTTTTTTGTTGGTTTTGAGACGGGGTCTGGCTCTGTCTCCAGGCTGGAGTACAGTGGTACAATCTCAGCTCACTGCAGCCTCAGCCTCCTGGGCTCAAGCCATCCTTTCACCTCAGCCTCCCAGGTAGCTGGAACTACAGGTGCACACCACCATGCCCGGCTAATTTTTGTATTTTTGTAGAGATGGGGTTTCACCATATTGCCCAGGCTGGTCTCAAACTTCTTACCTCAAGCAATCCATCCACCTCTGCCTCCCAAACGGTTTGGGTTACAGGCATGAACCACTGCACCCAGCCTCCATTGCTACATTTTCAGAAGCTGTTAGTAGTCTGCCAGGTGTCTCTTGCTCTCTAGAAAGAATATAGCTAACATTAGAAATGTAAAAACAAAACCAAGGTAGGAGTGGAGGGGATGACAAAACAGTTATAATCATGGGAAAACTAAAAACATCTGAAGTGAAAAATAAATGTGGAGAGATGGTACTTTCAGGTTACTGATGGTTTTAATGTACACTCTGGCTTTTCTTTCGAAACCCTACTAAAACAATTTTTTTAAAAAAGATAAGAGCCCTCAAGGAGAGAACAGGAGAGATGACAACAGCAGCAAGATTTTGGAAGGTGGAAAATATGTGAACTTAGCAAGCCTATGAAAAACGGTACTCAAGTGAGGAAAGCCAAGAACCAAGGCAGTTCACAAAACTCCAAAGGCTGAAGATCGGTGGTACAGGTGAAGGGGGAGATGGCTTAAATAAGGAGGACTAAAGTGTATGTAGGAGTCACATACCTGTGTCACCTGCTTTATTCTCTCCCACAAAAGACTGGAGCTTTATTCTCTAAAGGTTAAAACACAATGGTTACTCAACTGGTGGATACTAGACCAGTGGAAGATGGGGTCTGTACTGAAAATGGTTTTGTTTGTTTGTTTGTTTGTTTGTTTGTCTGTTTCCTTTTGAGACAGGGTCTCACTCTGTCACCTAGACCGGAGTGGAGTGACATGATCTCGGCTGACTGCAGCCTGTCTCCTGGGTTCAAGGGATTCTCACATCTCAGCCTCCTGAGTAGCTGGGAGTACAGGCAGGCACCACCATGCCCAGCTAATTTTTATATTTTTTGATAGAGACAGGGTTTCACAATGTTGTCCAGGCTGGTCTTGAACTCCTGACTTCAAGTGATCTGCTCGCCTTGGGCTCCCAAAGTGCTGGGATTACAGGTGTGAGCCACGATGCCCGGCCTGCACTGAAAATGTAGCAAATTATGCATACATTATATGCTGAGGCCATCTCTTCCCGCCACACCCAGGCCTTCACTCTCCAATCAGGAAATTAGAAGAGGCTTCTCTGGGGAATCTGATCAGCTCAAGAAGAATAAAGGCACTGACACTGGAAGTTCTACAACTAAACAGCCTAATCACACTGTAGCAAAGCTTACAGTCAACAAGCCTAGCTCCTACTTGAGTTTTCAAGCAGCTTTTTAGTCTCCTGTTCTTACATAGGAAAAGAAATTACCAATGTTTGAGAAAAGCCCCTAAAATGAAAAATAAAGACCGAAGGCAATGAATGGAAGGCAACTTGGAGAAAAAGGAATATGCCTTCAAGAAGGTAAAATTGAAAAATCACATGATACATTTCAATATGTTAAGTTTAGACAGCAGGCAGACATAGTAGATTCTGTGGTTGATTTAGAGAGAAGTACAGAGAAAACCAAGCAAACTGAAAAACTCAGGGAAAACAAAAAAGAATGTGCAAGTAAGGAAAGGTAATCATAGTTAATAACATGCCTTAGCTATAAATAGTATTTGTATAATCATAACACTGTAGAAACTGAATGTTAATTTAGGTTACCATTTATAACCCTGAGGAGATAGGACACTTGCCATGTGTATTATGAGGAATTAAGGTGGGAAGGGGGAAAAAAAGAGTCAAGATATCACTTCCTGTATTGGGGGAAGTCAATAGAAAATGCCTCAAATTGAAAAATCAAGAGGTACCAATACAGGCACTTTTTTATTTCCTTTGGTTAATTCCTAGGAATACAGGCATATTATTTAGTCATTTAAGACATGAAGGTAATATAAAATAATCAGCTAAACAGAGTGAAAGTGATTGCCACAGGAAGGAGTTAATGGAGGATTACAGGTTTTCTTTTCTTTTTTTTTTTTTGAGACAGAGTCTCACTCAGTCATCTAGACTGAAGTACAGTGGCACAATCTTGGCTCCCTGCAACCTCCACCTCCGCACTTCAAGCGATTCTCCTGCCTCAGCCTCCCAAGTAGCTGGGATTACAGGCACACGCCACCATGGCTGAGTAATTTTTGTCTTTTTGATAGAGATGGGGTTTCACCATGTTGGCCAGGGTGACGTCGAACTCCTGACCTTAGGTGATCCGCCCACTTCGGCCTCCCAAAGTGTTGGGATTACAGGTGTGAACCACTGTGCTGGGCCTATTTTCTTATTAGACATTGTTTAGCCTTGTTTCCATAAATGTTACAATATCCAGTCTCTGTCCCTCCAATTACCTTTTTTTTTTTTTTTTTTTTTTTTTTTTGAGATGGAGTTTCGCTCTTCTTGCCCAGGCTAGAGTGCAATGACATGATCTCAGCTCACCACCACCTCCACCTCCTGGGTTCAGGCAATTCTCCTGCCTCAGCTTCCTGAGTAGCTGGGATTACAGGCATGCACCACCATTCCCAGCTAATTTTGTATTTTTACTAGAGATGGGGTTTCTCCATGTTGATCAGGCTGGTCTCGAACTCCTGACCTCAGGTGATCCGCCCTCCTCGGTCTCCCAAAGTGCTGGGATTACAGGCATGCACCACCATTCCCGGCTAATTTTGTATTTTTACTAGAGACGGGGTTTCTCCATGTTGATCAGGCTGGTCTCGAACTCCTGACCTCAGGTGATCCGCCCTCCTCGGCCTCCCAAAGTGCTGGGATTACAGGCATGAGCCACCACGCCCGGCCAAGATCTTTAAATTAAAACGTTGTTGCTCACATATTTTCAGTTTTGTGTTATGAAATCTGTGTGCCCAAACAATCCAAAATGTATAATTCATTTTCTGGGTGGGAAGCAACTATATTTCTGCCTCATGATGGAAAATAGAACCCAAAATTCAAGGCTTTAGCAATATGTTGATGACACAGTCTGATTAAGGAATTTCACTTTTTCCCCTCTTTCTTCCTTGATGTAAGTGGTATTTTCCTTAATGTCTAGCTGGATTGCAATTCACTTGGGAAAAAATAAAATTCTATGCCAATTTTCGTTATTAAGGTCCTCTAAATATTGACCTCTGGTAATTGGTAGGTTTGGTGGATGGAATTTTACTTTTTTGATATGACATTGAATTGTACATTTAGCACTGGGTCTGGGTGATCTCTCTGGGGACAGTGGAATTGATGGTTCTTTTTCTGTCAGTCCCAAGTGGCCTGTCAGGAGAGCAGGTGTTGCTGGGATAGTGCATGCATTCAAGAGTCATAGTGCAAATCTCATCAAGACATATATCCCCAAACCACTTAGGCTGGTATCTCTCCTGGGGAAGAGACTAACACTGGCCTTCTCTGCTGGTTTTTTTTTTTTTTTTTTTTTTTTTTTTAGAAAAAGAAAGAAAAACTAATTATCAACCTGCAGCAAATGTCATTCAACTCAAATCCATGAAGGATAAAGGCATAGGTGACAAATATTCCTGGAGAGAGGGTTGAGCTGTCACTTGTCTTTTTAATGGATTGTTGTTTGGCTATAGAATCACATGTTACTTCGTCTAATTGTGTATTTCATCTGAAGAAATACTGAATAGAATTGTACAATTTTTATAACCCCTCTGGGTTTGAACAGAATCCTAGCATCAAGGAAGATATAAGAGGTTAATTTCATTGCTCTTAAAACATTCAGGGGATGGATGTCTATTGACTTAGTTAATACTTGGCTAATGTTGGCCAGGCTGGTCTTGAACTCCTGACCTCAAGTGATCCACCTGCCTCAGCCTCCCAAAGTCTTGGGATTACAGGTGTGAGCCACCACACCTGGCCTGTGTCCAGAAATTCTTAACATGTAACCCAATTCACTCGGGTTTTAGATTAAGTATGTTTCCTTTTACTCTAAATGCTGTTTGACAAGTGAAGTATTGTCCCTAATACTTCACCTATTTTTCCTTTTTTCAGTTTTTATATTTTTTATAGAGATGGGGGGGGGTCCCACTATGATGCCCAGGCTGGAATTGAACTCTTGAACTCAAGCAGTCCTACTGCCTCAGCCTCCTGAGTAGCTAGGACCACAGGTGTAAGCCAGTGAGCCTGGCTTCCTTTCTTTTACTTACAGTTATTATATTCCATTTTATCTACCTTGACTACACCATGGGCAGTTGGGCAGTGATCCTTGTCACATTTCAGAGGGCAGAATTAGGAACAATGAGGAGAAGTTAGAGAGAGGTTGGATTTTTGTTTTGGGGTTTATTTGTTTTGCCACACTCTTGGAAGAACTTTCCAAATGTCCAAAAATTAAATGGACCCTCAAAAAGTACTGAATTTCCTATCAGTGGGAATGCTCAGGCAGAGTTCTGCAACTAACTCTAGAGTGTTATGAGATACTGCTAGTTATTAGGTGGGAGTTTAGATCAGATATTCTTTTCAACTATAAGAATTAAGGATTCTATTATTTTTGCTTTCCACAGAAGATATACAAAATAAATAGCTAGTGTCCATTTTGAATTGCACCATTGTTTATAATATTTGTTTATTTTTAATCTTACAGACCTGTCTGTTACAACAGTTATTACTTATTAATGACATAACAATGCTATTAGTACTTGCCTTGAATTAGTGAGTATTCTGATAGAAAAATTAACCAGCTTTGCCAGGCGTGGTGGCTCACGCCTGTAATCCCAGCACTTTGGTAGGCCGAGGCAGGTAGATCACGAGGTCAGGAGATCAAGACCATCCTGGCTAACACAGTGAAACCCCATCTCTACTAAAAATACAAAAAATTAGACGGGCGTGGTGGTGGGCGCTTGTAGTCCCAGCTACTCGGGAGGCTGAGGCAGGAGAATGGCGTGAACCCAGGAGGCGGAGCTTGCAGTGAGCAGAGATTATGCCACTGCACTCCAGCCTGAGTGACAGAGAGACATTCCGTCTCAAAAAAAAAAAAAAAAAAAAAATTAACCAGCTTTTCAAACAGCGTTTAGATTAAAAGGAAACATACTTTAAACTAAAACCTGAGTGAATTGGGTTACATGTTAAGAATTTCTGGGCATAGGCCAGGCGTGGTGGCTCACACCTGTAATCCCAACACTTTGGGAGGCTGAGGCAGGCGAATCACTTGAGGTCAGGAGTTTGAGACACCTGGCCATCATGGCAAAACCCCATCTCTACTAAAATTTAGCTGGGCATGGTGGTGCGTACACAGCCCAGCTACCTGGGAGGCTGAGACAGGAGAATCGCCTGTACCTGGGAGGCGGAGGTTGCAGTGTGCCGAAATCGCGCCACTGCACTCCAGCCTGAACAACAGAGTGTGAATCTTGTCTCAAAATAAAAAAAGACTTTCTGGACAGAAAGGAATGTTAAAATTTGGAAACTGTCTGTTTTATGGGCCTTGAAAATGAAACACATTTTCATATCTGAGATGTCTCATTGGCTTGAGCCTTACCTTAGTGACTGTTTCTAAAATGTCTTCTTTTCAGACATCCCCAGTCCACATTTCTTTTTCTATTGTTTCAAGAGAAGTTTCCTTTTACCAATAATACCTAGACTATCTTGAGTAAACCTTCTTCTTTAATATCGAAATCCCTTGTGTGTCTTTTCTCCTCCCTTTTTCTCAATTCCAAGAAGTATCCTTTCTCTTAAGAGTTACCTTCCTTTTCCTTGTGTTCTGGTTGCTCTTTTCTGCTGACTTGTAAGGGACCTTCAGCCTTATTTCCATGTTTTTTCCTCTCTCTCCACCATCATAAGTCTATTCCTCATCCAACATCATTTTCTCTCCAACATTTCCAGTGGAAGGAATCTCATTTCCATTGCCAGACAATTAGAATCATCCCAGTAGAATTCTCCCATCTCTCTACTTCTCTTAATTTATAGCCACAGTTGTTATTTATGATGTTAGTTGCAACACAGAAAGAAAGCAAATTTCTCTCACACATAAATAGTTCAATGTATTTGAAGAGATCTATCATAGTACCCTCTTTTAAAACTTGTTCATGTTGCCAATCATGTGTTTGTTTTTCAAAATTAGAGCTTATATTATGCCTCAGACACTGTTTGATTCTAAGATCTCAAAGACGAAACATCTGTGAGATACTTATCCAGTGAGGGACAGGCATGTAATCAGATAACTGTATTTCAGTGTAAAAGAAGTTTGTATGAGGTTCATGGCTGACACGATGGAAGGAATAAGCAGCTCTGCCTGAGTGGGGGTTTCAGGAAAAGCTTCACAGAAGAGACACTTGAAGCTGGGTCTTGAAGAGCACATAAAAATCTGCCAGATGGACATCAGCAGTACTGGAATACTAAAGAGGGGAGGAGTGATGGGCCTGTTTAAGTAATTAGAATAACATGCACAGGAACAGAAGTGTGAAGTCACATGGTGCATTTGAAGACCTGCTAGTTGTTCCTGTGTAGCAGGAGCATATGGAAGAAAAGCAAGAGACGAAGTTGTCCATTAGATATGAGCTCCATGAGAGTCAGGACCTCACCTGGCCCATTCATTATTGTATCCACATTGCCTAGTGCATAACAGATGCTTAATAAATATCCAGTGAATAAATAAATAAAGACGTAGGTAAAGGCCAGATCTAGAAGTGGTTTTTATCTAAATTCCACAAAGACTGACGTTTTTTGCTCTTTTAGGGCTTGTATATCTTCTACACGTTCTTAAGCATAATTATTAATGGGCATTTTTTCCCTTTTTGTATGTTTTTGAGGTAAATATGAACTATTATTCGATTATCTACCAGAACTCATAGTGCCACATTTTGCCAAATTATCAACCTCAAAAAAAAAAAAAGGAAATAATTTTTATTGAGGTGAATTATATAATACCCTGTTTAACTTTGTAGAAGTTGCCTTGGAGTTTAAATGTTCCATTTTCTCCATTAACAAAGGAAGAGATAGAAAAGTTAGAGGTTTTAAGTTTGATGTTTCATATTAGACTATAGTGTGATATATTATAGTTTCTATAAGCAATAGAAACTATAGAGATAGATATAAACTGTCCAAAATTAAGTACTGAGAGAAAAATATTAAAAGCAAGATTAATAGAACCTCAGTGGGACAATATCAGGCAGTTTAACATACATGTAACTAGAGTTCCAGAAGGAAAGGAGTTAGGTACAGGCCAGAGAAAAAAATATTTAAAGACATAAATGATCCTGGGCATGGTGGTTCACACCTGTAATCCCACACTTAGAGAGACTGTGGCTGGTATATTGCTTGAGCCCAGGAGTTTGAGACAAGCCTGGGCAACATAGTGAGACCCCCATCTGTACAAAAAAAAAAAAAATTAGCTTGGTGTACTCTATATTTTTAACATGTTTCTGAAAAATTCTGCCATTAAATGAAAGGTATTAGCCAGGCATAGTGGCTCACGCCTATAATCCTAACACTTTCAGAGGCTGAGGTGGGTGGATCACTTGAGCCCAGGAGACCAGCCTGGTCAACATAGCAAGACCCCATCTGTAAAAAAGTTAAACAGGTGTGGTGGCATGCACCTATAGACCCAGCTACTTGGGAGACTGAGATGGGAGGATTGCTTTGAAGGTCAAGGCTGCAGTGAGCTACAATTGTGACACTACACTCCAGCCTACATGACAGAGCGAGAGCCTGTCTAAAAAAAAAAAAAAAATCCCAAACAAAAGTCTATTGTATTTTTTACACCAGAAACAATTAGAAAATAATGTTTCAGAAAGATGATTTTCCCAATTGTAGTAAGAATATAAAGTACATTAAGTTTTAATCTACCAAAAATTTTATAAAATTTTTGTGGAAAAAAAATTGTAAATTTTATTGACAGACATTAAAGAAAACCTAAATAAATGTTATGAACTAGAAGGAAAACAAAAGCCATTATACTAGAAACTTAGTGAAAGAATGTTGTCTAAAAAGTAATGAACAGTTATGTGAGCAGTCAGAACTTACACAGACCTAGAAATTAGAAAATGAATTTATGTCTCTCTTCATTTTAATATTTTAATTTTTTTTTTTTTTTTTTTGGAGACAGAATCTTACTCTGTCACCCAGGCTGGAGTGCAATGGCGCCATCTCGGCTCACTGCAACCTCTGCCTCCCAGGTTCAAGCACTTCTGCTGCCTCAGCCTCCCAAGTAGCTGGGATTATAGGCATGCGCCACCACACCTGGCTAATTTTTTGTATTTTTAGTAGATACGGGATTTTGCCATATTGGCCAGGGTGATCTCTAACTGACCTCAGATGATCCGCCCACCTCAGCCTCCCAAAGTGCTGGGATTACAGGCATGAGCCACCACGCTCGGCCCATTTTAATTCTTAAAGCACACTTAAGTCATATTTCTCGGGGAATTTGTGTCTGTAATGTTTGAAACATTGAATGCTGTTTCTTCACTATTGAAAGGCTTTGTCCATTTCTCTAGCTTTTCTGTGCTCCTACATTCTTCTGTAATAGCACTGTCATATTACATTATAATGGTATATGTATCTCTAGTGTGTGAACTCCTTTACATCAGGGACCATGGGGAGATAACTGTAGCAAAGCCATTAAGAACACAGGACCTGGAGATAAGGCCACCCGGATCCAATGTTGCCTCTGCCATTTACTGGCGGTGTGATCTTGAACAAGTTACATAACTTCTCTCTCTCAGTTCCTTCATTTATAAAATGAGAATAATAAGTTATATCTACTTATAGGGGGGTTGTGAGAATTTTAAGTAGTAATACATGTTAAGTGAATATAATCACAAAGAAATGTTAATGATTATGGTTCTTAGCTGTTCCATAGCACAAACTCTTCACTGCATGTGCTCTAAGTTTTGATCAATGTATAATAGACAGATTAGCATTACAGTGGTGTCAGGTGCAACTTAGGACTGAGCAGGTTATATGATGTGATGTGTGGAGCAGGTACAATTTGTTTTCAGTAAGCGGTAAGCATAACATCGAGCCAGCACCAAAGAAAGATGGCCTTTACTGGAACCAGTGAGCACTTTGCCTCATTAATATAATAAGAATGTAGTTAGATCAGAAAATGTTGTACTCAAATAGCCACACAGGACTGAATGGCAGCCACATAACTAGTGTGATGATTATGGAGGTTCTTATGGGCCCTTTGAGAAATTACGCCATCAGAATAAGTGTGCTAACTTGTTTAGTGAGTTTCTGAATATTTTAATCTCTTCAAATTGTGAATGCAAAAAAATTTAGAACTCCTAATCCTGTATAAAATTATATCCAATAAATACGTATTGAATGAACCAATTAGAAACTATCAGTATCTTTGAAGTGTAACACAATACTGACATAGAACCTATAATTAAATGCTTTTTGTATAAAAAGCATTCAGTTGTTCCTGATCTGAATTTGGATTGCTGATTTGGTTATTACATTTAGCCAATTATTTACATGTACTAAGGATTACATAGTGTTTTTTTGTGTTGTGTTTTGTTTTGTTTTATTTTTTTGAGACAGAGTTTCGCTCTTGTTGCACAGGCTGGAGTGCAATGGCACGATCTCAGCTCACCGCAACCTCCACTTCCCAGGTTCAAGTAATTCTCCTGCCCCAGCCCCCTGAATAGCTGGAATTACAGGCATGCACCACCATGCCTGGCTAATTTTGTATTTTTAGTAGAGACAGGGTTTCTCCATGTTGGTCAGGCTTGTCTTGAACTCCCAACCTCAGGTGATCCACCCACCTTGGCCTCCCAAAGTGCTGGGATTACAGGCATGAGCCATCGCGCCCGGCCTGGATTACTTAGTTTTTATAGCAACATTAATCTTTCATTTTATGGATTTTGATACGTTTAAATATACAGCTTTGTTAAATGTTTTTGTATTTAATGCATTTGCATTCATCTAATCTACTTACTTTAAATCTAACTGTATCCTGACTTCCTGGCATGAGTGGTTAAACAAAAGGAATATTTTTCAAATAATTATTCATAGTATCTAAATAACCTTAAGTACTATACTTTTAAGTCAAAATATAGTATCTTTGTTATTAAAAACAGTGCAGCATAAATGCAAATTCTGATGTTATTTGAATTTAAACAGAATTGAATTTATAAAGTATTTTGGCCGGGTGCGGTGGCTCAAGCCTGTAATCCCAGCACTTTGGGAGGCAGAGACGGGTGGATCACGAGGTCAGGAGATCGAGACCATCCTGGCTAACACGGTGAAACTCCGTCTCTACTAAAAAATACAAAAAACTAGCTGGGCGAGATGGCGGGCACCTGTAGTCCCAGCTATTCGGGAGGCTGAGGCAGGAGAATGGCGTAAACCCAGGAGGCGGAGCTTGCAGTGAGCTGAGATCCAGCCACTGCACCCCAGCCTGGGTGACAGAGCAAGACTCCGTCTCAAAAAAAAATTTTTTTTAAAGTATTTTTTCTTTAATTATATGGCAGTAATGTCCCAATGCTCAAGTTTTTTATCCAGAGCATTGATTAATTAGATTTTCTGCCAGTTATCTTGCAAGAACAAAGCCAGAAGGACAGGACAAGCTTCCTTTGTGCTTCAGGATAGAGGTAAGCGGTGCCTTTGTCTTTAGTGAAGAAACCCAGGTTCTGTTGCCATAGATCTCCTCTTTGTGAGTGAAGTCTTTCCATCAGGGGTTTGACTTGAACCTGAAGTCTTTTTACACCTCTGCATTTAATTTTTGCTCAGCTCTAGACATCACCCACTTTTTTTTTTTTTTTTTTTTTTTTTTTTTTTTTGAGACAGAGTCTCGCTCTGTCACCCAGGCTGGAGTGCAGTGGCCGGATCTCAGCTCACTACAAGCTCTGCCTCCCAGGTTTACGCCATTCTCCTGCCTCAGCCTCCCAAATAGCTGGGACTACAGGCGCCCGCCACCTCGCCCGGCTAGTTTTTTGTATTTTTAGTAGAGACGGGGTTTCACCGTGTTAGCCAGGCTGGTCTCGATCTCCTGACCTCGTGATCCGCCCGTCTCGGCCTCCCAAAGTGCTGGGATTCCAGGCTTGAGCCACCGTGCCCGGCCATCACCCACTTTTAAAAGGAGCTTTATTGAGATACTTTTCACATACAATAAAATTCACCCACTTGAAGTATACAAATCAGTGGGTTTTTAATACAGTCATATAGTCATATGTTGCTTAGCTCTGGGGATATGTTCTCAGAAATGCAATGTTAGGTGATTTCATTGTGTGAACATCATAGTGTATTCTTACACAAACCTAGATGGTATAGCCTACTACACACCTAGGCTATATGGTATAGTCTATTACTCGTAGGCCACAAACCTATACAGTATGTTACTGTACTGAATACTAGAGGCAGTTGGAACACAATGGTAAGTATTGGTGCATCTAAACTTAGAAAAGGTAGAGTAAAGATACAGTATAGCTGGCATGGTGATGGGCACCTGTAGTCCCAGCTACTCAGGAGGCTATGGAGTGGGAGGATTGGTTGAGCCCAGGAGTTCTGGCCTGTAATGCACTATGCCGATCAGGTATCTGCACTAAGTTCAGCATCAGTATGGTGACCTTATGGGAGAAGGGGCTACCGGTTCGCCTAAGGAAGGGTGAACCAGCCCAGGTTGGGAACTGAAGGTCAGAACTCGTGTTCTTATCACTAGTGGGACCATGCCTGTGAATAGCTGCTGTACTCCAGTTTGGGCAACAAAGTGAGACCCTTCTTTTAAAAAAACTAAAACTAAAACTGTGTAATACATTTAAAAAAAAAAAAATGGTACACCTAGCCTGGGCAACATGTCGAGGTCCCATCTCTGCAAACAAATTTAAAAATTATGTGTGGTGGTGCATGCCATGGACCTAGCTACTCAGGAGGCTGAGGCAGGAGGATCACTTAAGCCCTCAGTTAAGGGAGGTCTAGGCTGCAGTGAGCCTCACACCACTGCACTCTAACCTGGGTGACAGAGTAAAACCTTGCCTCAAAGAAAATAATAATAAGGTACACCTGTATAGGGTACTTACCGTAAGTGGAACTTATAGGACTGGAAGTTGCTCTGGGTGAGTCAGTGAGTGAGTGGTGAGTGAGTGTGAAAGTCTAGGACATTACACTACTGTAAACTTTATAAACACTGTACACTTAGGCTACACTAAATGTATTAAAATATGTTTCTTTGATAATAAATTAACCTTCGCTTACTGTAACTTTTTTACTTTATAAACTTCTAATTTTTTTTTTTTTTTTAACTTTTCAACTCTTTTGTAATAGCACTTAAAACACCAGGCTGGGGCATGGTGGCTCATGTTTATAATCTCAGCACTTTGGGAGGCCAAGGTGGGAGGATCAGTTGAGCTGAGGAGTTCAGGGTTGCAGTGAGCCATGATCAGGCCACCACACTCTTGTCTGGGCTATGTAGCAAGGCCCCAGGATCACTTGAAGCTAGGAGTTCAAGACCAGCTTGGGTAATATAGCAAGATCCTGTCTCTACAAAAAAAATAGAAATTAGCTGAGCATGGTACTGTGTGCCTAAGGTCCCAGCTATTCAGGAGGCTGAAGTAGGAGGATCACGTGAGCCCAGGAGTGTGAGGCCACAGTAAGCTATAATCACACCACTGCACTCCAGCCTGGGTGGCAGAGCAAGACCCCATCTCTTAAAACACACACATACACACACACACACACACACACACACACACACCCCCATTATACAGCTACACTAAAATCTCATATCCTTTTTCTATAAGCTTTTTCTATTTTTAAAATTGTGTAGGCCAGGTGCAGTGCCTCATGCCTGTAATCCCAACACTTTGGGAGACTGAGGCAGTAGGATCACTTGAGTTGAGGAGTTCAGGATTAGAGTGAGCCATGATCAGGCCACGGCACTCCTGCCTGGGTGACGTAGTGAGGCCCAGTCTCTAAGACACAAAACACACGCATTAACCTAGGACTACACAGGGTTAGGATCGTCAGTATTACTGTCTTCTGTCTCCACATCTTGTCCCACTGGAAGGTCTTCAGAGGCAGTAACACACATGGAGCTGTCATCTTCTATGATAACAGTGCCTTCTAGAATACCTCCTATAGGAGCTGCATGAGGCTGGTTTATAGTTAACTTTTTTTTTTAATTATTGAGATTGAGCCACGCTCTGTTGCCCAGGCTAGAGTGCAGTGGCGCGATCTCGGCTGATTGAAATCTCCACCTCCTGGGTTCAAGCAATTTCTGGCTAGTTTTCCTATTTTTAGTAGAGACGGGATTTCACTATGTTGGCCAGGCTGGTCTCAAACTCCTGACCTCAAATGATCCGCTGCCTTGGCCCCCCAAAGTGTTAGGATTACAGACATGAGCCACCGCACCCAGCTATAGTTAACTTCTTTTTTTAATAAGTAGAAGTACTTTCTAAAATAATGACAAAAAGTATAATAAATACATAAACCAGTAATGTCATCTATCATTATCAAGTATTATGTACTATACATAATTGTGTGTGCCAAACTTTTATGTGACTGTCAGCGCAATAGGTTTGTTTACACCAGCATTACCACAAATACATGAGTAATGCGTTACGCTGTGACGATATTACAACAGCTACAACATCCCTAGGAGATAGGAATTTTTAAGTTCCATTATAATCATATGGGACCACCATCATGTATGTGGTTCATTGTTGGCTGAAATGTTATGCAGCACATGACTATATTTACAGAATACTTCAGCTATCAACACAGTCTAATGTTTTAATATTTCTATCACCCCCAAAAGAAACTCCATATCCATTTGAGTCATTCCTCCTCACTCCCCCCACCTGCCCTGCTAGACCAAAGTAACCACTAACCTACTTTCTATCTCTGGGTTTTGTTTCATTTTATTCCAAGTAATATTCCATTACATGGATAAACTATGTTTGTTTATTCATTCATCAGTGGGACATTTGGGTTGTTTCCACTTTTTTTTTCTTATTATTTTTTTGAGACTGAATTTCCCTCTTGTTGCCCAGGCTGCAGTGCAATGGTGCGATCTCGGCTCACTGCAACCTCCACCTCCTGGGTTCAAGCAATTCTCCTGCATCAGCCTCTCAAGTAACTGGAATTACAGGCATGTGCCACCATGCCCAGCTAATTTTGTATCTTTAGTAGAGATGGGCTTTCTCCACATTGGCCAGGCTGGTCTCGAACTGCTGACTTCAGGTGATCTACCCACCTCAGCCTCCCAAGGTGTTGGGATTACAGGCGTGAGCTACTGCGCCTGGCCTATTTCCACTTTTTGACTGTTATAAATAATGCTGCTGTGAACATTCATGTACAAAGCTTTGTGTCATCATTTTCAGCTTTCTTTTGATGGTAAGGGGATATTTGTATATTATGCCATAAGCTATGCATCAGAACACCCTGGATAAAGTTTTAACTTAATTTGGGTATAACATATATCATCCAGTAGTCCAAATACATTTTACTAAACTGATAGGTCACTCAACCATTCATTAGTCTCTCCTTTGTCTTTTTGAGTTATTTAGAAACTGTGACTTAGTAAGCAAAAACACAGCCCTTTTTGTTTTCATCAGTTTGAATATTGGATTTCATTTCAAGGGACTCTAAAGTTTGATATTTTATATCTTGAGCTAGGATGGAAAAGAATGACTTATTGTGAATTCATTTGCAGTTGGTTGGCTATCTTGGGGCATGAAAAACTGAATGACAACAATTGGTCATACCTCTGTTATGTTGTTTTTATTTTGTTTGTTTATTTATTTATTTATTGAGATGGAGTCTTGCTCTGTCGCCCAGGCTGGAGTGCAATGACGTGATCTCTACTCATTCCAACCTCCGCCACCTGGGCTCAAGCAATTCTCCTGCCTCAGCCTCCTGAGTAGCTGGGATTACAGGCACCCAACACCAGGCCGGCTAATTTTTTGTATTTTTGGTAGAGACAGGGTTTCATCGTGTTGGCCAGGCTGGTCTTGAACTTCTGACCTCAAGTGATTCACCTGCCTCAGCCTCCCAAAGCACTGAGATTACAGGTGTGAGCCACTGCATCCCGCCTGTTGTTGCTTTTAAATCTCAGTCATAGATTTTTGTTTCATTTTTGCTTAGAGTGTAACTTTGCAAGAAAGAATCTATACACTTAAAATGCTGAACAGATTCTGGCATATAGAAATTAATTTTTATATTGACATTAACCTCAAAGACACATCATTGATTGTACAGATGAAGTGAATGTACCCAGCAGCTCAAGCTGAACTTGAGCAATAATGGTTCAAAGAATGTGATTAATGGTAGGAATCTTTAAGTGTGTTATTCATATTGTCTTTTGGCTGTTGACTCAATTCTGGATTTCCGGATTTATTAGAAATAGGATCCCTTAAATCAAAGCTAGATTAGTAGGGACTTAATTAATAAGTTGTCTTTATTAAAATAATTTTTTTTTTTTTTTTTTTTTTTTTTTTGAGGTAGACTCTTGCTTTGTCGCCCAGGCTGGAGTGCAGTGGTGCGATTTTGGCTCACTGCAAACTCTGCCTCCCAGGTTCAAGTGATTCTCGTGCCTTAGCCTCCCAAGTAGCTGGGATTACAAGCGTGTGCCACCACACCTCTCTAATTTTTGTATTTTTTAGTAGAGACGGAGTTTCGCCATGTTGGCCAGGCTGATCCCAAATTCCTGGGCTCAAATGATCCACCCGCCTCAGCCTCCCAACGTGCTGGGATTACAGGTGTGAGCCACCACACCCAGCCTAGCTTTTGTAGTTCTTCTACCTTCAAAAAAAATACAGAGGCTGGACATAGTGCCTCACGCCTGTAATCCTAACACTTTGGGAGGCCATGGTGGGAGGATCACTTGAGGCCAGTTCAGGACCAGCCTGGCCAACATAGCGAGACCCCCATCTCTACAAAAAATAAATCAATAAATAAAAATTAGCTGAGAATGATGGCATGCACCTGTAGGCCCAGCTACTCAGGAGGCTGAGGTGAGAGGACCACTTGAGCCTAGGATTTTGAGGAGCTATGATCACGCCATTACACTCCAGCCTGGGCAGTAGAGTGAGACCCTGTCTCAAAAACAAAAAAATACAGTAATAGATTTATAAAGGCTTATTCAAGCACATCACTCCCTTTCTAAAGCTTTTCCTGTCTATTCAAACCAAGTCTTCTGCAGAATTAATTATCTCCATTCTATCCTCATAAATGTGTTCTATACTCATATAGGATTCATAACATTGTTTGATAATAATTTATTGCCCAGGCTGTCTTCTGCCAAGATTCTCAAGGTTTAGGACTGTATTGTAGCCTTAACACTGAGTACAATAGATAGTAATAAAGAGAGGGCTATAGTTTTGGTAAAAATTCTAATTCTTTGGGCCAGACATGGTGACTCATGCCTGTAATCCCAACACTTTGGAAGGCCTAGGCAGGTGGATCATTTGGGGTCAGGAGTTCGAGACCAGCCTCACCAACATGGTGAATCCCCATCTCTACTAAAAATGCAAAATTAGCCAGGCGTGGTGGCACGTGCCTGTAGTCCCAGCTACTCGGGAGGCTGTGGCAGGAGAATCGCTTGAACCCGGGAGGTGGAGGTTGCAGTGAGCCGAGATCAGGCCACTGCACTCCAGCCTGGGCAACAGAGTGAGACTCCATCTCAAAAAAAAAAGAAAAAAAAAACTAATTATTTGGCTAAATGTTCTCATTTTTCCTTCTGTTGGTCATATTTTATAAAAGACACCCCCCCTTGTGGTTTAATTGTGAGGAGTATGCTTTATGATTATAATTTTGATAAAATAAAAGCCTGCCTCCTCTGTTAGTAATGAATTAGAGCTGCAGGGAACTGGAAACAAAATGAAAGAACCTGGATAATATAGGCTAATGGTTCTCAGACTTTTAACGTGAGTTAGAATCACCTGTAGGGCTGGTTAAACCATGGATCCTGTGCTCAAACTCTTTAAGTTTCTGATTCAGTAGATTTGGTATGGAGCCTAACAAGTTCTGAAGTGATGCTTATGTAGTTGGTCCAAGTACCATGCTCTGAGAACCACTAACATTATAAATTCTAACTAACCTACCTGAAAGACATTCAGTTTACTGAAGTAGGTTCTGTTCCTGATATCCGCACCTGGCCCTCTCTTCAAGGTCTTGTGGGGGAAAGTACTCCATATTTGCAAAGCTCTCTACCTGCATAGTGTCTACACAGAGGATGAACTCTTGGTGAGCAAACTTAAGTGCTCAAAGGAGGGAGGAGGAATTTTTTAAGGAAGAATGGGAGATCTCTTTTGGTGTCTCATTATTTGCAATTGTAAGAGCACATAATGGGCACACAGTAAAATGTGAACTAACTGATTAAACTAGTTTAGAACTCTAACCTTCTGATTTTGAGGCCAGTGGTCTGGCATATAAAATGCTTCTTTTCACTTTCACTTTGGCATTGGTTTGAATGCAATTAAAGTTATTGAAGTGAAAAAAATACATTTTAAATTTAATTATTAAGAATTATAGGCCAGGTGCGGTGACTCACGCCTGTAATCCCAGCACTTTGGGAGACCAAGGCGGGCAGATCACGAGGTCAGGAGATCAAGACCATCCTGGCTAACACAGTGAAACCGAGTCTCTACTAAAAATACGAAAAAATTAGCCGGGCGTAGTGGCAGGCACCTGTAGTCCCAGCTACTCGGGAGGCTGAGGCAGGAGAATGGCGTGAACCCAGGAGGCAGAGCTTGCAGTGAGCCGAGATCCCGCCACTGCACTCCAGTCTGGATGACAAAGCGAGACTCCATCTCCAAAAAAAAAAAAAAAAAAGGAATTATAGGCCTGGCTGGGCACAGTGGCTCATGCCTATAATATCAGTACTTTGGGAGGCTGAGGTGGGAGAATCACTTGAGCCAAGGAGTTCAAGACCAGCCTGAGCAACATAGTGAGACCCTGTCTCTACAAAAAATAGAAAAATTACCTGAGCATGATGTTATGCACTTGTAATCCCAGCTACTCGGGAGACTCAGAGGTGGGAGGATCACTTGAGCCAGGACGTGGAAGCTACAGTGAGCCATGATTGTGCCACTGCACTCTAGCCTGGGTGATGGATCAAGACTCTGTCTCAAAAAAAAGAAAAGAAAGAATAGAGGGCCAGTTGCAGTGGCTCACACCTGTAATCCCAGCACTTTGGGAGGACAAAGTGAGAGGATCATTTAAGGCCAAGAGTTCAAGACCAGCTCTGGCAACATAGCAAGACCTCATCTACAAAAAAAATTTTTAGAAAGAAAAAAGCCGGTCCAGGCATGGTGGCCAGCTGTTCATGGGGCTAAGGTGGGAGGACTGTTTGAGCCTAGGATGTTGAGGCTGCAGTGAGCCATGATCATACCAGTGCCTTCCAGCCTGGGCAATAGCGAGACCGTGTAAAAAAAAAAAAAAAAAAATTCTAGTAAATGCTTATGCTTGTATAGAATCTGATTAACCAGATTTTCCCCCCTCTATTGTGTTTTGCCACATTATGTATAATTTATTTTAAGATCCTAAATTATGGTCTGTATTATTGAAACAGTATTCTTTCATTTAATACACATTTACTATATGTTAACCATATGCAGGTTAAGCTGTAGAGTTTCAGTGATACAGACTATTGTACTCAATATAATTTTCTGGTGAGGATACTTTTGTGTTCTAATTATTTTAAACTAGTAGTTCATGAATTTTGTAAATAAGATTATTCAGAAACATCAATATCAAATATTCTGAAAAAATAGAAAGTTTACTAGTGGTTATTTCTAATCACAGAGAAAATAACCACTACCATATGACTTCCTAAGTAGACACATTAAGTTCTTACCTGTTTGTGATGTGGTTTTAAAACAAATTCATAAGCAAATGAAGATAGAAGTTGTTGTACCTTTGTACTGCTACATGATTTTAGAGGAAAACGTTTTTTTAAATTAAGACTGATTAGATGGCTACTGTATTTTGTGCTTTTTATTTATTTGTTTATCTATTTTTTTGAGATGGGGTCTCACTCTGTCACCCAGGTTGGAGTGCCGTGGCGCCATCTCGGCTCACTGCAACTTCTGTCTCCCAGGCTCAAGCGGTCCTCCCACCCCAGCCTTCTGAGTTGCTGGGACCACAGGTGCATGCCACCATGCCCAGCTAATTTTTTGTATTATTTATGGAGAGGGAGTTTTGCTGTGTTGCCCACACTGGTCTGAAACTCCTGAGCTCTAGCGGTCTGCCCGCCTAGGCCTCCCAAAGTGCTGGGATTGTAGGTGTAAGCTACTGCACCTGACCTATTATGGATTTTTTTGTAAGTCCATTAGAGAAATTATCTTTAAAAGTATTTTCACATTGATGAATTTATTGTTCAGTCAGGTTGAGAAAATGAACCATATTTATTGAAACCACAATGCAAACAATTAAAAATCAAATTATCAGTTAAATTATCAGCTAAGTAATGTAGATGCTGATTTGTCCAAAGAAGTAAAAGAATGTTCACAGTAAAATTGAATTAGCGAGGTCATCATTTATATACACAGTTATTGATAGTATGAGGGCAAAACATTAATAGTAGAAATTTAGTTAGACTAGTGGAAATTTAACTTAAGCTATTCCTTTTTGTGACTTGTTAGCTATCAAACTGACCTGTACCTTAAAGTTAGTCTTGCCACCCACCTCAAAAGCTTCTTTTGAGAAGATTCAGTAAGTAAGGAACCAAAAACTCTTTCTCTCCACTTGCCAGCAAATTTTGTAGAAGCAACATGTTGAGCCGGGGAGTTTCCCTCATAGCTGTTTTATGGGCAAAGTGAAAATTGTGTTCTTAGATTCATCAGTATGATTTCTTAAATATTTAAGAGAGAGAAAGTTTGGAAGGTAGTAGCTCCTTATTATTAGGCTTAACCTGGGTTTGATTTGGTAGATTTTAAAAAATATGTAATCTGTGTTTGATTCTTGGTTGTGTGTAATTTGTTCCTCATCCAAAGAATTTAACGATGGAAATAAACATTTGTGACATGAAAAGTTACCCCTTTCTTTTCTTTTTTTTTTCTTTCTTTTTCTTTTTTTTTTTTTAAGACAAGTCTCACTCTGTCACCTAGGCTGGAGTGCAGTGGCGCAATCTCGGCTCACTTCAAGCTTCACCTCCCGGGTTCACGCTATTCTCCTGCCTCACCCTCCCAAGTAGCTGAGACTACAGGCGCCTGCCACCACGCCCGGCTAATTTTTTTTGTATTTTTAGTAGAGATGGGGATTCACCATGTTAGCCAGGATGGTCTCGATCTCCAGACCTCATGATCCGCCCGCTTCGGCCTCCCAAAGTGCTGGGATTACAGGCATGAACCACCGCGCCCAGCCGAAAAGTTACCCCCTTCTAAAGCTTTTTCTGTCCATTTCCAGGCCCTCAGCAGAATTAATCATTTCCATCTCTGCTCCCTGGCCTACTCTTCCCTGAGTACTCATTCATGTTGCTTCTAGCTCATGAATGATATTATGATATGTAGTGATAATGAGCAAAAGCTATATTTCCAGGGAAGCATTTGGCGAGGTTTTCTTTTTATTATGGAAAATTTTTAAGCTAACTAGAGAGAATATTACAATGAACCCTATGTACCCATCCCCAGCTTCAAAAATGATCAACTTTCTGCTATTGTTTTATCTGTACCCCCTTTATCACACTTTTTGTTGTTTATGTTGTTTGCTGGAATATTTTAAGGCAAATCCTAGATGTCATACCATTTCTTTTTTTTTTTTTTTTTTTTTTTTTTGAGACAGAGTCTCGCTCTGTCGCCCAGGCTGGAGTGCAGTGGTGCAATCTCGGCTCACTGCAAGCTCCGCCTCCCGGGTTCACGCCATTCTCCTGCCTCAGCCTCCCGAGTAGCTGGGACTACAGGCGCCCGCCACCGCGCCCGGCTAATTTTTTGTATTTTTAATAGAGATGGGGTTTCACCGTGGTCTCGATCTCCTGACCTTGTGATCCACCCGCCTCGGCCTCCCAAAGTGCTGGGATTACAGGCGTGAGCCACCGCGCCCGGCCATAAATGTCATACCATTTCATTCTTAAACACTTTACTACGTATCTCTGACTAGAAGATCCCCCGTTTTTTGAAACACTACCATTATTAACACATCACACAGAATAAAATAATAATTATTTAATAACATCTAATAGTCCATGTCCAATTCGGCTCAAAATTGTTTTTTACAATTGGTTTGTTTGAATCAGGATCCAAATAAGGTCTGTACATTGCATTTAGTTGACATGAATCTTAAGTCTCTTTTAATTTCTCCATAACTGCATCCCCTAGTTCCTCTGGGTTTTTTCCTCCATTAATTAATGAAGAAGATGGATTGTTTGGTAGGATTCCCCACATTTTCTCACTCTGTCATCCAGGCTGGAGTGCACAGGTGTGATCTTGGCTCACTGTAGCCTTGACATCCTGGGCTCAAGTGATCCTCCCACCTCAGCCTCCCAAGTAGCTGGGACTACAGGCACATGCCACCATGCCTGGCTAATTTTTGTATTTTTTTGTGGAGATGGGGTTTCTCCGTGTTGCCTGGGCTGGGCTCAAGTGATCCACTCACCTCGGCTTCCCAAGGTGATGGGATTACAGGCATGAGCTACCACACCCAGCCCCCACATTTTAAGTTTGGATAATTTTATCCTAGTGATATCATTTAACATGTTCTTCTTTCCCGCCAAATTTCCTGCAAGCTGATAGAGCTAGATAATGGATTGGGTTTGGATTCAGTCTTTTTGGCAAGAATACTTCATAACAGTACTGTGTGCTTCCTGTTCCTTCACATCAAGACTGACATGACATCTGTCTGTTCCAGTTTGAGTGAAGATCAGTGGCTTTGGGTGGTATCAGTCATATTATTTTCAAAATAATAACAGTAATGATAATAACAGTTATTATTATTCTATGAAATCGGCAACTGTTTGGCTTCCCTGAAATGCAGTTCAAAGAGAAATGGCAAGAAAAATGTTAAATTTTTCCTTTTTTCATTTGTCAATTTTCAGAATGAGTTGAAGTGACTGAGGACTTTTTTTTTAATATCGTAGATGTTTGTATTTGTTATGTTTAGATCTATTAAAATCATTATTCTTTTTTTCTTCAAAATGGTCCCATCTTTAGTGGGCACCCCTTCAAGTTGGCTCCTGTCTTTTGACATGACCCTTGTAAATTTTTTTCTTATTTTTTGTTAGACTGAAACATGGAAGACCCTAGTAATCTTTGATAACCTTCTTGCTTTCAGGAAGGTCAGGATATCCCTGGTTCACTTACTTATCCAGACTTGGACTCTTATCCATTTCTCCAAGGAATCTAGGCACAAATAGTATTGCTTTTAGTAGAAATCTAGGCACTAATTTTAGTAGAAATCTAGGCACTAATAGTATTCATTGTTAAGAGGCTGTCATTGTCTCTAGGCCTGTTCTGTGAATAGGGTAGGTAAATACGGTTTTTGTGAAAAGAGAAAAAGGAATTGTATTCTTACCAATAGTGCAGCCAGTTCCAATTTAAAATATTTGGGGGTTTTTATGTAATATATTTGATTTTATAATGATTTCTGTTTTTAATGCTGAAAATCTTGGTTCTTAATAACTAACATAATTATTTTATTTAACGTACAATAGAAGTTACTTCAAAATAACCAACTATATGTAACAACAAGACCCCTGGATGCAGCTTAAGGTTTCTATTTATTTATTTATTTTTGAGACAGGGTCTCACTCTGTTGCTTAGGCTGGAGTGTAGTGACACGATCATTCCCCTCCCTATTGATGGACATTTGAGTTGTTTCTCATCTTCGGTTATTACAAATAGTATTGAATTGAATAGGCATGTGAATACCTCTAAAGTGGAATTTCTGGGTTAAAGGGTAAAATGCATATGTAATTTTACTTAAACAAAAATATTTGATGCTTGGTGTTTTAACTAAGAACTGAGGCCAGGTACAGTGGCTCACGCCTGTAATCACAGCACTTTGGGAAGCTGAGGTGGCTGGATCACTTGAGGTCAGGGGTTCGAGACCATCCTGGCCAACATGATAAAACCCCGTCTCTACGAAAAAAAGCAAAAAATTAGCCAGGCATGGTGGCTCACACCTGTAATCCCCAGCTACTTGGGAAGGCTGAGGTGGGAGAATGGCTTGAACCCAGGAGGTGGAGGTTGCAGTGAGTCAAGATGGTGCCACTGCACTCTAGCCTGGGCGACAGAGCGAGACTCCGTCTCAAAAAAAAAAAAAAAGAAAAGGAAATAGAGTTCCTCTTTCCTCATATATGAATATATTATTTCAACAGATACATTGTTGATTACCTACCATATGCCTGGTATTGTTCTAATTGCTAGGGATACAGCAAGAGGTTCTGCAGAACTTCATGGAGCATGAAAGTAAATAAACAAAGTTAATTTCAAGGCCAGGCATGGTTGCTCACACCTGTAATCCCGGCACTTTGGGAGGCTGAAGCAGGCAGATCACTTGAGCCCAGGAGTTCATGGCTGCAGTGAGCCAAGATTGTGCTACTACTCTCCAGGCTAGGCAACAGAGCAAGACCCTGTCTTGGGGGGGGAAAAAAAAGTTAATTTCAGATTTTGTTAAGTGCTATAAAGGAAATAAATGGGTTGATATTCAAGAAAGCACCTGAAGGCCGGGTATGGTGGCTCATGCCTATAATCCTAGCACTTTGGGAGTCCGAGGTAGGTGGATCATAAGGTCAGGAGATTTTTGGCGGGACATGGTTGTTCATGCCTGTAATCCCAGTACTTTGGGAGGCCAAGGCTGTTGGATCACTTGCCAACATGGTGAAACCCCATCTCTACTGAAAATACAAGTATTAGCTGGGCATAATGGCGCATGCCTTTAGTTTGAGCTACTCAGAAGGCTGAGACACAAGAATCGCTTGAATGGGAGGTAGAGGTTGCAATGAGCCAAGATTGCACCACTGCACTCCAGCCCCAGTGACGGGGTGAGACTCCATCTCAAAAAAGAAAAAAAAGTAAAAAAGAAGAAAGAATTTCATACATTATCTTATTTAATCTCATAAGAGTCTGCAAAGTTTATTTTATAATTCCCATTTTACAGAGAAAACCAGTGTTCAGAAAAGTAAATTACTTGTTTGTGGTCTTAAAGTTTGGAAATGGGGGCTGGGGTTTGAATATGTTTAATTCCAAAGCCAGATAAGATAAACCCTTTTTTAGTGTATTGCATTGCCTCTATTAACCAAAAAGAAAGCAAAAAATAATGAGTTGTCAGAGTAAATGGTTTTGATTCTCATTTTAACCTGACAGAAATACATATTTTTTTTTCTTTTAAAGTACTGCTCTTATTTATCCCTGGAGTATTACACATTCAAATATGCTTGTTTTATTTTGCTTGTTTTAATATATGCTTGTTTTATTTTGGGGATATTTGTTGTATAAGAAAATAGAGGAATATGCCTTTTTGTCCAAGCTAAATAAAACAACTTCAGTATCCATTTTTATTGTTTTTTATTTAATGATGGTTCTACTTTTAAAATACCACAGCAAAAATATCTTACAGGTGTTTCTAGCCTTTTCAAATTATGTGCCTTCTAAGTGTCCTATTTATTTATTTCACAAATATTTGTTAACATCTGTATGCAAGTTACTTTATAAGTGTCTGTTGAATTAACTTTCGTAAATGTAATAGCAAAAACATTATACAGGGTTCTGTAAATAGTCATAAAGTTAATCTTAGGGGGAAATTTTTTTCTTGTGCCAGCACTTATTGAGCACTTAACTGTATTATCTCTAAGTCTCACAATAACTCAGTAAGGCAGATACCGATCCCCACTTAACAGAGGAAGGAACTGAGGCACAGAGAGCCTATGTAATTCATCTGAGATCACCATCTCATACATGATGGATTTACACCTAAGGTAGATTTAAATCCCTCACGATCATAGGTTTTCTGTCATAAGTATTAAAAGTTTCTATTAAACAACAAAATAGTTTATAGGGAAGTATAATATTTGTCCTGTCTAGTATTTTAAATTAAATCCTTAATGTTGTCCAATGAACCATACATAAAAATTCGTAGCCATTTTTTGTGTGTGCCTTAAACTAGAACTAGCTGCAGTTAAAACCCAGATTCTAATTTTACAAACAAGGCCACCTCTAACAATATTAAAATAAAATGATATTATTCCCTGGCTTAAAGAAAAATTCTCCAATAACCATGGGAATGCTTGTGGTGTGAAGACAGCATCTTAAATCTCGATGCAAGTCATACACAAAGTGTTATTGCGATGAAAAAATAGTGGCGTGAATAATACCTGCTCACAACCCAAGACACTTGATGTATCTTGAGCCTCAGTGTTCGTTGGATTTTACAATTTCGTGAGGAAGATTTGTATTTTTTTTTAAAGTTCTATATTTCTGTGTGTTCCACTTGATGTCAAATCTGTATTCTTAGGTTGTAGGTTTCCATTAAAAAAAATAAATAATCTCAGCCCCTCCTCCCTCCACCCTCCTTTCCCCCCACACTCATTTTGTATAATATGGTAATGATATCACCGTATCAGTAATTACGGGTCATCTTCATTTCTTTCATCTCTGCCTGTTCTGATGGCTTCATTCCTTTGACGGAAAAGATTTGGCTCTGGGTGCTATGATTATTTTGTTAAGCGTTATTCGAATAGACAGGAGTGAGAGAAATTAATCAATCCAAATGCAATTAGCATCATGTTTAACCCAGTGATGGACGTCTCAAGGTGAAACAGCCAGGGGAGTTTCAGACATTATTATTCAATCCAGTGGTTCTTATCTAAATTATAATCAAGAGAGGTTTTTATTGGCTTCTCAGTGTGAAGATGTAACCCTTTCCCTGCCCTGGGGGTCAAGAAGACTAGGCCTTCATCATCCCTAGACTTTAGCTGTTGCCAGCTGCCAGCCCCTTGAAGTCGGATAGACAGGGCAGGAAAGTTGTCTGAATATGCAAGTCATTTGAAATTATCTATACTGTGATCCTGGTCTGATTTTCCTGAAAGTGGAACCTAGCCTATGAATAAGTTACTCTGTCTAACTTGGGGCAAAATATTTTGTGTTCTGATCAAGTCCCTTTGACTAGTTGTTATTCTTCTATCTTAACCTTACATGATAGATTATTATTGCTGTTTTTACTTTATGGATGAGGATATTAAGACTGTGAAGCTACTAGCCTTTGGTCATAATAAGTGTTTCACCAGGATGTATTACTATGTAAAGGCCCTGAAGCATGAATGTTCTGCACAAATTTATGAGTATTTAATAAAAGTTCTAGCCCCCAGAGTATTAATTCATTGCTTTGATCTCATTGCCTTTCATTCAGTTGAGTTTTACCCTTGAAAAGGAAACCAAGTAGAACTATGAAATAGGTTTGTCAGGTCCTCTGAAAAGGAAACAAAATACAACCAAGAAGTTGTTAGCTCTCATTTCTCGAACACAGATCTTTGGGGGGGGTTTGCTGTTGTTTTGGTTTTTTAGTAGGAAGAAAGATGATAAGAATACATTTTTGAAATCTAGTCTTGTTTTGCTCTTAAAAGAGGGCAGGGCAAGGAGAGTTGATGGAGAAACAGTCTTTCACTTGGATGCAACATTTTTCAAATGCCTGACAATTAAGATTCTTCTACTTCTGCCTTCAATCATCAGGCATCATGGCTGACACTTCCCATATTTTATGTTCCTGCTTGATGTTTTATATTCTGAAAATAAATCTGTTGGCTGGATATTTCTGTCCTTTTTTTCTGTTATGAAAAGCCATTAAAATTATTTTCCATATTGGAACTGTCCAAATTTGTTTACCTGCACATTGAGTCCTGGCTTTTCTTTTTCATATTACTTCTTGGATAAAACACTCCGCAAATGGGTGTTACTCTGAATTGAAGAAAAAAGTTTGATACAAAATTATCTTTCTCAGGCCGGGCATGGTGGCTCATGCCTGTATTCCCAGCACTTTGGGAGACTGAGGCAAGAGGATTGCTTGAGGCCAAGAGTTCAAGACCAGTTCAACATAGCAAGACCCCATATCTACAGAAAATTAAAGTTAAAAAGTAAAATAAATAATAAAATTTTCTTTCTCAGAAGTCACTGGAGGAAACATTGTTCTTGGCCACTGCACCCTTTTGGAAGAGTCCTGATAGAGAGCCAAGATACCCAATAAAATGATAATCTAGAAAGTGTGCTCCCAAAAAGATTTTTTTGAGAATACTGAGGACAAAAATTTTGATAGTCTGTGATAGTTTGATCCAGACTGTTCTTTTCTCAGATATGTAGTATTTTAGCCTCCTTTTTGAAATGTTTTATTATGCCTAAATAACTTTTTTTTTTTTTTGAGACAGAGTCTTACTCTGTCACCCAGGCTGGAGTACAGTGGCGTGATCTCGGCTCACTGCAACCTCCGCCTCCCAGGTTCAAGCAGTCCTCCCCCTTCAGCCTCCCAAGTAGCTGGGATTACAAGCGTGTGCCACCGTGCCTGGCTAATTTCTGTACTTTTACTAGAGATGGGGTTCCACCGTGTTGCCCAGGCTGGTCTGAAACTCCTGACCTCAACTGATCCGGCAGCCTCGACCTCCCAGGGTGCTGGGGTTATAGGCGTGAGCCATCATGCCTGGTCACCTAAAGAACTTAAGGCAAAAGCCTCAAGGCTGCTGACCTTCAAATGCTACTTTTATATATTTTAGAGACAAGTAAGATTTACACCAAAGACTGTTGCTTGTGTGTACTTCTCCACAAGAGTTGACTGAGAACAGGCAGTGGACCTTATTACAGTTACACTACCTGCTGAGGGCCACCAGGTGTCCTAATGGAATGAAACTCCAAAAGACCCCTCCTCATCCAGTGACACTGTGTGCTTTTCACAGCTCCTTCTGCTCTTGACAGTGACTCCAGCACCAGCTGCTCTCATATCAGAGGCATTAAAAGTGCTTAGTCCTTGACTTATCGATCACTTAATGATACTTTTCCTGTGGAGATCTGACACAGCTGGAGTGTGGTGAAGAGTCTCAGTCTGGCAGACTGCCCTGGAACTGCTGCTCTGCTGTACACCAGCTCTGTGCCAGAGTCACAGGGAAACGTTGCACATTCCTGCGAGACAGAAATCAGCATTATAAATCACATTGCTCTCTTTTTGTTCTCTGCCAATCCACCAGAATACTTGTTAACAACAGCTAGCCCCATCTCAAAGGCAGCATGGCCTTTGAGAATAGTCTCTTTCTGTGGAAAAGCATGTCTTTGACTTTATTTGAATCTTCCTAATATCTAATACATAGTGTGTGCTCCATGAGACTGCCTTCCCTCTTCACCACCCCCTCTGTGCTTCTTTTCTTCACGGCACACAATGATAACTGATCAGTAGGTGCCTTTTGTCGTAGCTGTTAGAATACATTCAAGATAGAATACATTCAAGATTTCAGGGACCAAAAGAGTAATTTTTAAAGAGTCAAAACTATAACAAATGGCATCATTTCTATAAAAACATCTTTTATGAGGCCAATTAAATTAACAGCCTTTAGCACATTGATTTAAAGTAAACTGGGATTTTTTTTTTTTTTTTTTTTTCAGATGGAGTCCTGCTCTGTCACCCAGGCTGGGGTGTAGTGGCTCAATTTCGGCTCACTGCAAGCTCTGTGTCCCGGGTTCACACCATTCACCTGCCTCAGCCTCCCGAGTAGCTGAGCCTACAGGCGCCCGCCACCTCACCCGGCAAATTTTTTTGTATTTTTAGTAGAGACGGGTTTCACCGTGTTAGCCAGGATGGTCACGATCCCCTGACCTTGTGATCCGCCCGCCTCAGCCTCCCAAAGTGCTGGGATTACAGGCGTGAGCCACCACGCCCGGCCACTAAACTGGGATTTTATATATTCCTTTTGGCTAGAAGTATCTACTGGTACAGTTAAGGAAGGTAGCTGCCTCCACCTAGTACCCGGCATTACTGCAGCCAGGCTTAATACACCACAGTATGCGTTACACAGATGCAAGTCTTTCGTGTTACCATTTGTCTTGCATTGGAAGATCTTTTTAGAAATATATAGGTCTCCTTTTGCCACTCCTGGTGCTATGTATGTGCTTACTTGATGTAGATCTGGTACCTCCTGTAAAGCAGCAGCTAAGGAGACTCCAGGGCTCACCATGACTGACAAGAAGGCCAAGGAAGGAAGCAAGACTGAGAACAGTGGTTGTTTTGGTTTTGGTTTTTGGTTTTTGGTTTTTGAGACAGAGTCTCACTCTGTCGCCCAGGCTGGATTGCAGTCACATGATCTCGGCTCACTGCAACCTCCGCCTCCTGGGTTCAAGCGATTCTTCTGCCTCAGCCTCCTGAGTAACTGGGACTAGAGGTGCACGCCACCACGCCCAACTAATTTTTTTGTGTTTTTTTTGTTTTTTTTTTTTTGTTTTTTGTTTTGAGACAGAGTCTCGCTCTGTCGCCCAGCCTGGAGTGCAGTGGCCGGATCTCAGCTCACTGCAAGCTCCGCCTCCCGGGTTCACACCATTCTCCTGCCTCAGCCTCCCGAGTAGCTGGGACTACAGGCGCCCGCCACCTCGCCCGGCTAGTTTTTTGTATTTTTTAGTAGAGACGGGGTTTCACCGTGTTAGCCAGGATGGTCTCGATCTCCTGACCTCGTGATCCACCCGTCTCGGCCTCCCAAAGTGCTGGGATTACAGGCTTGAGCCACCGCGCCCGCCCAATTTTTGTATTTTTAGTAAAGATGAGGTTTCACCATGTTGGCCAGGCTGGTCTCGAACTCCTGACCCCTCAGGTAATCCACCTGCCTCGGCCTCCCAAAGTGCTGGGATTACAGGTGTGAGCCACCATGCCCTACCAACAGTGGTCATATTAATTTGAAGGTGGAGGGGTAGGATCGTTCAGTGGTGCAGTCTAAGAGTAAGAGGCATACATCACTTTGTAGACTAATGAAAGCTCATTGTGAACAACAGTTTATCAATGAGGCAGATCAGATTCCAGTTTGATGGGCAGCTGATTAATGAGATAGACACACCTGCACAGTTGGAAATAAGAATACAATTGATTTGTTCCAGCAGCAGACAGGAGGTGTGTACTACAAAGGGAACCTGCTCTTTACTCCAGAAATCTATTCCCACAGACCAGGAATACATTCTCAGAAAACTACAACTCCATTGAACGCCATCCTGACTACAACAGTGTGGATTTTTTCTATCCTTTTGTGTACCCCTTTCTCATTCCTTTATTGTGCATAAAGTGACTGGCATTTGTGCACAAGCATATTGCCTTTTTATTTTTTAAACTAAATGGCCAATGGTATATTTTGATCAACATCAGATGGAGATAAGATGGGGATAAATACTGATTCTGTGGCAATGCCCCCCTTCTCCATTAGTGGCATGCTCATTCACCTCTTATCTTTATACTTCATTAAGTTATTTTGCTCTCATCATTTAATAAAAATCAATAACACAGAATCCTTCCATACTTAAAGCTAGTAGTTCAAGATCCTGTCTCTACAAAAAATTAAAAAAAATTTAACCAGGTGGTGCACACATATAGTCACAACTACTTAGGAGGCTGAGGCAGGGGGATCACTTGAGTCCAGGAGGTTGAGGCTGCAGTGAGCTATGGCTGCACCATTGCACTCCAGCCTGAGTGGCAGAGCAAGACCTTGTCTCTTATTTAAAAAAAAAAAAAAAAAAAATCCTTCCATACCTTGTTAAATTGGAGAATTTTGGTGTTTTTCACTTGTCATTCTAAAACCAACCCATTTTTAAACTCTTATACATAGCTGTTACATGTAGGACAATATGTCTTTAAGTAGGGATAAGTTACTCTAAAAGAAATGAATCTTAGATAGTTTTCCCATCAGGCATCCTATTGCTTAAATAAACTTCGTGTTTGAAATGAAAGAAATAGTTGTACAGTAGCAAGCATTTATTGAATGCCTATGTGACTTTGTATTAATCCTACCTTGAATGGATGAGGAAAGGAGCTCAGAAAAATAACTTGGTAATTTGCCTGCGTGGCCCAGGGTCAATGTAAGAGCTGAAGTCCTGTTCTTTTCACAATATTATGTTGTCTCCTTTGTTTCCTGGCCACTCATATTAGAATCTGCTAAAAGCAACCTGTTAATTGCTCTTCTGAATGGGAGAAATCCAGTGGAAAGCAATTTGTGCCCCCTTCAAAAACATTTTTAATTATATTGAGGCATAGAAATATTTAAAGTAGTTTGCATTGGAATTGAAAAACTGAACTGAGTTTCTTCCACTTCATTAAAAAGTTACTTAAACTTTACATTGTTCCCTACATAAAAGCTGAGCAGAATTTTATCAGGCAATTGCCTCAAAGGTATAATCTGGACAATCTTTCTGTAATAAAACCCATATGTCATTGGCGAAAGGTGCAGAGCCCTGGCAGAGAGGGCTGGTCTCGAGAGAGATTCTGCACCCAATCTCGTTAACCAGGGTGCCTCTGGTAATCCCTCATCCCCTCACCAGTGAGAAATCAATCTGTACCACTGAATCTTTTTCAACCAGCCACCAGAAAAATTTACTGCAGAGAAGGCAGTTTGGGGATAGTCATTGTGGAAAGTGAGCCAGAAGCAAGGCTAAATGTAGGATGGAGGAATGGAGAGTCTAAAGAAGAGATTATATTAAACCACACACCACTTTCAGAGCAGGCACAGTGGAGTCCTCCTTTCAGCCTTGACCTCTCCAAGTATACTCAGGTATTTACAGCTGCCATGAACCCGATAGCCCTGGAGAAACTACAAAATGGGTGGGGGATAACAGAAACAATGGAAACCTGGAAGTTGATTGTAGTCTATCCATTTGCTGTCTCTCGGTGTGTAGTAGCCAGTCTCCTCTCCACACTCTCTGCAGCATTTAACGTGTTAACCCTATGGTGACAGTCTCAATTGTGGCTTTCTCAATTTGTGATCTATGTCCAACATAATAGGGCCTGTAAATCATGACTTGACATAGGGGTCATGCTTCTCTCCTGCACGGCATGCAACAGTGGCTGATGACCAGTGGGCCCCTCTTGGCATAGTTATTAGAATGGAAGCGGTGTTGCCTTCCTGTGAAACCTTGTGATCTTAGAGAATAAATCCAGAATCAAAAAATAGTTGACAGACTGGACGAGGTGGCTCGTGCCTATATAATCCCAGCACTTCCAAGGCAGGCGGATCACCTGAGGTCAGGAGTCCGAGACCAGCCTGGCCAACATGGTGAAACCTTGTCTCTACCAAAAATACAAAAAGTTAGCTGAGCGTGGTGGTGCATGCTTGTAATCCCAGCTACTTGAGAGGCTGTGGCAGGAGAATCACTTGAACCGGGGAGGCAGAGGTTGCAGTGAGCTGAGATTGTGCCATTGCACTCCAACCTGGACAACAAGAGCGAGACTTTGTTTCAAAAAAAAAGAAAATAGTTGACAGACAGATTTCACTGACTCTAGATAACGCTGTCTCCCAATCTTATTGTGTCTAGAATTGTTTTCTATATAACACATTATGGGGAACAAAGAAACAGGAGAAAATGGAGGAACTGGAAGTGCCAAGCTGAAGAACATGTAATCTTACACTGGCTATTCATTCTAGAATTATACCAAGCTATAACCATTGTGAAGAAGAAGGGACAGAACTAGGCAGTGGGGAATAGAAATGGCTTTCTCTTCTCTGTAAGCAGGCAGTAGTCATCTCTAAAGATTTTTCCCCAAAGAGATTTGAAATTCCTGATGGGAGCTTAAAAAGCTAAGAGTAAAATACATTTATTTATAAGACCCTACTAGAAGAGGTGTATGTGTGTGTGTGTGTGTGTGTGTGTGTGTGTGTGTGTGTGTAGACGAGGAATACAGAATAGTAGCAGAAGGCTGTCTCCCTACTCCTAATGGGATTTTGTAGCAGCATGTGCGAGTTTGTTTCAGAAGTCAAAAATGAACAGATGTTAGTATAAATTACCTCTGTGTCTGATGTCTTGCAAATTAAAAGCGCGGTTGGCATCACTAAACAATTTCACTAGGTTTGGGGGGGTGCGGTTAGCGGGCGGTGATTACTGTAGCAGGTCGGTAAGAATCTTCGCACTGCAGCAGAGCGAGGATAAAGAAATGAGGAATAAAATAAGGGCTATATGAATTAATCAGAAATGTTAACATCTCTGATGACAAGTGAACAGGAGGGCACGTGCTCTGGAGCAGCCCCTGACCCACAGCAATTTCTCTGTGCACAAAAAGGGGTTGGTGCTTAGCATCTGATTTATAGGGCACAGCCCTCTTTTAGGGAGCGGCTGTGTCATACATTCGTATATCTCCTATATGGGACTGGCGAGTAGGAAAACTTTCTCTCCTCCCATGTAGGAGATGATGTCTTTTGAATTACTTCTACTTTTACAGTGGTTTCCTGCAGCTCTGTGTACTTGGATTAGGTTGAAGGGGGAGGAATGATTGAGTGGAAAAAGGATTGTTAAAAAGGATTGGTTAAATTCAAGGAGAGCTTGCCACTGAGAGACTTCTAGAAAATAGAATATCTATTTATTTTTCCTTTTAAACCCTTTTGACCCCTTGAATTGTGTGGATCTTTTAAAATTCTAAGTCTTAAAAATGTTGGTCATTTTCCCATTTGGGGAAAAACAGTAAGGAGTTGGTGGGTCTGAAGGTCAGCAGGCAGAAATCGTTAGTTAGAGCAGTGCAGTGCTCCAGGCCCAGGATTTTTGGAACCAGGCTGTGTTCTCTCCAGAAGAGTTTTGTATTGCCCATGTTTGGTTTCCAAAGCTCCTGCTTCTAGCCATGTTGCAGGATCATTTGTTGCATGTTTAAACTTGAGAGTAGGCAGATAACCCATCTAGTAGAAATAAGTGAGACAATCTGCCCAAAAGTATAAGGAAATTTCTTTTCCTTCAAGCTGAGGGAAAAGATTCCAAGGAATGGAGTTTTTTGTTTGCTAGCCTCCCTTTGTGCAGTTTGTTCATTCATTCATTCATTCATTCATTCACTCACTCAGAAAATACTGAGTGCGAGAGAGCTTACCCACCTCTGGAAAATGTTGTGTTAATGATTAGCACTATACCCAGCGTGTTCATTGCTAATATCCAAGAGAAAAGTAGGGTGTTAACATTCTCTCCGTTACAAATGAAGAGACTGAGGCTCAGAGATCTGCCCAGCCCAGGGTGTCACCCTGCTGCTAAGTGCTAGAGCTGGAACTTAAACTGAGTTCAAATCCTATGTTCTCTGCAAGAAGCCCATGCTGCCTCCTATGGGCAAGACAGTACTTGATTGGATTTTCTCTAGAGTAGTTAGTCCTTGACCCCAATCTCTCCATTAACTTGGCATTATTTGTATTAAGGGAAATGATTTTCTTGTCAAATAAGCAAGGCACATGTAAAAAGACTCCCTTCATGTAGAGAATGGAGCACTGAGGGCCACTCACTAGTCATACTTGTTGATGGAAAGGAAGGAAACTAACATTTTTTGCATTTCTGGTTCTAGTTCTTTGGTGTATTATAATTTATCCAGTCTGCTGAGTCTGTAGCAGGTCGGTAAGAATCTTCGCACTGCAGCAGAGCGAGGATAAAGAAATGAGGAATAAAATAAGGGCTATATGAATTAATCAGAAATGTTAACATCTCTGATGACAAGTGAACAGGAGGGCACGTGCTCTGGAGTTTGGATCTGATTGTTTGGATCTTTTGCCGAGGGAGAGAAGTCCAAAGCACTAAACAGTCTCTGCCTTCAGTACCTTTTAGTAGAGGAAGACAACTATATAAGCAAGGAATTGCATGCAAGTCTTATAGGAACTTTGCTTATACAGGATTTGCTATAAATCCACAAAGGAAGGAACGGTCTGTTTGATTTGATCTGGGTTGGGATTGTGGGCACGTGAGGCAAGACCCAACACTGGGCTTCTATGCCTAGTTAATGGAATTTCCTTTCCCTCTGTTGGAGCACAGGAACTAGTGAAAGATGGGGAACGTATAGACTGAAGTTACCAAAAGCCTCCCTGTGGTCCCAGAGGTTGTGTTGTTTTGTGTCTTCATTGTACAATAAAACAAGAAACTTAAATTTAAGTTGGGGCAGAGGGGAGCGGGAGGCCATTCATCTAGCTCCGTTTGCTCTGGACTTGGGAAAGGCAACAAGGAGGCCTGGGTGAAGGTCCTTCTCGTTCCTGAGGGTGCCTCCCTAGCCACCTCACTTCTTTGGCCATGATGGAGATGTGTTCTTGGGAGGCCACACAACCTGCCCTGTGCCTACTGCATGGTTCCAGAAGGCCTGGCTCCCAGAGCCAGCCATCAGCCATCAGAAACTTTCTGCACTGTTAAATCCATTTAAGAAATCTGAAAACATGGCCTTTTAGGATGAGGATGAGGAAGGGGCTGTTACACTACGTATGCTTTCTGAGATCTAAAATGGGGGACCTCTGGAGTGGCCCTTGTAACTGAGAAATGTTTTACTTTCATTTTGGAACCTTCTATGTAGGAAAGTAGCTATATAAACCCACTTGTAACTACAGCATTCAAAGATTGATGGTGCTGAAAGCCGGAGAAAGACACATAAACCTTGGCTGGCTATATTAAATATCTAAGGACTGACAATGCCAAGGGAAAGAAGACCAAAGCTCTATAAACCCTACTTTATGACACCATCCACAGATGAACTGCACTAAGGGAATATAAACCCTGTTATATTACAGTATCCAGGGACTACCACTGCCGAGAGATAGGGTAAATGATCTCTAATTTTGATTTGAGATTATAAATGTCCAGAGACCAGCAACCCAGAGAAGACTAATCTTGGTTGGATTTTAGGCCCCAAAAGCAAACCCCCTGAGATAGTGAACATGAGTATTAGGTTAGATTCTTGAGACAGAGATAGGTTTTGGGGGAATCCCCTGGTGATTTGTTTAAAGGTGAATGATACAATCTTTCGCAGTCATTTGGTGTGTATCTCAATTGCCAACTTCAGAATAGCTTTGTAGAGTTGTAGTTGTCTGTAACGGTTTGTTTTTACCCTCTTTTAGGAGGTTAGTTGGTGATGATTAAATCTGTTGTGATAGCAACTTGATATATAATTTAAATCAATCTGCATTTTTAAGTTAAATCTTTCTATGATTCTTTTTTCAGATTTTAGGTTTTCATTGATCATTTGTTTGCTTTGTGATTCCAGCCAGAGAGATGACACGGGGGAAATTCCTCAATATTCTAGAGAAGCCCAAGAAGTAGCAGCTGCTTGTGGACAGGATGTCCTGGGGTTCGAAACCAAGCTCCCTTCCCGGTGCACCTCTAACAATGCACACCTCACTGCTTGCTTGGGAGAGACCAGAGGGTGTACCTCCAGGACTGCCCTCTCCCCTGTTCCTGGCACTCTACGCGTCTGAGGACATTCAGCAGCAAGAGAAGAATCTGCTCTACCCAAGGATCATTGCAGTTACTCAGTCAGCTTTCAGACTTGAACCTTCTTAGCCTCGGATATTGGTAACAGCTGAGGGCATATCATTCTTAAAGGTCAAAGTCCTGCTTTCTCATTTCTGGAAGTGATTCAGGAGCCCCAGGATCTTACGGTTGATTTGACTCAGTCATGGCAGTCAGTTGTGACATGTTGATTGGATGGGTTCTTTTGAATTGTTCTTGATCTCTTAGGAAGTGTTTTTGATGCAAGGAGACCAGAGACCAACTAGATTCTGGACCAGACCATGCAGCCTGACCTGTGAACTCTCCAGTATATACTAAGTTCCCAGAATCCCCAGCTGGAGAAACCAGAATCTTCTTGAAATGTGCATCTGTTTTTTAAAACTTCTATACCTCTTATGATAGTCCCATTTGCTTTTCATTCCTTACTTCCCAGCCCCACCTTCCAGTTCTGACTTCGGGCAAAGGGATCCCTGAGTCCCTCCTGGAATTAGCTTGTATAGTGAAAGGCCCATCCAAGGTTGCCTTGGGTTCTAGATCTAAAGACCAATGTGAAGGTGACAGAAAGGACTTTCAAGTTCTAATTAATCTGTTACAGATTCAAGCAAGAAAGTCAGTGTAGCCTGAAAGACAAGAGAAACGGGATGGTTTATAGGAGTTCCCATTTGGTTGAAAGCTAGAAGCCCTAATTGACCTTAAAAGAATGTGCTATGGTATGGTGGGATTGTCCCCTCTGACAGCACATATGAGATAGTTCATCTATATAATAGAAACACACACACACGAAAGAATTAAATACAACTTTCATGGAGTTCTTCACCACTTATCTGTCTCTGTTAAAATCTGAAAATCTAGCCCGTGGGTAAAATCTATTATATGTGTTCTCTATATTTCTCGTATAAGCCAGCCCCCATCATCTGATGTTTTGAGAAGTGCATGGAGTTTCCTAAACTTTGCACAAAAGAATATCCCGGGGCCGGGCGCAGTGGCTCACGCCTGTAATCCCAGCACTTTGGGAGGCCGAGGCAAGCGGATCATGAAATCAAGAGATAGAGACCATCCTGGCCAACATGGTGAAACCCCATCTCTACTAAAAATACAAAAATTAGCTGGGCATGGTGACACGGGCCTGTAGTCCCAGCTATTCGGGAGGCTGAGGCAGGAGAATTGCTTGAACCGAGGAGGCGGAGGTTGCAGTGAGCCAAGATCGCGCCACTGCACTCCAGCCTGGGCGACAGAGCGAAACTCCATCTCAAAATAAATAAATAAGAATATCCTGGCCAGGCAACTCATACCTGTAATCCCAGCACTTTGGGAGGCTGAGGTGGGCAGATCACTTGAAGTCAGGAGTTCCAGACCAGCCTGGCCAACATGGTGAAACCCTGTCTCTACTAAAAATACAAAAGTTAGCTGGGCGTGATGGCGCATGCCTATAGTCTCAGCTACTTGGGGGCCTGAGGCACGAGAATCGCTTGAATCCGGGAGGTGGAGGTTGCCGTGAGCCAAAATCATGCCACTACACTCCAGCCTGGGCAACAGAGTGAGGCTCTGTCTCAAAAAAAAAAAAAAGAAGATCCCTGTGGCAATAGTCTGATGGTGTTTGGACACAAGAAAAGTTATGGTCAAGTTTTGAGTCGTGAGTGTTTGCTAGGGCATGGCACTCTTCAGTTTAAAAGCTGATCCATTAACCATTTTCTGACATTTGTGCCTTGTTCTCATGCTAGAATTAACGCTGAATTTTTCTCTCGTTCGGCCATCCATGTAGTTTTACTTATTGAGAGGAAAAAAGACTGAACATAGATATGAAAGATGAGTATGAGAAGTAAAACATTCTACTGGGGTGCTACATAGAAGGTTAGGTTGTAGGGGCTTTGATTTTAATTTAAACTCATTATCGATGGATATTTCTGTATCTCACTAAATGCGGTTGAAGAGTTTGTGTGTGTATGTGTGTGTGGCCAAAAAATAGTGCCATAATGTCAGATTCTTCCTTTGCTCTGTTTTTGAGAGTTGATGACATCAGGCACTTTTAAGTGTTTGGGGAAATTGATTGGGATACCTCCCCCAAACCAACTCAAGTCTGTAACTGGAAGCCAGGTAGTTGGTTTTCTGGTCCGCTTTGGCCTCTTTCTTTTACATCATCCTATCCACCAGCACTTAATGTAAGTAGATGTTTTAGAATTGCGATATTTATTGGTTTTGTATTTGTCATCCTTAGAAATGTTAATGATGTATTTTTATATTGATAATATAAATTGATGTACAGTGTGTGTGTATATGTATTTCAGGATGTTAAAGGATTGTACTTTGTATGTGATGGTTTCTGTGTCTTCATAATAAATGTGTCCCTTTTACAGGAGGGTGAGTTTTTCCTCAGAGGGCCGAGTTGGATATTTAAAGCACAGACCTCATCAGAAAGTACAACTATAATGATAAACAATCCACTGTGTTCCTCCTTAATATACTTAGTGGATAGTTTGGGGCTTTACCGTCATCTACTTGGTCTCCTGCCTTCCAATCTATCCTACCACTGCCCAACACCCTACAGTAATATTTAGAAACCTTTAATATCGGCCGGGCGCGGTGGCTTAAGCCTGTAATCCCAGCACTTTGGGAGGCCGAGACGGGCGGATCACGAGGTCAGGAGATCGAGACCATCCTGGCTAACACGGTGAAACCCCGTCTCTACTAAAAATACAAAAACTTAGCCGGGCGAGGTGGCGGACGCCTGTAGTCCCAGCTACTCGGGAGGCTGAGGCAGGAGAATGGCGTAAACCCGGGAGGCGGAGCTTGCAGTGAGCTGAGATCCGGCCACTGCACTCCAGCCTGGGTGACAGAGCGAGACTCCGTCTCAAAAAAAAAAAAAAAAAAAGAAACCTTTAATATCTTCCCATGTCTACTAATAAAGTCTCAATCTCTTGACCTGGCATTTTAAGACTCTCTACATGTAATCCTAATCAACCCTTCCGTTTAGTTTTCTTCCTCTCCTAAGTATGAAGTCCATGTTGCAGTTACTCTGAACAGTTCCCAGTTTCTCATTTGAGTGCCTTTGCTCCTGCCTTTGAGTTCCTAGAAGATCTTGGATCCCTTTTGCATCTATCAAACCTATGCTTCCTATAATCCCCTGATGATCCAGCTGGAAATGGTCCTTACCCTACATTCCTAGAGCATTTCCCCATATCATCCCTGTGACTCTTACCACACTCTGCCTTATATTTAAGTGGTCTGAGTACTTTTTCTTTTTGAGACAGAGTCTCGCTCTGTTGCCCAGGCTGGAGTGCAGTGATGCAATTTTGACTCACTGCAACCTCTGCCTCCCGGGTTCAAGCGATTCTCTGCCTCAGCCTCCCTGGTAGTTGGGATTACAGGCACATGCCACCACACTCCGGCTAATTTTTGTATTTTTAGTAGAGACAGGTTTTGCCATGTTGGCCAGGCTGGTCTCAAACTCCTGGCCTCAAGAGATCCTCTGGCCTTGGCTTCCCAAAGTGCTGGGATTATAGGCGTGAGCCACTGCGCCTGGCTCTGAGTACATATCTTATTTCTCCTACTAAATTCAAAACTCCTCAAGGTATAGCTGGCTCCTACACATCTAGTTCTTCAATGTCTTCTTTGAACTGGGGGTTCAAAAGCTATTTGCTTACAGACTTCTGGTTACACATGATAGATTGAAAACAAGTATTTATCTGCCATCTACTAAATCCCTTAGTGTGGGTTCCTTTTCATCTGTGTTCAAGAACTGGAAAAGAGGAAGTACTCATTACCACTACTGCTTTCACCCATTGATAGTTTACCTGCTCTAGACCAGAATATGCCCTTTTAAAGAAAGCATTTCATTTTAAGGACAGCAAATTGCTTCTCATCATAGGCCCATCATTTATTTCCAAAAAAGACATCTGGATGAACAGTAGATTTCTGTGATCTAGAAAAGCATGGCTGATTGACTAAGCAGGGACAGTGTTATGAATGTTCTAAGTCTTTAGAGACTATTTTTACAGTAAATAATTGTGTATTACTTGCCTACAGATATTTTTTCCCTTTTCCTTTGCCATTCCAAATACCATCCTGGAAAGCATCTGTTAAATGTGAGCAGCAACATTCTGAAAAGCATAGTATTGGAGCTTGGAGACACGTTTGCAAATTCTTATTAACATTTTTTTTCTTACCAGCACTCATTACTTCTTGCTGTCTTCAGTCTCCCAGAGTCTAGACCTCTGCTGATTTGCTTGGCCTGCCTTCCATAGGTTAGAGCACTTAAAGTTTACAGGGTATTAATTGTGTTGATATTGAAATGCCATCATTTTTATCTTTCCATTTTTGTCATATTTTTTAAATGGACACTTGCTAACTGCTCCGTGGTTTTAGTTCTCTAGCTGCTCTTCTGGACTCTCCCAGATCAAGGCAGTGAAAATAGAACTGATGGAAGTCATCCCCTTGTCCCTGTGGCTTCAGAAGGGTGTTTCGACTTCCCCAGGAGCTTTGAAATGAAGCCGAGAAATTTCACTTCCAGTGGGATGCCCTGACTCCTCCTGTTTCCTCCAGGATTAAGCCATCACAGGAAGGTGAACAGGCAGAGCAGGAAGTGAGGAAACGGACAGTTGGGCCAAGGTGGATGATCCCAGAAGCCAAATAACACAGTCTCTTACCAGGTCTCAGCTTCGGCACTAACTCCATCTCCAAGCATTTGGTTATGTTCTCCATTCTCTGTTTTCTTTATCTTGTGAGAGCTACAAGGATATCTGATCCCTATGTGGGCTTTGTTTCACCAGAGTCTTGCAACCCCCAACCCCAGAGAGTGGCAAAGGGTGGTGTCTCCACGGTTGTAAGTTCTGATGGACTGGAACTGACTTTTCCTATCTATGTAGGCTTTTTGGCATTTGGGGTGTGTGTCCCTGTCTATGCCTAAAGAGGCCGCTGGCCTTCCCACCCTTTGCCTGGCACTTTTTCCTCTCGAGCAGCTGGGGGCTTCAGACGATACCAGGTGTAACTGTGAGGCTCCTGGTTGGCGTGAGTGCTGGCAGAGCCTGTTAATTAGCACAGGAACACCCCAGTGCTCCATTAGCTGGGCCAGGCATTTGGAACCTTCCCCTCCTGTGGGCCCCTTCCTCCTAATGAGAGCTGGAAGAAGGGCCCTCACAAAACACTGCCTCAGAATAATATTCTGCTTTGTCCCCACCAGTAACCAGGGCTGACAGGATCACTCTGTCCATTTCTCTTCTAATTAGCACAATTCCAGCATGGCCTGAGCCAGCAAATAGAGAAAAGCGATCAAAAGCGATCGGACAACCGTACCGAATCACAAACACAAAGAGGGCCATTCCCTGTAATTAGGTGAGACAATTCCTCAGTCTTTTCTCGGCTGGAGTTTGCCGCTAAGACTCTTGCTGTTTGGGTCCCAGCAACACAAGTTACATGTCTCCCTGGGACACTAATAAGCCCCAAATTGTCTTCCGCTTCACACAACTCTAACCAGAGGACAGACATGGGGTGGTGGGGCAGGTGGCAGGGAGGGGGTGGTGCAATGCAGTGAGGGGACAGGGTCTCCCAACAAGCAGCTGCTGCAATGTTTCCCCAACTTCGAGAAGCAGACACTGGGGCTGTGGGCAAAGAGGTAAGAGTCAGTTGACTTGAGAGAACTGCTCTGGGCACAGCCTGGCCCCTGTCACTTGAGCTGGAGTCTGAAGCACTGAGAAATTCTGACCCTCAGGGGAAGCCCCCTCTCAGCCATTTGCCCCACTCTGTTCATTCGCTGCCTCCTGTCTATGGCCCCATCACTCCTCCCACCCCTGCAGACCGCTGGCATCATTCCGGGAACTACACTGAGCCCTTCACAAACTGTAAGCCCTATACAACTATAGTTACCATTGCAGAGAAAGCTAACACACAGCACATGAGTGAATTCTGCCCTAGAAGACTGCATGACCTGGAAGGGGCACCCACTGCCCCCCTCACTCTGGCCCTCATTTCTAGCACCCATCACCTTTATGTCTCTGGTTGTGTCCCCAACCCCTGCCTACTGTCTCCTCTCTCCTGAAAGATCTCTGTTTGTTTAAAACAGAAAAGTGGCCCATCTGCCAGGGCAAGAAGCCATAACTGGCCGCACTCCATGTGGCTCAGAGGTTGGCCACTTAATGAACAAAAACAGCTCCCCCAGGATTGCAGCCCATTACGGGGATTACTTGGGGCGATACAGCCGTAAACTTGGTCATAGCCAGGGACAAAAGAATGCAGGAGAGAATGGCAGTTGGAATCTCAATTAAACTCAAGTTCGGAGCAGAATTGGGCTCACATATTTTCATCTCTCTCTTGCCCTCTGCTTTCTGTCTTGATTTCTATACCTAGTGTTTTTGAAAGTGACCTCCAATACAAAAGGAGATTCAGTTATGTAGAATCCGAGAAGCCAAAAAACTCAAGTAATCAAAGTGGCATTGTTTTTCTACCTTCATTTTTCTGAGACATAGAGAAGATAAGATTTGACTGTTAAAAACAACTTTTGGGACATGCCAAAGAATTGATCCAAATTTGTTCAATTTCCTACAGTTTCTTTGGTTATAAACAGAACTACCTGGCACATAATAGGTGCTAAAATAAGAATTTGTTGAAAGAATGAACTGTGCCTTGACATTCGGTGTTCATAGCCTCATTGCTGGTCAAAGATATAATAAGTGCTTGGATTTTGAGACAAAGGCAGGGGTGATCTTGCATAAGTTACTTCTCTCTAAGCCTTGGTTTCCTTAGGACTTTTTCCACTTTAAAGAGTCCTATCAGCATCATGGACAAGGGCACAGGCTCTGAAGTCAGGCTGCCTGGGTGCAAATAGCACCTAACTACTAGGGTAGCTGTAGAGATTAAATGAGTATTGCAAAGTATTGAGAGTGGTGCATGGCATATCTTACCCATTATGTGTATAATTGCTTGATAGATATATAAAACAGATTCCATGTAGTATTTAATTTTTTATTATACTCATATTTATTAAAAATTGACAATCCCTAGGCCAGGCATGGTGGCTCACACCTATAATCCCAGCACTTTGGGAGGCTGAGGCATGTGGATCACTTGAGGTCAGGAGTTCAAGACCAGCCTGGCCAACATGGTAAAACCCCGTCTCTACTTAAAAAAAAAAATACAAAAAAATTTAGCTGTGTGTAGTGGTGGGTGCCTGTAGTTCCAGCTACTCGGCAGGCTGAGGGAAGGGAATTGCTTGAACCCAAGAGGCAGAGGTTGCAGTGAACTGAGATTGCATCAGTGCACTCCACCCTGGGTGACAGAGTGAGACTCCATCTCAAAAAAAAAAAAAAAAATTGGCAATCCCTACAGGGAAAATATAGTAACTTCTGGTTACCTTGACTAGTCAGTTAAGCAGAATACTATTTCCGTAACCCTTCAGAAGAGCTGACAGTTTACTATTTCTCCTACCCCCATCCTTCCACCCACTGAGGCCCATGGACATTCAGTAGAAACCATTGTTGACTGTACAGACAGTGGCATTAAGCAAGGGAGGGAAAGATATTCTTTGGGACATTGGCAGGTTTCTGAGCTGATACTGAACTTGGCATACATAAGCCTCAAATCACTGTGCTTTGCTAATCTTTGTGGTCCTCGTATTTTCTGAGCAACCATGCTTTTCTAGTCACTGCACAGGAACACACTTCCCTGTTGGACTGGGTCATAACCCGCTACCCCTCACCCTCCAGTCCTCCACATTCCTCCAAATAGTTTTTCCCTTCCCTTCCCTTCCCTTCCCTCCCCTCCCCTCCCCTCCCCTCCCCTCCCCTTTCTCTTCCCTCCCCTCCCCTTTCTCTTCCCTCCCCTCCCCTTTCTCTTCCCTCCCCTCCCCTTTCTCTTCCCTCCTCTCCCCTTCTCTTCTCCCCTCGCCTTCTCCCCTCCCTTTCCCTTCTCCTTTCCCCTCCCCTCCCCTTCCCTCCCCTTCCCTCTCCCCTCCCCTTCCCTCCCCTTCCCTCTCCCCTCCCCTTCCCTTCTCCCCTCCCCTCCCTTCCCCTTCCTCCCTCCCTCCCTCCCTCCCTCCCTTCCTTCCTTCCTTCCTTCCCTCCTTCCTTCTTTTTTATCGTGAGGACAGGGTCTCCCTCTGTCACCAAGGCTAGAGTGCAGTGGCACAATCTCAGCTTGCTGCAACCTCTGCCTTCTGGACTCAAGCAATCCTCCTGCCTCAGCCTCCAAAGTAGTTGGAATCACAAGCACATGCCACCACACCTGGCTAATTTTTGTATTTTTTGCAGAGATACAGTTTCGCCATGTTGCCCAGGCCAGTCTCAAACTCCTGGGCTCAAGTGATCCACCTATCTCAGCCTCCCAAAGTATTGGGATTACAAGCGTGAGCCACTGTGCCTGGGCCAGATAGTTTTCTATGGTGTGAGACTTGTCAGGTTCTCGCTCCCTTTCCAGGACTGAGCAGGGTCCACTCAGGCTTCTGCTCCCCTGGCAGCCTCCTCTGGGCTTTGCCTTCTCTGGGAACCCATGGAGAGACCCTGGCCTGACTCTGCAGCCTGAGGCCTCAGGGTCAAGTGAGGCTGAAAGTCACATCCCAGGGCCTTCTTGGATGTAGCCAAGCCCCAGCAGCCAAGTTGGCCTGAGCCAGTGACTTTGCACAAAGGAGCAGCTGAGAAGAGTCAAGTTGGGAAAGTCAGTGACTTGAGGCTGAGTGGAAATGAGAAGTGCTGGCTGCAGCAGGACCCATGAGGGATATGTGAGGATTGGAACCAGAAATGGTCTCTGAGGAACGGGGGGGCTCATGGGAAAGCAAGGTCCTGAAAGCTGCTTCACCTTGGCCTCCTGCTTCCTGCCATCCACCTCTGCTGCTGCTGCCTCTGCCTTCAAGGGTCCCAAAGGCTGTTCAGATGTGCAGCTGTTGAGTAAATCAGGGTACATTCCCATAGTGAACTACCATGCAGCCATTTGGTGTGTTTGCAAAGAGGTTATGATATCATGGAAGAAATGGTTTTGTCATAAGGATAAGTGAAATAGCCGGATGTAACACAATTACAGCAATGTGGGGCGGTGAATAGAAGGCAATAGGCAAAGGTGGTAATAGTGCTTGCTGCCTGGTTGGAGGAATATGGGGTATTGTTGTTTTCTTCTACGTTTTCCAAGCTCTCTACAGAAACAGGTATTGATTTTATAATACAGGGAGAAAAAAGCCTCTGGGGCCAGATATACAGATTTTAAAAGCCCTGCTTCTCAACTCAGCCTGTTATCCTGCACACATGTGCACACATACATAGTTCATCGATGACCTTTGTATATGGTAATGAAATTTGTTCTTTCGTATGCAAATGTGTATCATTCTGTACACCAATAAGTGTTTATTGAGCACCTAATAACCATCCAGCTATGCTCTAGGACCTCTACTTCATTGCATGTAATGTGGAAAAAAAAACTTGTTCCCTATTCATGACAGTTCCATCTCTCCCCACACTCCTCAGAGCCTTTGCCCAGGAACAGAAAAAATCATTCAGTCAGTAGGTGTTCAGTGTTGCCAAATAGCTATCTTTTTCCTCAGTCTTTCCCTACCCTGAGAAAGTATGTCTCACCTCACCTTGCTGTAGAGTCTTAGCATTAAGTTTCCCCCAGCTCTTGGGCATGCAGCACCTTACTTCAGATGTTGTGTTTGCGAGAGTTTCCTTCACTGCTTTCTCCCTGCTTACCTTCCCCTTCCCAATTGGAAGAGAAGGAAGAAAAGATGAGTTGGAGGTCAGGAGTAGGAATGGGTCAGAGAAGAATCTGGAATTATACTCATGTTTTCATCACAACCAGTTGGAGGCGCTGCACTCTCAGGAAAGAGAAGGAAGTGCATTTCATCTGAGTTGGGTCTGGAAGACACAAGGTATGTGTAGGAGGTGGTTCTCACTTTTATTGGGAGACAAGTGTGTATATAAAGTCAGTCTCCCTGCAGGATGAGAAGCATAGTCATGGAATTGCTAAAGAAGATATAAAAGCCTCAGGACCAAATGACGTGAGAAAATAGTGGAGAAGAATTGACCTTCTCCCCAAGAAGTGACTTGACCACATCAGCCCCAAGTACCCAGAATATACAAACCCACACATCTGACTAGGCCTGGGCTAGAAAATGGGGGGGAATGGGGAGCACTCCCCATTTTCCTTGATAGAAATAGATGCAGCAACGAGTAAAATTCCGTGCCTGCCACATCTGCTCCCTCCTCCACTAGTGCATGCACTTGTCCATCCTGTTTGCCAAAGAGGGACTGCTTTCTGCCCAGCTCAGGAGAGCGAAACGAAGAAGAAACAATGTCAGCCATGTGTAGCCCTGAATCCTGCCTGACCGTTGCAGTCGCTCTGGGGCTTTCAGCCAGAACTGGAGTGGCCAGATCTGATGAGCCTTCCAAAGGAGAGAAGAGCACTCCAGACCAGATGGCTGAAGCAGTTGTTACGGCAGCAGCATTGCAGGGCAGGCAACACTTCACAGCATCACCAAAGATTGATGCAAATTGGTTTGGTTCTGACCCTGTCACACCAGGAAGGATAATGACTCCAGCAGCGCCGGGCACGGGAGGGGGCACGTGGTGGGGGCCGTGAGGATTGGTGTCTCACTTCACATCTTCATTAATGATCTGAAAGACAGGGGTAAACAGCATGCTAATGAAACCTGCAGATGATTGGTGTTACAACCCCCAGAGAGGACAGAGAAATAGCACACCGAGACCCAGAGAGCTTAGAAATATGGGCAGGAGACTGTCAAATGAGACTCGTCCTAGGAAAATGAAAGTTGACGTGTCAGGGAGGAATGATGAAGGTGCCTCTGGGTGGGGGCCTGCAAACCTGAAAAGCAGAGATGGGTGGCAGGGTCAGGAGGTTGAGGGATGTGATAAGGTTTGGGGTGTGTTGGAGGGAGATGGAGGAGCTGACCTTGAGGACCCAGGGGACAAATACCCTTGTGCATTTCTGGTCAGGACTGACCATGAGGCCAACAGTTTGTGCAGCCGGGGTACCAAGCAGGTTGCACTGGCCCATTGGACTGTGTCAGCCCCGGAACCCCGCTGCAAGCCAGGACCTCTGATTTCACAGTCACAAGCTGTGCCTATTTGCACCCAAGCCATTAAGGCTAAAAGCGCCATTTTGACCTGAACTGCTATTTTCCTAAAATGAAACAAGCCAAAATACGTATTTAAAATTTTGCACTAAATTATTGGGGATAGGATATTCAAGAGCAGAGAAAGGAAAAAATGTCTGTATTTTCAAGCGTTTCCCATTCAATAAAGATTTATCAGAGGCGTAACTCGTTTATATTAAACCTACAAATCTTAAGTGAACAGCTCAATGATTTTTTTCCTTGACCAAATCACTTCACCAAGTCTTGGTTTCCTCATCTGAAATGAGCATAACAGCAGAACATATCTCACAGCTGTGTTGTGTAGATTAAATTAGACTCTGTAAAGCCCCTTGGGCACAGTAAGTACTCACATATGGGGTGATTATTATTACTGTTTATTATCCTCTAATTTTATTCCTTAAGCTTTCCTCTTAGCTCCCTAAGTAAATGATTAATTTCTTGAAGTCAAGGACTGCCTTAAACTTCTTTTCAGCTCATGGGTGCTGAATAAATCCTTGTTTGATGGATTGTGTTAGAAAATTCTTTTCATATAAATAATTTTATTCTTACCCAACTCAGATATACTTTAAATGAAATCGCTTTCTTCAAAATAAAAGAAAAACAAGTAAAATCCTGATATCACATGAGTGTTTTGAAGACAAAATATTCTGCCTTGAGTCTGTGCTAACACCACGTGCTGTCTGGTGAAATGTTAGGCCAGGGGAAATCCCAGCCTGATGATAAAGAGCTCACTTTTGGGGCCAGGCGCGGTGGCTCACACCTGTAATCCCAGCACTTCGGGAGGCCGAGGCAGGTGGATCACAAGGTCAGGAGATCGAGACCATCCTGGCTAACACGGTGAAACCCCGTCTCTACTAAAAATACAAGAAATTAGCCAGGCGTGGTGGCGGGCACCTGTAGTCCCAGTGACTCGGGAGGCTGAGGCAGGAGAATGGCGTGAACCCGGGAGGCGGAGCTTGCAGTGAGCTGAGATGGTACCACTGCACTCCAGCCTGGGTGACAGAGCGAGACTCCGTTTCAAAGAAAAAAAAAACAAAGCTCCACTTTTGAATCCAGTCAGGTTTGAATTAGGGTGACTAACCGTCTGATTTGCTTAGAACTCAGGGGTTTCCTGGGAGGAGGAACAGTCTTGACCATGTGACAGTTGATCATTCTAGTTTGAATATGGGTTCTGCTACTTAATAGCTTTGGCGTGTGGCCTTGGATAGGATTCTTAGCCTTATTGAACTTAGTTTCCTCTTCCATTAAAGGGGGAAAATAACTACTTCACCAGGTTGTCGAAAGGACCAAGTGTCCCCGCTGCAGTGGTTCACACCAGTAATCCCGGCACATTGGGAGGCTGAGGCAGGAGGACTACTTGAGTCCAGGAGCCAGAGACTAGCCTGGGCAACATAGTGAGACCCCATCTCTACCAAAAAAAAAAAAAAAAAAGATGTTTCTTAATTAAATAAAATTAGCCAGCGCAGTGGCACATCCCTGTAGTCCCAGCTGCTCAGGAGGCAGCACCGGAAAGATGGCTTGAGCCCAGGAGTTCAAGGCTGCCGTGAACTATGATCACAGCATTGCACTCCAGCCTGGGCCACAGAGTGAGACCCTGTCAAAAAAAAAAAAAAAAAAGGACAGGGGGTGGCAAGCATGGTGGCTCACACCTGTAATCCCATTACCTTGGGAAGTTGAGGCAGGAGGATCACTTGGGGCCAGGAGTTCAAGACCAGCCTAGGCAACATAGTGAGACCTCATCTCTCCAAAATTAAATTAGCCAGGCATGGTGGTGCACACCTGTAGTCCCAGCTACTTGGGAGGCAGAGGCAGGAGAACCACTTGAGTCCAGGAGTTTGAGGCTGCAGAAAGTCATGATTGTGCTGCCACTGCACTCCAGCCTGGGTAACAGAGTGAGACTGTCTCAAAAAAAAAAAAAAAAAAAGAATTCAAAGAATATGCCTATGCCTATTCCACTTATACCCAACAAAAATGAGTTGACACCAAAAGATACATGCGAAAATAATAGCAACTTCATTCATGCAAGTAAAAAACTGGGGGAACAAAGGCCATCAGCAGGAGAATGGATAGATTGTATATTCTATGTGGAATGCCAATTGGCAATAAAGAATGAACAAACTACCATGCTGCTTCACACAGTAATATGGATGAATCTCCCAAACACGAATGAAGGGCACATACCGTATGACTCCATCTGTATGAAATTCTAGGACAGACAGAACTAATCTAGGTGATAGAAGTCTAAATAGTAGTTACCTTGGAGGTATTAACTGGAAAGGGGCCCAGGGAGTCTTCTGGGGTTTTGGAAATTCTCTCTCTCCTGATCTGAGTGGTGGTTAACACAGGAGGGTGTGTGTATAAACATTCATCGAGCTGTGCAGTTAATAGCTGCGCACTTTCTGTAAGCTGTACCTCAAAAGAAGTTAAGGTTCTCTGAGCCTCTAAAGGGAAGCGCTGATGAAAGCTGTTGGTTTTTATGTTTCAAACCACGCCATGAAAGCTATTTGGGGCAATAGCATAGGGGAATCTAGAGGATCCCAGACTCACCCTGGGTTCAAAGCTATGAAGTCAGAAAGAAGGACAGAAGATGGTCAACATGTCCCTTTGGCAGCTGCCACTCATGCTCCACCAGCGGCTGAGCATAAGGACTGGAGGGCCCTGTCCTGTGCCCTCATTCTCTGTGACCTCAATGCGGAGGAGGGCTGTCAGCCAAACTCAAGCCCCTTGCTGCACCCTTGGGCTCTCCTTCGAGGGAGCACCATTGTCTATCCACCCTTTACTGAGAAATCAGTCCCCAGATTGCGGGCTCCTCAAGAGCGAGGACCAGATGTGTGTTTCTGTTTCTCCAGAGCCTGACCTATTGTAGAGGCTCATTGCACAGTTGCCAAATGGATGCCTCCAGTGACCTAACTCATCACTTAAATTCTTCCCAGGTGGAACTGGCCACTGATCTCAAAGCCAAAGATATGTTTTTTCACTCATGGATCATTCAGGTGCTCCTTCCTAAAATAACTGGGATTCCAAGAGAGCTACCAGCATCTCTGACATGCTTCCTATCAGTGCAATTCTAATTCTGTTAGAAATGATCTTCAGGCTGGGCGTGGTGGCTCATGCCTGTAATCCCAGCACTTTGGGAGACTGAGGTGGGTGGATTACCTGTGGTCGGGAGTTCGAGACTAGCCTGACCAACATGAAGAAACCCTATCTCTACTAAAAATTCAAAATTAGCCAGACATGGTGGCGTGTGCCCGTAATCTCAGCTACTCGGGAGGCTGAGGCAGGAGAATCACTTGAATCCAGGAGGCGGAGGTTGCACTGAGCTGAGATCGCACCATTGCACTCTGACCTGGGCAACAAGAGCAAAACACTGTCTGAAAAAGAGAGAGAGAGAGAGAGAAGAAGAAGAGAAGAGAAGAGAAGAGAAGAGAAGAGAAGAGAAGAGAAGAGAAGAGAAGAGAAGGGAAGGGAAGGGAAGGGAAGAGAAAAGAAAGAAAGAAAGAAAGAAAGAAAGAAAGAAAGAAAGAAAGAAAGAAAGAAAGAAAGAAAGAAAGAAAGAAAGAAAGAAAGAAAGAAAGAAAGAAAGAAAGAAAGAGAAAAAGGAAAGAAAGAAAGAAAAGAGAGGAAGGAAGGAATGAAGGAAAAGAGAGGAAGGAAGGAATGAAGGAAAAGAGAGAAAAAGAAGAAAGAAGGCCGGGCGCGGTGGCTCAAGCCTGTAATCCCAGCACTTTGGGAGGCCGAGGCGGGTGGATCACGAGGTCAGGAGATCGAGACTATCCTGGCTAACATGGTGAAACCCCGTCTCTACTAAAAATACAAAAAACTAGCAGGGCGTGGTGGCGGGCGCCTGTAGTCCCAGCTACTTGGGAGGCTGAGGCGGGAGAATGGCGTGAATCCGGGAGGCGGAGCTTGCAGTGAGCCGAGATCACGCCACTGCACTCCAGCCTGGGCGACAGAGCGAGACTCCGTCTCAAAAAAAAAAAAAAGAAGAAAGAAAGAAAGAGAAGAGAGAGGAAGGAAGCAAGGAAGGAAGGAAGGAAAAGAGAGAAAAAGAAGAAAGAAAGAAAGAGAGAAAGAAAAGAAAGAAGGAAAAGAAAGAAAGAAAAGAAAGGAAGAAAGAAAAGAAAAAGAAAGAAAGAAAAGAGGTGACATCCCAGGAAGTGTGATCGCTGCAGCTCGCTCGTGCCCCGGAAACTGCCCCTTTTCGGGGGTCATGATGGGCAGCAAGATGGTGTCTGCCACTAGGGTCGTTCAGGTAGTCAAACCACACACTCCATTAATAAGGTTTCCTGACAGAAGAGACAATCCTAAACCCAATGTATCAGAAGCTTTGAGATCAGCAGGGCTACCACCTCACTCTTCTGTAATTTCACAACATTCTGAGGGAAGTAAATCACCAAATATGCTGATGTATCAGGGTCCACCAGATACTGCAGAAATAATAAAAACATTACCTCAGAAATACAGAAGGAAACTTGTATCTCAAGAAGAAATTAAATTTATCCAACGTGGAGGTGCTGAATAACCATGGTGGCTGCTGTTTGTCATCAGACAATAGAATTGTCTTCACAATAAAGGACTTCCAAAATGACAGATGAGAAACCGTATATTAAACATCTTTAATAAATACTATGAAAAAATGAAATATAGAAAATTTAGATGGACACTTGTATTTCCTAATTTATGTATCTTGGTCAGCTTCTCCACAAGCTTACCTAATTGTTTATACACTCTATACTTCTTAAAGTATACATTTAAAAGAAAGAAAGAATGAAAGAAAGAAAGAAAGAGAAAGAAAGAGAGAGAGAGAAAGAAAGAAAGAGGGAGGGAGGGAGGAAGGAAGGAAAGAAAGAGAGAGAGAAAGAAAGAAAGAAAGAGAAAGAAAGAAAGAAAGAAAGAAAGAAAGAAAGAAAGAAAGAAAGAAAGAAAGAAAGAAAGAAAGAAGGAAAGAAAGAGAAAGAAAAAGAAAGAAAGAGAAAGGAAGGAAGGAAGGAAGAAAGGAGGGAAGGAAGGAAGGAAGGAAGGAAGGAAGGAAGGAAGGAAGGAAGGAAGGAAGGAATCTTCAGTTATTTCTATAGCAAAGAGCCTGTGTTTACACTGCAGGAAACTCTGGAGTTATCAGTGGTGCTGGTGACAGTCACTGGGTTTGGTATTCCCTTAGATGGAGGCCAGGGTCAGCTGAATTGTTTGGTCCCTTGAAGAAATTTCTGTGCTATCCCAATTGGTAGCCACTAGCCACATGTAGCTATTAAATCTAAATTAAAAGTAAATAAAATTTAAAATTCTGTTTCTGTCCAGGTGCAATGGCTCACTCCTATAATCCCAGCACTCTGGGAAGCTGAGACAGGTGGATCATTTGAGGTCAGGAGTTTGAGACCAGCCTGGCCAACATAGTGAAACCCTGTCTACTGAAAATTTAAAAAAATAAAAATAGATGGGCATCGTGGTGCACACCTGTAATCCCAGCTACTCGAGAGACTGAGGCATGAGAATCACCTAACCCAGGAGGCAGAAGTTGCAGTGAGCCGAGATGGCGCCACTGTACTCCAGCCTGGGGACAGAGTGAAAAAAATAAAATAAAATAAGTTTCTTAGTTGCGCTAGGCACATTTTAAGTGCTCAGTAGCCACTTATGGCTACTGACTACCACTGTATTCGACAGTGTAGAACTGCATACATTTCCATCATCATAGAAAGTTCCAGTGGACAATGATGGATTCCAGATGACCCTCTTGGAGCCTGTAGGGGAGGGGAGGAAGGAAATAGGTGGGTAGGACTGGGCCTCCACCCCCAGTTCAGCCAGAGGCACTTTGCCTATAAATTCAGATTTCAAGTTAGATTTCATTTGGGGGGAAAAAAAAAAAAAACTTGTATGACTTTTTAAATACTTTTTGAAAAGGTAGTAAATACAAACTATATTTAAAACGAACAGATTATGAAAAAAGACATCTCCTTGCCATCCCATAACCTTCAGACCACTAGGTAGCAGCTTGTGGAAACTACACCTGTTCTGCAGCTTGCTTTTTTTTTTTTTTTTCTATTTATCTTGGATCTTGTTCATATTGGTACCTAGAGATGTAACCGCCACATACCATTCCACTGTGTGGATGTGCCTTCGGTTACCTAGCCAGGTCCTGTGATGGACATTCAGGTCATTTCCTGTCTTCTGCTACTACAAACTATGTTGTGATGAGCAAATATCCTTGAGTTTAGGTATCTGTGGATGTATCACTATTAGGGGAATTGCTGGATCAAAGACCGTGTGCATTTTAAACTTTAATATCTATTGCTGAATTGCATGCCCCGTGCCCAAAAGAGATGGTAACAACAAGAAGGTCTTTTCCCCACACCTTCCGCCAGGCTACTGTGATCAGGCCTGCAGGTGTCCTGCAGGGTAACGGTGGCTTATCTTGGGAGGGGGTTGCCATTGCCTCCCCACAGCCCTGGCGCCCATTCTACCCACTCACTCTCTCTTCATGTCACTCCTTCCTGCCACCAAGAATAGTTAACTTTTCATTTAAAACAATTTTAATGGACTAGTTAACATTTGACTGTGCACTCATCAGACCCTTGGGTACGAATCCTACTCAGCCTGACCCTGCTCATTCAATTCACAGATTTGTCCTTTACCTCAGTGTTTCATGGACTCTTCACAACAACCTCCTGTGGCAGGTACCATTATTATTCCCATTCTACAGAGGAGAAGCCTGAGGTTTAGCAATTAACTCACTGGTTCACAGTCACCCAGCTGGTTAGTAGCAGAGTTAGGATCCAGTCCCAGGTCTGTCACCCCACAGCCTATGCTTAGTTCCAACAGGCTGCCCCACTCACCCGCTTCCCGTCACCCCTCCTCCTTTCATGGACACCAGCTCTCCCTCCTGCCCTCGGGCCCTGTTAAATACCCCACCTCTCTTAGGTGTCTTTGCTGAAGTGCCCACAAGCCTTCACTCCCTGCCCACTCTCTCCCTCTTAAGGTCAGGGCATACACCTCCATCCGGACCCTTCCTCCCTCACTGCCTTGGCTTCCTCTACTCTTGGCCTTGGGACTGCCCCACCTGAACTCCTGGGTCGGCCCAGCCCTCCCCCAGGTGATCGCCTCAGCCTACAGGGGCTGAGAGCTGGGGAGGGAGAAGCAACGGCTTCCATCACCTGACCCTACTCAGCCAATTCACGAAGACAAGATGTCAAGTTAATGAGCCTGTGGGCCTCTAATTAGCTGTCAATTACCTCAAATTAATCACCTCCTCGCCTAATTAAGCATTATCGGCAGGTGGGCACAAAGCAGACCATTGTGTGAGAGCCATGAGAAAAGCTGGGCTGGCAAACTTGGTTAGGATCAGCTCTGTGCACTGCGCCCGCCTCCCCACCGCGCTCAGCCATGGGCCCAGCTGAGAGGCCCTGGGGCCCTTTGCCCACCACTGTCCCCAGACACTGGGGTACTTGGGGACCTCCTGGGAAGCTGAGTGGACTGGGAGGGAGGTGCAGAGCCTAGAGGCAGGTGAGACAGCTTTGGGGCAGTGGGGTGGTAGGAACTGGAGGCCATGGAGAAGGGCGGGGCTTCAAGGCATGGAGACCAGCTCCTGGCACTTACTGAGAGCCGAGATGGGAGCTGGGCAGAGGGGATGCCAGGTCGTGGCTGGGCATCCAGGCCTGGGCGGGCAGGCAGAGCTGGCTTCCGATGCTGGCCTGGCCACTTGTGAGTTCTGTGACCCCAGGAAGAGACTTAATGTTTTTGAGTCACACTTTCCATCCCTGGAAAGAAAATTTTTTTGTTCTAAACACTGTCCTGGGTCTTTGTGAGGGTTCAGTGGGATCATGCTTGTGGAGCGCCTGCCACATGGTAAATATTCAATGTCTTTAGTAGTGATGACAGTGGACGTGGGTGGTTTAAGACCCAGGGCCACCTCACATAACAACTGCCGAAGCTGTATTGTATCCCCAAATTCTGAGCCCCCAGATCTCAAGCATGTAGTGCATCCCTGAAAAATGCGAATGGACTGGCCAGGCATGATGGCTCACGGCTGTAATCTCAGCACTTTGGGAGGCCGAGGCGAGAGGATCACCTGAGATCAGGAGCTCAAGACCAGCCTGGCCAACATGGAGAAACCCCGTTTCTACCAAAAATACAAAAATTAGCCTGGTGTGGTGGCGGGCGCCTGTAATCCCAGCTACGCAGGAGGCTGAGGCAGGAGAATTGCTTGAACCCGGGAGGCGGAGGTTGCAGTGAGATGAGATCGTGCCACTGCACTCCAGCCTGGGCAACAGAGTGAGACTGGCTCAAAAAAAAGAAAAAAAAAAAGGAAAGAAAAAAGAAAAATGTGAATGGGCTGCTAGCACCCACGGTTGCTGGATGCTGGGCTATCTGGCTACCACTTCCTCTCCACTCCCTCCCCATCACCCAGTGCCTTCCAGGGATCACAGCTCCATTCACAAAGGGCCCTTGGTGCCATATGGAGCTCACCAGATGAGAAGACCACAGTTCTCTAGAGACCAGGAAGAAGACGGCCCCTTGGGTCTTGGGGCTGCAGGGCCTAAATCAAGGGGGGGTCTCCAGACTGCCCCTGGGCACTGAGTTCAGGCCCCAAGCCATGGTCCTGGGAGGCTGAACAGAGTTCCCACTCTCCTCAGCACAGGGCAGGGTGAGGCCTGTGGCCACGTGGGCAGCTCTGCGCTCCCACTGACTGTCAAATGCCACCACTCCCATGCCAGGTCTGTCCGCTTACCCCCCCAACCACCCCTTGTAATCTGTACCCGCTACTTCAGCCCCGGCACAGGAAGACCTTTCCCTGTCTCCTGTGGCAACAGAGACCCTCAGCCTCTCCGCCGTGAAAGCTTGGAAACATCTTCCCCTCCCGGGTCTCGGTCATTTAGCAAACATTGTACCTTACTAATGAAGCTCAGCGTAAAGGGCTGATGGTCGGGTGAACATAAATCACTAATGCATGCTCTGGAGAGACCAATAACAAAAGGGGGCTAGCACTTATTAAGTGCCTACTGTGTGCTGACACGAGTGGTAAGAGATTCAGTGAATGTATTACACCTGTATATACTGTTATGTTTAATGAATTATTTATTTATCAAAATAGGTAATACATGTACACACCATTTTTTAAACTAAAGGGTGTAGAGGAATCCATAGGCTTCCCTCACTCCCCTGCCCTCCAGCCATCTGATTCCCTTTCCCACAACCAACCAGTAACCAGTTTTTCATATACTTTTCCAGAAATTAAAAAATATTTATATGTATATATATATTTCATTTTCACAAGTAGAAATAAAACATACCGTCCATCTTCCTTTTTAAAAAATAATACTGTCGGCTGGGTGCGGTGGCTCATGTTTGTAATCCCAGCAATTTGGGAGGCCAAGGCAGGCAGATCACTTGAGGTCAGGAGTTCGAGACCAGCCTGACCAACATGGAGAAACCCCATCTCTACTAAAAATACAAAATTAGCCTGGCGTGGTCGCGCATGCCTGTAATCCCAGCTACTCGGGAAGCTACGGCAGGAGAATAGCTTGAACCCAGGAGGCGGAGGTTGCAGTGAGACGAGATCGCACCATTGCACTCCAGCCTGGGCAACAAAAGCGAAACTCTGTCTAAAAAATAAATAAATAAATAAATACTGTCTTGGAGATTGAATGTGGAATAGCAGCACAGTATTCCACTGCATAAACGTGAACTTTTTTCTTCTTTTTAAAATTACATGAAAGTTGGTCAGGTGCAGTGGCTCACACCTAGGAGCGTCTGTCCGTTAGCTTGTATGTCTGTCCAAATGGAAGTGCCTCCCTGGGCTGGGTGCGGTGGCTCATGCCTGTAATCCCAGTACTTTGGGAGGCCAAGGCAGGAGGATCACTTGAGCCCAGAAGATCGAGGCTGCAGTGAGCCTTGGAGGCATTGCCATACTCCAGCCTGGGCGACAAAGCAAGACGCTGTCTCTAAAAAATGGGATGATGGGGCTCTTCCGAGTGAAAAGGTGGAACTACTGACTTAATCCCACCCTGTCAGTTTGTCATGAGGAAACAGGCTAGAAAAGGGATTGACTTGTCCGTAGTCTGGAGCTGCCTTGTCAGATTCTTCCAGGTACCACTTGAGCATGTGGACGGGCTGGCATTAGCCGTGCACACTGGGCAAATGCTCCACCGCCCTCCCTGCTCTGCTGGGCTTGGGATGAGTATGCAGTGGGTGACACGTCCCTGATGTGTTGTGCCTTCAAGGAGGCCCTTTATTTATTCATTTATTTATTTATGTACAGCTGAGTCTCACTCTGTCACCCAGGCTGGAGTGCAGTGGTGCTACCTCAGCTCATTGCAACCTCCGCCTCCCGGATTCAAGCAATTCTCCTGCCTCAGTCTCTCGAGTAGCTGGGATTACAGGCATGCACCACCATGCCTGGCTAACTTTTGTATTTTAGTAGAGACGGGGTTTCACCATGTTGGCCAGGCTGGTCTCGAACTCCTGACCTCAAGTGATCTGCCCGCGTTGGCCTCCCAAAGTGCTGGGATTACAGGCGTGAGCCACCGCACCTGGCCCAGGGAGGCACTTCCATTCGGACAGATGTACAAGCTAACGGACAGACGCTCCTAGGATGGGTGCTGTGTATTGCTTAGGAAGGGGAGCCTTTGAGGACCCTTGAAATCCCTCCCCTCTGAAGCCTTGGAGGAAGGCGGACTGGCCCAGATTCCCGGATCGGCATCGCCACCTGCCTCTCTGGTCTCCTCCCACCCCAAGGGAGGTCGCGCGGCCACCGCTAGAGGGAGCCGAGAGCGGCCCCGCTTGCGGCTTCTCTCAGACGCTGCCTTTCACGCCTTTCAAGACTGGTCCCCTCTTGTCATTAGGCCCTAGGCCCGCAGCCCTCCTCGGCCCCAACCTCTAGGAGGTGCCCAGCACCAACAGGCCAACGCTATGCCTCCTACCCAGCCCTCCGCTATGAAAACCCTAACGCAGATCTGCTACTGCCCCCATTTTACTAATTAGGACACAGAGAGGCTGACAGATGTGCCTTGGGTCACACAGCTAATGCGTGGCAGAGCCAGAAACCCAGGGGGCCTGGCTCCGGACCCCCATGCCTCAGAGGATCTCAAGCACCTTCCTGTAGCCTTCTGTTCAAGAGGAAACTGAGGCACAGAGCAAGTCTAGAGCGTACTGTGTGGGTGGCCCAGTCTGTCAAGGACCAACTGGAGGCTAAAGCTAGGCAGCCAGCCCCTAGGCAGATGACCACAGCAGAAAAGCCTGTGGGGAGAAGAGGTGCCAGCCTGCCCCAAGGTGGGGGTGCAGGGGGCTGTTGGTGCCTCCCAGGATGGGTGACAGCTGCAGCCTTGGGTGGGAGGCCAGAGGCCCCACACGATAATAACTTTCACTCACTGCCCAAGAGCTAATCCCATTACTTTGCATGGACCCTCTGGGACCACCTCCCTAACCCTCCTTAATCCCCTGTCTCCCTCTGGGAATGGTCCAAGGGCCTCCCTGCCAGCCCATGCCAGCCCCAGGCACAGGCAGACCTTGCCCCTCAAGCTCTGTCAGACAACCTGTGCCCATGAATGCCCATCCGTGCCTGATTCTTGGGGCCCCAAAGGGACAGCCAAGAAGGGTGGAGGTCCCACCTCTCTCACCCACCTTCCCTGCCATCCCTGACCTGCCTGCCAGTCCCCAAGGCACCTTCCCAAGATAGCCTCCGGCTGGGATCCAGGTTTTCTGAGACTCGTGTTCCTTTCTAAGCAGGCTTCTGGGGCTTGTTACCGTTTTTCTTGCAGGAATTGGCAGGAGAGAGCTTGGGTCCACAGTATACTCATCTGTAAAATGGACACAATCGCCCCCACGTTCTATAATCGTTCTGAGGATACAAGGAGACACTATGAGACGCTATGAGGACACAATGAGACACAAACCTCCGGAGTGTTATTATCAGTGGTAGAGCTGTCTTCAGATATGCAAAGGATGTGGATTTATTTAGTGTGTTACCAGAGGGAAGCTCCATGGCCAGAAGGCAGATGTTAGAGAGGAAGATTTTAAAAGATACACACTGTCCTATAATGGTGATAAGAGCTGCCATGTACTTGTCTTGGTCTCTTCCTAAGGTGCCAGGCACTTAAGCTTCACAGCACCCTATGAGGTAGGTACTGTCATTACCTGCGTTTTGCAGATGTGGGAACTAAGGTTAGGAAACGCCACACAGTGGTGGAGTTGGAATCAAAAACAGCTCTGACTCCAGAATTTTCTGGGGCATTCTGCCTCTCAGGATCTGCTCCTAAAAGGGGGAGCTGATGTCTGAGAGATACCCCCACCCCCAAAGTAGTGAGCTCCCCATTTGCCAGAAGTGTTCAAGGTGATGCTGAGGGGCCACACCAGGAACCACTAGTCAGGAACCCTGAGGTCCCGTGGCAGCCCCCAATCCTCCCAGCATTCCCAGGCGCCCGTTTCCAGGAGGAGCCAGGCCACTGCCCCTCCGCAGCCTGGACACTGGGGGGGCTCCCTTTGGTGCCCTGGGCCTCCCTCTCCCCCACCTTCTGCTGCTCCTCATTTACATAAATTATCTCTCTCCAATTATCCATCCAGCTGTCCCAACGGTGATCTGTGAATGAATTAAAAATGGAATATAATTTAATAATGGCTGATTAGAAGGAGATTAGTTGTTATATAAAAATGAAAAGCCAAGAGCCAGCTAGTTGCCCTTAATCTGAGCCAATACCATCGTTATTCTGGAAAGGCCACCCTGGCCACCATCAGGCAAGGCAGGCAGACATGGGGACAAAGATTGGGGGAGAGCCAGGTGGGGCCAGACCACCCCAGAGAGAAGATAGAGCACTGGGAGCTTGGAATTTGCAGCACCTCTGAGCTGTGGGGCGTGGACATCTCCTGTGGCTTCCTTCAAAACAGGTTTGGGTGGCTTCTGGGGTCCCTTTTTGCTCTAAATTCTAGGCACCCTCAGATCAAACCACTGGACTTTCCCAAGGCAGCTACTGACTCACACCAGACCCTGCTGGCATAGAATCTGGGGTTCAGGCGTCTCGTTCCTGTTCAGGCCCCGCCTCTAAGAACACATAGCAGTTGGGAACACAGACCTCCCCGGAGGGGGTCTGCCTGTCTAGGATAGGTGGTCGAAGAGGGTCTCAAGCTTGGTTGACCCAGAAGGTCCATGGAGGATGGACTGGCTGAGACGAAGAAGGGTGAGTGTGCCCAGTGGGACCTCTGGGCCATCTGAACCTCAGGTTAATGACTAGATCTAGTGAAGGGGACTAGTGCCCCTCCTCCAGGAAGCCTGCCCTGATCTCCTGGGCTTTGGGGTGTCCCCAGTGTTTCTATAATGCCCTGTGTTTTCTCCATCAGTGCACTGAGCACTGCCTCTGGGGTGTTCATGCCCCCCTGTTTGTGAGCTCCATGGCTGTTTCATCTCTGTATCACCAGTGTTGGGCACACAGTGGTTGTTCTACCACATCATTGAACAAATAAAGACATCACCTCCAAAAAGCCTCTGTGATTGCCCTAGTGTAGGTTACGCGCTCCTTTCTTTGCTCCCAAACACACTGTGATTATGCCTTTAAAAATAAGGCAAGTCATTGCTGTGGAGAATACAGAGAAAGACAAAATTTTAGGTAAAGATGGATAGATGGAGATAGAGCAAAGTGGTTAAGAGGACCAGTTTGGAGTCAGACTGCCTGGGTATGCATCCCAGGTCCACCTCTTATTGCTGTATGACCTGGGTGGGGCATGTTACTAATCTCTCTGTGCCTCAGTTTCCTCATCTATACAATGGGTGTATATAGTACCTACTCCATAGGATTTTGTGAGAATTAAGTGGAAGCACTTGTGGTTCTTATAATGCTTGTCACACTGTTTAGTACTTGACCACTGACTGGTCTGTTTCCTCCCCAGGCATGGGCTCTTATCTCTGTTGATGGTGCTGGCTGGACAGTGGGCCTGCACAAAGCCATCCCAAGAGCCCTAGCTGCTGCTCTCACACTGCAGGGCCCACAGGGACACAACACTGTGGCAGGACCAGAATGTTTCACTGACCTCGGGCCTTCCCGAAGACACTCGCAGCTCATGGACTGTGACATGCCCATGGAGAGGGGTCTGAGCCCCGAGGCTCGGGTCTGGGCAGCAAGGCCTGTGTGACTGACATAAGAGGATGTCTGCTAGGCCTGAGCTTGCACAAAAGGAATGAAAGGCCTGGGTGGCCAGAGGAGATGGGCATCCAGACCAGGAAGGGAAGGCTGAAGAGCTCTCTGCAGCAGCTGACTCAGGCCTCTGGGGCCACCATGGAGCAGACAGCAAAGGAAATATTGTCCACAGTACCAGAGGCTGGGAATGAATGGAGTGGACACTGGAGGAGGCTGATTCTCTCAAAATGAGAGGCAGTACAGATTGTGCGCAGCAAGTGTTTGTTGATTGGCTAACTGAGCTGCACCAGATTTTTCTAAACTTTGTTAGTCAAGAAAATCTTGATTTCTTATGTTTGTGGAAGGGCCTGGGAATCTGCACATTTGATAAGAGCCCCCGGTGAGTCTCATGAACAGGAGGTTTTGACCCCAAATCCCATCTGTCCCTCAGTCACTGCTGCAGTGCCCTCTGGGAGTGGGGGCTGACTGGTGACCCCCACCTTGCCCACTACCCTCTGACACTCACTCCCATCTCCCCAGTCTCAGCCTCAGTCACTCCCAGGACAATCTCCCTTGTGAAGCCTGAGCACATCCGTCCATATTGCAGCCGGGGGAGGCCTCCCAGACCAGCCCAGGCTGTGGGATAATTTGATATTCAAATCCTGGCAAAGACCTGCTTCAAATTGCTGCAAATTAAGCTGATTTTGCCCCTCTGAATGAGGGATTTGCTCCTGTGGATCAGCCCTCTTCCCAGGACTTGATGAGGTCAGGATTAGAGATGGGGAGAAAAAGCCCGAGGCTGGGGCCGGAGAGCTGGAGAGCTGAGGGGCGGGGGAGCCGAGACCCTGGAGTTAGCGAAGGTTCCCAGGGTCTCAAAAGGCAGCTCTACCCAGTGATGGCGCAGCCTCTGAGGCCCAAATGGGTCAGTTCCACTCCTCCATCCCCCCAGGAGAGCACAGCTCTGTTCCCAAAGCAGTTTGTGGACCTCATCCAATCTTTCCAAGCACCTGTGTCCCAGGGCGGAACTGATCACCCCCATTTCACTGATGAAAGGGGAGATGAGGCTCTATTGGCAAAGACAATCTGGACTCAACCACTGCCACCAACTTGCTGTGTGACCTTGAGCAAGTGACCTCTCTGAGCCTCCTTGTAAGGATGACTGGTGACGCATGCACAGTGCCAGGCACATAGCAAGCCCTCCATAGCATGGGTCAATGTTCCTAACCAAAGCCCTGAAGCTAGAAAATAGCTGGAGGGAGAACGTGGGGCTCTCTAGACCTCAGGAGGAGTCAGTCCCCTGCCTTCTCCTGGAGTTCCGTGCCTTCTCCCAACTCTACCCTCTCCTGACAGGACCTCCCCCATCCCTGGCAGAACCTCATTTCCATCTGTTTTATCAGGGCCTGTACTGTATATTGCAGCAATTTCGAATTGCACCATTAAAGATTTTATGCTGGAGACGTTAAAATTAAAAAGATCTATGTGCAAAGAGTCACAACGAATTTAATCAACTTGATTTAATAGAAAACAGCAAATGGAATTTATGATGCTCCAAAAGACAAGGGAATTTTTTTTCAACAAAAAATAATAAAAAGCACTTTGTGGAAAACAGAAAGTGGAGTGGGGTGGGGGTGGGGGCTCCCCATCTGAGAGTTGATCAGAACCTAATCCGCCGCGAACAACCCCAGTCGGGGCTGTTTGCCCACTAATCCCAGCTGCCATTAAAATATTAAAGATAAATCTAATCGTCTCTTTATCCAAAATAAGCGACTTTTGTGTGGGGAGAAAACATCTAACCCTTTGGGAGGAGAATTAGTCCTAATGCATCAAATGGAATTCGGTCCAGGCAGGGGCAGAATAGGGTTTAGAGGCAAATGAGATGGTAATAGAAATAAAACCCAGAATAACAAATTAAAAACCCTCATTTACACGAATTAAAATGGCTCACAAAAGAGCTGGAGGCCCAGCCCTGCCCTTCTCGGCCCCAGGCCCATTCCCCCCTCCTCTGGTCTCACCCACCCGCAGGCCCCAGAGGAGCCAAGGCCTGACCTCATCCTCGCAACTTTTGCCCCACACCCTCCTGGATACTTACAGGAAGATGCACCCAACATCCGCTCTCCAAGCCCAGGCACAGGCTCGGTTTCTGAAGGCTCTCACCGAGTCTTCATTCATCTCCCCATCTCCCCCTCACCGGCTTTGGGGTCATACAGAACTTCGTGCTTGTCCCAGTGCCCTCTCCTACTATGTGAGGTCTTGATTTGTTTCTATTTATTTATTTAAAGTGTATTTTTTAGAGACAGAGCCTCACTCTGTTGCCCAGGCTGGTGTGCAGTGACTCAATCATAGCTCACTGCAGCCTCAAACTCCTGGGCTCAAGTGATCTTCCTGCCTCAGCCTCCCGAGTAGCTGGGACTACAGGTGTGCATCACCATGCCTGTCTATTCTCTTTTTTTTTTTTTTTTGGTAGAGATGGGATCTTGCTATGTTGCCCAGGCTAGTCTCAAACTCCTGGGCTCAAGTGATACACTGGCCTCGGCCTCCCAGAGTGCTGGGATTAGAGGCTAGAGGCGTCAGCCACCACGCCTGGTCCTAGTTTTATTTCTTAAACCCCCTGAGCCCCTATTACTTGGGGAAAATGAGGATAATAACGGCTCCTGTCCTCACACAGCCCTTCTCCTCAGCCTTGACCCCCACTGCTGCTCCCTGGCCTGGCTCCATGGAATTTGATGAGGCAGCAGCATATGGAAGGCCCAGCACTGTGTCTGATCCATGGGGACTGCTCGATCACAAGCTCTCACTGGAGTTTCCCCTGAAAGGATTCTTAGTCAGCTCAGCACTGAAGGACCCTAGGGAAGTCGGGCCTCTGTCCCTGGGAGGAAGGACGCCTAGCAATGGGCCCGCCAGGGGGGCAGAGGGAGCAGGCAGCAGCCAGTTTGAGTAACTACGTGGGGTCACCCCCTGAGTTGTCACTCGTGGGGGCTGAGGCCACCCCAGATCTTCAGGGTTCTCCCTAAGCAGCCCCTTGCCCCACAAGGTTGCCTCAAGTTTGGCCCTGTGGCTCCTCCTGCATACCCTCCCCCGAACTGGGAACCCCTCCCCACCTTCTGCTCAAGGTCTGGATCCCCTCACATGAATAGCCTGCTCTCTGCCTTGGTGGCTGGACACTTCTCAAAGGAGACACATGCTCCCTCAGGAGGCTCCAGGGCCCTCTGTGAGGCATCACAGATTCATGAGGCCTCGGTACAGACAAGTGTGACAAACCCCTTCCTGAGAGCCTGTTTGGTCTGCCGAGGGGAGAGGGTGAGGAGGGGGCCCTTGTGCCCGAGTAACCCCCACCACACATATCCTACTGGAGCCCCCACACCAGGAGGGCCGGAATACACCTCTGACCTCCCCAGGCTTCCTGACAAATCCACTTGAACAGGAAACTCATGTTGACAGCATTCTATTATGGGATATTAAGTGGAATTGGATTGTGGGGCTAAACCTTTCCCTGGCTGGGTTTCTGCATTCGGTTGGCCTCCTCCCCTCTGTGCCTACCACAGTCCTTCCCCCCAGCAGGGCTCAGACGGGAGGGAGGGGGTTTCCTGCCCACCTTCGTCAAATTCTTCCCCCAGACTCTCTCCCTGACCCTTGGACTATGACAAATGGTGATTCTAGTAGTGATTTTCAAGAGAAAATTGGGCTGTGGCTGTGTGAGAGTGGGTGACCTTCTTCCCAACGTCTTCCCAGGATGGCTAAAAGAAAACATGAGGATGACCGGGCCCAGTGGCCCACGCCTGTAATCCCAGCACTTTGGGAGGCCGAGGCGGGCAGACCACCTGAGGTCAGAAATTCAAGACCAGCCTGGCCAACATAGTGAAGCCTTGTCTCTACTAAAAATACAAAAATTAACTGGGCCTGGTGGCGCGTGCCTGTAATCCCAGCAACTTGGAGGCTGAGGTAGGAGAATCACTTGAACCTGGGAGGCAGAGGTTGCAGTGAGCCCAGAGTGTGCCACTGGACTCTAATCAGGGCGACAAGAGCAAAACTCCATCAAAAAAAAAAAAAAAAAGAAAGGAAGAAAGGAAGAAAGAAAAGAAAGAAGGGAGGGAAGGAGGAAGGAAAGAAGGAAAGAGAAAGAAGGAGACAGAGAAAGAAAGAAAGAAAGAAAGAAAGAAAGAAAGAAAGAAAGAAAGAAAGAAAGAAAGAAAAAGAAAGAAAGAAAGAAAGAAAGGAAGGAAGGAAGGAAGGAAGGAAGGAAGGAAAAGAAAGGAAGGAAGGAAGGAAGAAAGAAAAAGAAAGGAAGGAAGGAAGGAAGGAAGGAAGGAAGGAAGAAAGAGAAAGAAAGAAAGAAAGAAAGAAAGAAAGAAAGAAAGAAAGAAAGAAAGAAAGAAAGAAAGAAAGAAAGAAAGAAAGAAAGAAAGAAAACATGGCCGGGCGCGGTGGCTCAAGCCTGTAATCCCAGCACTTTGGGAGGCAGAGACGGGCGGATCACGAGGTCAGGAGATCGAGACCATCCTGGCTAACACCGTGAAACGCCGTCTCTACTAAAACATACAAAAAACTAGCCGGGCGACATGGCGGGCGCCTGTAGTCCCAGCTACGTGGGAGGCTGAGGCAGGAGAATGGCGTGAACCTGGGAGGCGGAGCTTGCAGTGAGCTGAGATCCGGCCACTGCACTCTAGCCTGGGTGACAAAGCGAGACTCCGTCTCAAAAAAAAAAAAAGAAAGAAAGAAAACATGAGGAGATGGTGGGCAGGGTGGGATTTTTCCAGAGGGGTGTCCTAAGCCTAAGATTTGGTGGAAAAGCGTTGGGAGGTGATGGTCACAGGCAAAGGAGCTGGGGCCTCACTGCTGCAGGTCAGTGATCATTCTAGCTTCGTAGTTCAGGCCCCCTGTTGCCTCCTCTAGGAAGTTTTCCCTGCATGGCCCATATTAAAAAGGGGAAATGGAGGCATGGTGAAAGCTAAGTTGCCAGGTCACACAGCTAGCAGGTGGTAAACGGGGGAATTGAGCCCAGGACTGTGTAATTTAAGAGCCAGTGTCATTAACCACTACACCACGCTGCCTTGTGGGTGATCTTTTCTTTTTTATTTTTTTGGAGACAGAGTTTTGCTCTGTCACCCAGGTTGGAGTGCAATGGCTTGATCTCGGCTCACTGCAACCTCCGATTCCCAGGTTCAAGCAATTCTCCTCCTGAGGAGGAGAATCAGCCTCCCGAGTAGCTGGGACTACAGGCATGTGCTACCACATCCAGCTAATTTTTTGTATTTTTAGTAAAAACGGAGTTTCACCATATTGGCCAGGCTGGTCTCAAATTCCTGACCTCAGGTGATACACCCGCCTCGGCCTCCCAAAGTGCTGGGATTACAAATGTGAGCCACCGCGCCTGGCCCTTGTGGGTGATCCTGGCCTGGAGGAGATCCGGAAGAAGGAAAGGCGGAAAGACCCAGAAGGAAAGGCGGAAAGACCCAGCACGCACAGCGCGCCAGAGCCTGTCTGCATGCTTCATTTCCGTCATGTCCCTAGGTCCTCTCAGTCTCACTGCAGAGCAGGTTCTCAAAAGAGATTCCCATTTTACAGAAGGAAAAACAGAATCGAAGAGGTTAAGGGAGCCCTTTCTCCACCTTTGTTCACGTTACAGGCCTTCCTCAGGAGCCCTCTCTTCCTCCCCCTAACACCTTGCCAAGTAATGCCGGCCTGTCTTCATGCTCATAACAGTGTTCCGGGCAGTCTTCCCAGATGCCCCTTTCCTGAGACCTTGGCCCTGGCCCTCCACCTCCACCCTACCAGCCTTGCCATCTTCTCTCCCACCCCAAGTCCCCCCAGAACATGGCCATTTGCACCCCACCTCCCAGTCTTGCCCTTTGCCACCCACAGGCTTCTGTGCTCTGTCCCTGGCCAGTCACTGAGTGCAATGAGGCAGAGGCCCCGGCATAATCCCCCCATGGACCCATCCCAGTGCCAGGGTTTGGCGAGGCATTGAGAGCAATAGGTGATTCTATAGGTGGGCTCTGTTGGCCTTCAGTGGAAAGGACTTGAGCTTGAGTCAGGGAACACCCACAGACATTTAGTAAAGGTGTATCAGAGAGGGGGAGAAGACATTTGGGATATATTACAATGTATTCAGGGAGGAAGAAAGTTTACAAAACAGTATACCGAAGGATCACTTTTTAAAAAATAGAAACAAGGTCTCACTATGCTGCCCAGGCTTGTCTCAAACTCGTGGGCTCATGTGATCCTCTTGCCTCAGCCTCCTGCGTAGCTGGGATTACAGGTGTGAGCCACTGCGCCTGGCTCCCCATTTTTGGGAATACAAGTACTTACATGTTTAGAAAGCTGCCAAGCAACAGGTAAACCAAAATATTAATGGCAGTTATCTCTGGATGATTTTAATGTTTTTCTTTTTATTTATCAATATTTTCTTATTTTTCACCATGAACATGTATTACTTGTATAATAATAATAAAGGTATGTTGGAATGAGGTTTTCCTGACAAGGCACTTTTCAGAATCTTGGTGATTCGTCTAAGTCTTTTTTTTTTTTTTTTTTTTTTTCTGCCCAGGCTGGAGTGCAGTGGTATGATCTCGGCTCACTGCAACCTCCGTGCTCTGGATTCAAATGATTCTCTTGCCTCAGCCTCCCAAGTAGCTGGGATTACAGGTGCCTTCCACCGTGTCTGGCTAATTTTTGTATTTTTAGTAGAGATGAGGCTTCGCCATGTTGGCCAGGCTGGTCTCGAACTCCTGACCTCAAGTGATTGGCCTGTGTCGGCCTCCCAAAGTAGTGGAATTATAGGGATGAGCCACTGAGCCCAGCCTTTCTAATTCGTGTTTGCCCCTAACCAACCACTAGCAGGGAACTTGGGTGTAGCAGGGGCATCTGGGAGTAACTGAGGCTGGGTCTTGTCTGAGCCCCGCAGGCTGGGGAATGGGAAGAGGTAAACCTAGGTCAAGAAGTGGGATGGAGTAGAGGGGCCTGGAAGGCTCTGAGCCATTGGTGGCCCCTGGAATTATTGGAAGCACCCTTGGGGCTAAGGAAGAAGGGGAAGGAGAAAGGCCTAGCAGTGGGGCAAGGATGACAGAAGGAGAGGACAGAAGGAGGCCTAGGAGACAAACCATGCACAAGAAGCGCCCTGTGGGAAGAGGCAGAAGTTCGAAGCCAGTGAGCCCGTGGGAAAGGGGCAGGAGGGTGCTGCATCCCAGGTTGAGGCCTTGGAATAGAGAGGGCAGTGACCCTTGGGATGGGCATCTAGAAGCCCAGGGCCCAGCCAGGGCTGAAAACAAAGGGGCTCTGGAAAGAAGAGGTTTGGGGGGACCACTGAGGTGAGGCTTCACTCCAGAGGCTGGATGGGTTTGACCAAAAGAGGCGAGTTCAGATGAGGCTTCTACATGGCCATGGAGTAGGGTCAGCACCAAGACTGCTGCTCTTTAGCATCCTCATCACCAGTCTGGGAACTGTGCGTCTGGTAAGGTAACAGGTTGGCCAACCACATTTGAGTTCTTTTGGGGAAGGCCACAAGGAGCATGGCTTTTGCAGTGTCCTGGGCCTGCACTCAAACCTCATCTCTGCCACTCACTTCTCTGTGGCATTAGCCAAGCTACATACCCTGTCCGACCCTTATTCTCTAAAATGGGATTTGTAACATAACAGGCAGAGTGTCTTAGTTAAGATCTTCTTTAATTGATAGAGTGACAGAAACCCACGATGAACTGATGGGAAGGCTGGAGCATTACAGTGCAACTTTGGCCAGGGCAGGAAGGTGAACTTGAGCCAAAGGAGTGCCTGGAGAGGGGACTCCCATGTTGGCCAACTCCTTCATATCATCCTGATGCTCTGGCCATGGACTTTCTTCAGAGGCAGAAAAAGTAGTTGTTGACAACTCCCAGGATTGTTGTGTTACATCTTCTCCACTACCAGCAACAGACTAAACCCAAATCTGTCTCAAATCCAGAAATCCCAAGAAATTGTGGGGAGACCTCGGTCAGGGACCCATCCCTGAACCAACCAACTATGGCCTGAGAGATGAAGTCACTTAGAACACAAAGAACAGGGTCAAATGATCCACCTGCCTCAGCCTCCCAAAGTGCTGGGATTACAGTCATGAGCCACCATGCCCAGCCTATTCCTTTACTTTCTTAATAAACTTGTTTCACTTTACCATATGGACTCACACTCTCTTGGGGTCTGGATCAGGATCCTTTTCTGTAACACTATGGCTTTATACTGCTTGGATGTCCGTTAAGAAAGAACTTGCTATTCAGGTGCAAGAGTGCAGTCAGTAGATGGCCTCTAGCTGTAGCCCCTCTGAACTCCACTGCAGCGAGCTCCAGAGTGACACAGGATCTGGCCATTTCTGCCCAGCTCAAACTCCTCTAATGGACAGCCTTTGCTCTGAGCTCCGTTAGGTTGGCTGAGACGGCCAGATGTACACTGCAGTTTGAGGCTTCTTCTGCCCAGTCCTGCTTCCTCCTCTTCACCTTTCACAGGTGTCACCCCTCCCTGATAAGCCACTTGCACTCCCCAGCTTGTGTCCCAGCTGCTGCTTCCTTAGAGTCCCCAAACTGTTTGCCACAAAACCTCATTCCCTGAATTCAAATACTGACTACACAACTTCACTAGCTGCCTGACTGTAACCATGCTGTAACTCAGTTTCCTCATCTGTAAAAAGGAGAAAATAGAAGCATCCACCTGATGGTTTTTTGTGAGTTTTAAATATGATAATCTGTGTACAGCGTTGACCAAAATGCCTGGCACATAGTAAGCACTCAATAAACGTTAGCTGAGATTGCTAGACGTAGTTGTAAATCTCAATAGATCAATGCTAGTCATATGTAAATGACAGAGAGTAGAATACCAAGTCAACAGGAATAAATCTTCAGGTGGATCTTCAAAAGACTGAAGAATAAGAAATGTAGGAAGATGAGTCGCAATTGTGGACAAGTATAACACAGAAAAAATAAAGCTTGTAAATGAGATGGTTGATATACTCTGAGTTATCATTTATAAACAAGAAACAGATGACCAGACATCTGCACAATCCTTCACCATCTTTGGAACACTTTTCTGAGAGCCCTCTAAGAAAGCCAGGACAGGCATCACTATCCCCACTTTACAGATGAAAGAACTGATGGACAGAGAAAAAGACTCGCCCCACAGGACACCACAAGTACTAGAGGCAGGATTAGAACTGTGGCTGTAACCCTGCTGCAGGGCAAGGGAGCCCCCAAATCGGGGCTCTGCCTGGGAAGGTTTTTTGTTTTTGTTTTTGTTTTTTCTGAGACAGAGTCTCAGTCTGTTGCCCAGGCTGGAGTGCAGTGGCATGATCTCGGCTCACCGTAGCCTCCGCCTCCCAGGTTCAAACAATTCTCTGCCTCAGTCTCCTGAGTAGCTGGGACTACAGGCGCCCACCACCACGCCCGGCTAATTTGTGTATTTTTAGTAGAGACGGGGTTTCACCATGTTGGCCAGGTTGGTCTCGAAATCCTGACTTCAGGCAATCCGCCTGCCTTGGCCTCCCAAAATGCTGGGATTACAAGTATGAACCACCGCACCCTGCTGAAAACAGCTTTATTGAGATGGCAGTGTTGCAGCTCTGTGACTGCCTCTGCAGAGCAGGACTAACTCACAGGCAGTGTGTTGAGAATAGCAGCTCCAGGGCAGGTCCGCAGTCACATTTATACCTACTTCAAATTGCATGCAAATTAAGGGGTAAGTTATTCAGAAATTTCTAGAAAAAGAGTGGTGACTTCTAGGTGTTGCCATGGCTACGGTTAACTGTCATGGTGCACTGGTGGGTGTGTCTTATGGGAGGGTGCTTTAATCCCTTCTCTGTTTCAGCCAGTCTTCAGTCTGGTCCGGAGTCGAGTCCAGCCTCCGTCCTCAGCTTTTTCTGTGCAGAGAATACTGGGCATTATGGAAAAAAAGCCCAAAGCGAAACAGTAAGGAGCTTCCCAGTAGCAAAGCCAAAGTTGGTTGTACCTAGACCACTGCCAAAGCTATTCTAGGGGCCACCACTCAAGACGTGGGAGAAGGACATCTAGATGGCAGGGAAGAGAAGAGGATGAAGCGAGTATCGAGTTTTATGAGGCTGGAGAGGAGAGACAGATCCAAGAAAGATTTCTAGCTGTTAGGACTTGGGGACAAACCAGATCTCTGCTATGACAGCAACCCTTCCATTTTCTGGCAGGTCAAAATGTTTGATTTCAAAAGTTTCTCCATGGTATCACTGAAGAATCACTTGTGGCCTCTAGTAACAGAGATCGGAGACCAGCGGCTTAAACGCTGAGCTCATTGGGGCAGTCCTGGGCTGATATGGTGGCTCATGGGTTTTTAGGCACCCAGACTCCTTCCTTCTTTCTGCTGTAATGTTGGCTTCCATCTTCAAGGTCACCTCACATCCAAAACGGCTGCTGGAATACTAGCCATAATGTCCGTGTTTCAGAAAGGAAGCCAGAAGAAAGGTGAAAAGAGCAAAAATGGTGTGTGCCAAATGTCTTAGAGTCTTCTAGGATGAAGGAAGCTGGGAAGTGTGGTCTTTTATCTAGGGATAGTACCACTGAAAAAAAAATAGGGTTCTCATACTAAGAAGGAAGGAGAGGATGGAAATTGGGATGACAGCCATACCCATAGAGCCAGAATTTACAAAGAGATCTCTCTCCAAAACCTTTCTCTTTATAATCCCATGCTAATCACAGCTCAAATTTGGCCCAAATTAGATTATTTAGAGAAATTAACATCCCCAGCTTAGATTGTGGTGGACAGTAGGGTTAGGTACCACATTCACATCCTGTAATAATTTTAAGTCTGGGTTATGATCAACTCTGATTTCACCAAAAAGGGGATTTACTAGAAAGATACTGAGTAGTGGCCAGGCGCGGTGGCTGAAGCCTGTAATCCCAGCATTTTAGGAGGCCGAGGTGGGCAGATAACCTGAGGTCAGGAGTTTGAGACCAGCCTAGCCAATAGGGTGAAACCCCATCTCTACTAAAAATACAAAAATTAGCCGGACATGGTGGTGCTTTCCTGTAATCCCAGCTACTTGAGAGACTGAGGCAGGAGAATTGCTTGAACCTGGGAGGCGGAGGTTGCAGTGAGCCAAGATGGCACCACTGCACTCTACCCTGGGTGACAGAGCTAGACTCTGTCTCAAAAAACAAAGAAAGAGGCCGGGCACGGTGGCTCAAGCCTGTAATCCCAGCACTTTGGGAGGCCGAGATGGGCAGATCACAAGGTCAGGAGATCGAGACCATCCTGGCTAACATGGTGAAACCCCGTCTCTACTAAAAAATACAAAAAACTAGCTGGGCAACGTGGCGGGCGCCTGTAGTCTCAGCTACTCGGGAGGCTGAGGCAGGAGAATGGCGTGAACCTGGGAGGTGGAGCTTGCAGTGAGCTGAGATCCGGCCACTGCACTCCAGCCTGAGCGGCAGAGCGAGACTCCGTCTCAAAAAAAAAAAAAAAAAAAGAAAGAAAGAAAGAAAGGAAGGAAGAAAGACACTGAGTAGCTCAGAGATTCACCAGTAGGTGTAGAGACCAGAATCAATGCCCAAAATCTTGCCACAGTACTAGTCTGATGAAGCTACTGTGATTACTGTCACCTTCACTGGACCCTAGGTAAGTGCCGAGGCTCCCACTACTGCCACCATCAACCCTGGGCACGGAATTCTGTTGCAAACTTATTGCCCTGCAACTTAATCTTGCTGCAACCATTACTGCTACCAGAGAACATTCTCTATAGTTCTTGCTCCTCGTGTCACTGACTCTGGCTAAAAGTCCAAGATGATTGCATCTGACCAGTGGAGCCCAGGTCACATGGCCACACTCTAGCTGCAAGGGAAGCTGGAAAAGCAAATGTTTGGCATTTCCAGTTTCATTGCAGAATAAGAACTCTGGGCTGGGCACAGTGGCTCACAGCTGTAATCCCAGCACTTTGGGAGGCTGAGGCAGGTGGATCATAAGGTCAGGGATTTGAGACCAGCCTGGCCAACACGGTGAAACCCCATCTCTACTGAAAATACAAAAATTAGCTGGGCGTGGTGGCACATGCCTATAGTCCCAGCTATTCAGGAGGCTGAGGCAGGAGAATTGCTTGAACCCAGGAGGCGGAGGTTGCAGTGAACCTAGACTGCACCATTGCACTCCAGTCTGGGTGACCGAGTGAGACTCTGTCTCAAAAAAAACAGCAACGCCAGGCGTGGTGGCTCAAGCCTGTAATCCCAGCACTTTGGGAGGCCGAGGCGGGTGGATCACGAGGTCAGGAGATCGAGACCATCCTGGCTAACACGGTGAAACCCCGTCTCTACTAAAAAATACAAAAAACTAGCCGGGCGAGGTGGCGGGCGCCTGTAGTCCCAGCTACTCAGGAGGCTGAGGCAGGAGAATGGCGTGAACCCGGGAGGCGGAGCTTGCAGTGAGCTGAGATCCGGCCACTGCACTCCAGCCCGGGCGACAGAGCGAGACTCCGTCTCAAAAAAAAAAAAAAAAAAGGCCGGGCGCGGTGGCTCAAGCCTGTAATCCCAGCACTTTGGGAGGCCGAGGCGGGCGGATCACGAGGTCAGGAGATCGAGACTATCCTGGCTAACCCGGTGAAACCCCGTCTCTACTAAAAAATACAAAAAACTAGCCGGGCGAGGTGGCGGGCGCCTGTAGTCCCAGCTACTCGGGAGGCTGAGGCAGGAGAATGGCATGAACCCGGGAGGCGGAGCTTGCAGTGAGCTGAGATCCGGCCACTGCACTCCAGCCTGGGTGACAGAGCGAGACTCCGTCTCAAAAAAAAAAAACAAAAACCAGCAACAACAACAAAACACACACAAAAAACTCTGTCTTCCACTAGGACTTGTAAATTGGGGAACTTCCCTAAATAGGAATCAAATTGAAATGTAGAACAGCCCAAAAAATAATCACTGTCCATTATAAGACTTTACATTGTTTCATGCGATCCTCACAACAACCCTCTAAAGTAGGCCTTACGTTCCCATTTTTTGCTTGAGAAAATGGAAGTTCAAAGAATGAAGTAACTTTCCCAAGGTCATTTAAATAGAAGGGCCAAGCTGTACACCTCAGAGAGCCAATAAGTACGGAATCTGGAAATGTCTTCTTGGGATCAGATCCTGGTGGTGCCTCTGCAGCCCACATCCCTTTCCTTTCCTTGACGAGATGCCCCATGGTCATGGCCCCTGGCCCCCACCTGCTTTCTGGGTCTTTGGGGGAAGACACCTTCAAGGTCATGTGCTCTCTGCCTTCCTCACACCCACCTGCTTTTCCACACATTTACAACAGCTTAATAGCTTAATAGTAATGGCTGCTGTGAGTGCCGACTGTTCATCGTGTGATCCTAGCTTTGACCCTGATTTTGACAGAGAGATGGAAGCCAAACTTCCAGGAGTCAGAAGAGAGGCTACAGGGCCCTCGACCCAGAGAAGCTGACATGGGGGCTGCTGGGACTCCGTTGGGAGAACACGGAAGTGGTTTTCAAAAAGACTTCTGGTTCCAAGGCCTCTGAGCTCCAGACTATCGGAATCATACTCTGCCTTGGGAGATCACTGGGTACTTTCAAATTTCTTCTGTGTAAATCCCAAGGCCATCTCTTCTCTCCATCTCCACTGCCACCCTCCACCCTGAAGCCATCCCCTCCTGGCTCTTGCCTGGACCACATTGTGAGTCTCCTCGCTGGCCTTCCTGTTTCACAACTACCAATAGCTTTCTCTCTCTCCCACTGGGGATAACATTCAAAGTCCTTGCCCTGGCCCAGGAGGCCCGGTTTATGAACCCCAATGAGCTCTTCTGCCTTCCCCTCTAGCCTCCGTCACCTCCTTACTGGTCCTCAGAGACACCTACGTGGTTGACTCCCAGGACATGCACACATGCAGACCCTCTAACCCCACCCCCTGCCCCTGTACCCCCCAAGATTGGCTTCTTCTCCCCACCCAGGTCTCTGCCCAAATGCTAACTCCTCAGAAAGGCCCCTCCTGCCCTGCATCCAAAAGAGGCCCCTCAATTAGCCGGGCGTGGTGGCACACACCCGTAATCCCAGCCACTTGGGAGGCTGAGGCAGGTGAATCGCTTGAACCCAGGAGGCGGAGGTTGCAGTGAGCTGAGATTGCTCTACTGCACTCCAGCCTGGGCAACAGAGTGAGACTCCGTCTCAAAAACAAACAAACAAACAAAAGAGGCCCCTCCTGCAGTCACTCATGCAGCTTGATTTCCTCCTTAGCACTTTTCACCTTCTTAAATGGTCTTGCTTATGTCCTTGCCTGTTTGTGAACTGTACCCCACAAGCAGAACATAAATCCCATGACAATAAGGGCTTTGCTTTCTTTCACCCCACTGTATTCCCACCAAGAATAGTAGCTGACACATAGTAGGTGCTCAATAAATATTTGTTGAAGGAATAAATACTCAAACAGATTGTCTTACAACAGTCTCGTGGGGGGGCTGTGAAACAGAACACATGCCCTCTCAGGGCATCAGGATGGTGGCACCCCCACCATCTGAGCCTGAAGGGGAACCTGAGACAGAGCCCGAGGTGGCCAGCCAGGTGGTGATGGACAGTCAGGTATGGCTGCGTCTTTCCATTGTTCCACACTGCCCGAAGCTGAACTTGGCAGGAGAGACAAAGATGTGTGCTGATGTCTTGCTTTTTCCTTGAGAGGCTAAGGAAGGGGTAACGCTGAGGGAGTCGTGACGTAGGGACTGTGGGCAGCTAAAACCTGATAGGTAATATTCTGCTGGGATGAGACCCTCAGCTGAGCTACAAGGGGCACCTTGAACATGACTGACAGAAGGCCTTCTACAAGGCTGCTGGAGGCATTACCAAGAGCCTGTTCCTTCCCTCCCACTCCTCCAGGCCCTCCAAGAAAACTCTAAGAGTACAGGTGACTCCTTGGGCACTTGGAAAACTAGAAGGAAAAAAAAACAGGCCCAGGTGTTTGAGGTGAGATGCTCTTAGCAGTCCTGGGTTTTGGGGATGCCCCGCAGCCTGGACCTGGGTAGCCCTTCCCAAGCCCTCTGAGGACCCCCTTTCTTTCTTCCCTCCCATTCTCCACGGGCCATGGTAGCTCAAGCATTTTGGGGACAGGGTTCACCTCCCTCTATCCAGGATCCCTTTCTCTGCTTGAGGCTCTGGTTCCATCTTTAAGAAAATCAGAATGCAGTGGACTTTGACTCCAGCTCGGCCCTGGGCAGCTGTGTATTGCTGGGGAGGTCACCCAGCCTCTCCAAAGTTGCTTCCTCATTTGAAAAAATAATACACACCTTTCAGGGTAGTTGGAAGGATTCACTGAGACAATGCAAAACGTCCAGGAATTAATAAATGTTCAGTGTGTGTAGGTTAAATGTGAGTCAAAATCCCTCCTGTTTTCCTCCCAGCATGAGCCTCTTTACTGAACAAAGGGAACCGAATATCTGGTCCCATGTCTGATGACGGGAGGAGGTGAGAGCAAGACTTTGGGGAGGGCACATCCCAAGACTCTCTCAAGAGAACTGTCCAGCACAAGGAAAAATAAGGTTTACCCCTCAGGGTAAGCCCAAAATACACAAGCGTATTACAAAAGTAAAACACATTCATGGGTGACAGATTCATAATGGGATTATTGATTCAAACACAGATCCTTTCTCTTCCCTGCATTTTCCAACCCCTCCCAAAAAATTGTTGCTGATGGCTGGGTAGTGACTCAGGGAGGCAACTAGCAAGGGAGAATGATTTGGCTGTAACTGGTGCCACAAATGACCAGTAACCAAAGCAAAGGGTAGAGACAACATCCTCCCTCTTCCCTAATTGCCCTCTTAGAGTTTTAGTGTCTTATTTGTGACAAGGGGGACAGAACTTATGGCCTCTCACAGAAGTTGAGTGGATTAGAGGTGACAAGGGGCCTGGCACCCATTCACAATAGCAGTAACAGCCACGATGTATTGAGTCCCCAGGGTCAGACACCATGCTAAGTGCTTTAAATATGTCACCCCTCCCACCACTGGCCCATGTTCCAGGAAGGCAAGGACCAGGTCTTTGTTTCCTCACCACACTGACAGTCCCAAGTACAGTATCCTGCTGCATGGTAAGAATAATAGTAAACATCATAGGAGCCTTCATTTGTAGCCTTTTTGTATACTCACAGTGTAGAGTGATTCACTATGTGCAGTGCTGGATAGTTCTAATCTTCATGACACTTCTTTTTTTTTTTTTCTTGAGACAGGGTCTCACTCTGTTACCTAGGCTGGAGTGCTGTGGTACAATCTCAGCTCACTGCAACCTCTGCCTCCCAGGTTCAAGCAATTCTCCTGCCTCAGCCTCCCGAGTAGCTGGGATTACAGGTGCTCACCACCATGCCCAGCTAATTTTTGTATTTTTAGGAGAGACCAGGTTTTGCCATGTTGACCAGGCTGGTCTCGAACTCCTGACCTCAAATGATCCACCCACCTTGGCCTCCCAAAGTGATATGAGCCACCATGTCTGGTCTTTTATGATAATTCTGTGGGGTGGGTCCTACTATTATTCCCATTTTATGGATGAAGAAACTGAGGCACAGAGGGCACAAAGAGGTTAGATAATATTCCCAAAGTCACCAAGCAAGTGATAGAGTGGGAGTCTAAACCCAGGCTGTCTGACTCTAGAGACCATGCCCTTGTCCTCTATGATAACTCAAGGGACCAAGGGATGTTCACAACCCCATTGTCAGGCTGTTTTCTAGGTAAAGCAATCGATGTTAAGAGAGAAGAGAAATGATGAGCTCAGAGAAGACCCAGGTTTGGACTCAGTGTGACCAAGCTAAATGCCTCTGAAAGAGTTCACTTCACTCCCCACACCCCTGGCCCAAGCTTTGGGGGCCTGCATTTCATTGTAGGGTCCACCCCTGTAGTCCACAAATGTCTTTTTTTTTTTTTTTTTTTTTTGAGACAGAGTCTCCCTCTGTCATTCAGGTTGGAGTGCAATGGCATGATCTCAGCTCACTGCAACCTCTGCCTCCTGGGTTCAAGCGATTCTCTCACTTGAGCCTCCCAAGTAGCACATGCCACCACGCCCGGCTAATTTTTTCATATTTTTAGTAGAGACAGGGTTTCGCCATGTTTGCCAGGCTGGTCTTGAACTCCTGACCTCAAGTGATCTGCCTCCCTCAGCCTCCCAAAGTGCTGGGATTACAGGCGTGAGCCACCGTGCGTGGCCACAAATGTCTTAAGGTTGGGTCCAGCCCAAGCTGGGCAGCTGTGGAGCAGTAACAATGATACCTCAAAAGCTCAGAGACAGTCCCATAGCCAGGAGTCTGTCAAGGAGTCCAGCTCCCAGGGTGGAACTGGCCACAGGTGGAAGCTGAGTCCTCCCTTCACCTTCAGCCTCTGGTAAGGGTGCTTCTCAGGGGAACTGGGGTTGTCCCGGTCCCCAGCCTCCTACAGCAGGATGGTGACTGTCTATCTGGTATTGGGAACTGGCAGCTTCAGACATGGGGTTTGGTCAAGAGATTTTTCATCCTCATCTCCTGGCAAGAGCCGACTTCATCACTCACATGCTTGTTTTCCATCACTCACGTTTGCCCATCAGCTGGCATCTGGCTCATCGTGGATGTGTCATGATAAGTCAGGGATATGACAGATGCCATTAACATAACATCCTCATCCATCCTCCCAGGGTGGGCTGGCATGGGGAGTGGGCTGAGAGAGGGATGGAGTCAAAAGAGAACAGCTTCTGACATCAGACTCATGAGTTTGACTCATCAGACCTCTGATGCTTACTAGCTAGGTAACCTCCTAGGCAACCTAAGTTTGTGTATCCATAAAACGGGGACAGAAATTCTTTTCTGCCCGGCAAGTCTACTGCTTTGCACAACTCCAGAGGACACCATTCACATTGTTGTCTACATGAGTGGTGTTACTTGGGACCCAGCTCCATAGAATATAAGGTGAAGAATGCCTTGAGATTGTGTATCACTGAGTCTGTACTTAGCAAGCAAGAATTGCTATGCCAACTTTCGGATGTGGAACCGAGCTGCTAATGGAGTTGTAAGGAATAGAGATGACACCATGTAAGGGCCCTGGGACTATGTAGGTGCACAGTAGGTATGGCCTTATTATGGGATGCAGAGGCATCCCTCTCCCAGATATCTCCTGCACCATGAGATGCCCCTACCTAATTCCAGCTGCCATAGGGGCCAAACCAATGGGGGTGGAGACCCTACTCACAACAGCCCTGCTAGCAAGGCCTAGATTCCACATCCTGTGGTACCTCCCCCCTTACCTCTCAGGCTGTCCCCATGGCAGCCATGAGGGTACCAGACACCTTGGCAGTAGGCTGGGTATGGCTAGGGGGTTTCTTTCCATGTGGGGGTTTGCACCTGACTAGCAAAGAAATCCTGGATGGAATCTTCCCAGCCTGGTTTTCCAATCTCTGCTCAAAGCAACGGACCTTGTCCTTATCTCTCCATAGGGTACCTTCAATTCAAGGAACATTAAAACTGACCATATGCTAGGAGGAGAGGGGAGCCTTAAGGTCGATAAGATAGTTCCCAGCCCCAAGAAGGTCACAGAAGAGTTAGCTGATGTAGTGGAGTGCAGGGGAAAGCAACTCACCTTTTAATTGCCTCTCACCCCCTTCCTCCTTCCTCTCCCTCCACATCAACAATCCCTTCCTGTTCATTCTGTTTGCTCAATTAACTCTGAAGTATAGCAGGGCCCTTGCCTTGTCTGATTTACTATGGAACCCCTGGCTACTAGCTCAGAGCTAGTAGTTCAGTACATATTAGTTGAATGAATTGGGTGGAAGAATCAAGTCCTCCCGTGAAAGTTGGGCAGGCTTCATGCTTACTCTAGGAAGAGGTTTGGATGTCCATGGCTGTTCTCCAAAAGCAGTCATCACCGCTCCTCTTTCCCACCAGGGACCCCTATTTGTGACCCGTTTATCATTCATTCATTGGGCCAATATGTGTTGAGTAGCTCTTCCGAACTCGGCACTGTACTTGTGCTGGGGAAGCAAGCCCTGAACTTTCCCCACCCCCACATCGACCTCTGCACACCTTGGCCTGATCTTTTCCTGGCTTACCACCACACACACTGCCCGGGGCACTTACCTCTCCCTTGTTCCACTGTTTACACAGAGGTGCCATATCCAGGCCGCTCTGATGCTGCCAACCTGCATAGGAGTTGAGGGAAGGAGGTCTCCCAGTCTCTCACCACTGCCCTTAGCCCATCCTCCCACCTGACCTCAGGGACCTGTCCCTGCCAGAATCTGCCCAGAGCCCCAAGCCACTCTGTCTCCCGGAACAGCCCTGAACCTGAACATGAACCTGAACCTGAACCTGGTTGTCTCACCTCGGTCCCTGGGGTCCCTGCCCATGGGCATCCTGCAGAACCCACCCGGTGCTCGACCCCCAGCACCCTGGCCCCTCGACACTCCCTGCGGCGGGAGCTGCCAGCTTTTTGGAATTCCTAATCGCTCCTGGCCCCGGTGATTGGCTGCTCAGCTCTGACCCCACTTGGGCTGCCGCCTGGTTGGATAAAAGGAGAATCTCCTTGGGCTCCAGAGCATTAGACACCGGAAGGGGCACCTGGGACCAACTTCGCGAAGCGGGGAGCTCGGCGGGGGGGTGGGGGGAGCTAAAGACCTGCGGCCTCAGCCCCTTCAAAGAACCGGGAGATGACGGGGAAAGCAGGGGAAGCGCTGAGTAAGCCGAAGTCCGAGACAGTGGCCAAGAGTACCTCGGGGGGCGCCCCGGCCAGGTGCACTGGGTTCGGCATCCAGGAGATCCTGGGCTTGAACAAGGAGCCCCCGAGCTCCCACCCGCGGGCTGCGCTCGACGGCCTGGCCCCCGGGCACTTGCTGGCGGCGCGCTCAGTGCTCAGCCCAGCGGGGGTGGGCGGCATGGGGCTTCTGGGGCCCGGGGGACTCCCCGGCTTCTACGCGCAGCCCACCTTCCTGGAAGTGCTGTCCGACCCGCAGAGCGTCCACTTGCAGCCATTGGGCAGAGCATCGGGGCCGCTGGACACCAGCCAGACGGCCAGCTCGGGTAGGTGAGGAGAGGTTGCGCTGCTGCCTGACTGGGGGGCGACGGCCAGGAACCCCGCGCCTTAGGCTGTCGTTTGCTGGACGAGGCCTCCCGGCGGAAAAGTTCCTGCCAGGCCGGGGTCGCCACCCGGCGCCTTGGGCCGACGCACCTGATGCCGGGTCCCGGGAGGATGCTTCGGTGTCCACAGGGTTTCCGCCCCAAGCGTTTCGGGCGGCCGCGCAGTTCTCCGGTCCCCGCGTCGGGCCGGGCTCGGCCACGAGACTCTGTTGAGGCTCCACTGAAAACGGGGTTTAGGGATCCGGAGCCCGTGGTGCAGGGTCCCTGGCCGGGTCGGAGGGTCCCAGGTCCGCGGCTCCACTGCGGGCCCAGCCTCGTGGAGGAGCCTCACTCCCCGAACCCAGTGCTGTTCCGGCTTTGGCCCCATCCCTGGTGTCCAAAGTTGTCTGTTTCCTTCTCGTTCCCCATTCCCAAACCCCGCGTTGGTCAATTGGGGTTTATTTTTCACCCCCACGAGCTGAGACAACCCGGCCATCACGGTAGCCAAAGCGGCCGCCATCCGCTCCCACGTAGGCGCCTCTATATACCGGAGCCCAGAGACGTGCGGGCTCGGGGACCCTGGGTGACCTCCCCGCCTTCTCCCGGCGCTGCTTTCCGGGCGGTGCGTCGCGGCCTGCTCGACCCTCCGATTCTTGTTTGAGCTTGGCAATTCCCCCGATTTTTCGTTGCGTTTTATTTTGTTTTACTTGAAAAGGCAACGAAAACCGGCGCTTCGCAGGCTCTAGGGCCTTGAGTGGGGAGTCATTGTGCCGCCCTGCGAAAAGGACGGTGCCCGGCAGCCCCCATTCTTCTCGGAGCCCAGCTCCCCACGCCTCGGCTCCGCTCCTCGCTCCTCGGGACCAACTTTCTGGCCCGGGACACTGGGGCTGGCAGCGTAGGGCAGGGCGCAGCAGGGTCGCGAGCGCTGCCGGGGGTCTCTGCGGCCCCCTAAGGCTACCTCGCTTTCTGTTGTCCCGGTCCCAAGTGTGCTGGGGCCTTTGCCTCTCTTACAACGAAATCTGTTCAAAACCTCCGGATTCGGGCCCCGGCGCGGGAGAGGCCAGCCTGAGCTCAGGCATGGGACGGCCACCGGGGCGCCCGATGGCTTCCTGGGGAGACAGAGCAGGTCCCCGCCGCTCGCGGAGGCGGCCTGGGGTGGGGCCCTCGCGGGTTTCGGGCAACGCCGAGCGCGTCCCCCACTCTGCCGCATGTCACTCGCCCGCTTTTCAGATTCTGAAGATGTTTCCTCCAGCGATCGAAAAATGTCCAAATCTGCTTTAAACCAGACCAAGAAACGGAAGAAGCGGCGACACAGGTGAGGCCCCCGCGGCGCTTTCTGTTACCTCTCCTGCCCGCGCACCCCGCTGCAGTCCACCGTTCCGGGCTCGGGTCTCTCGGACCCTATTTTTGCTGACCCCGGATCTGAGGTCTGAGGCCGTGCCAGGGCGCAGACCACGCGTTGTTTGACGGAATCTGCCCGGGGCCTTGGCGTCCGAGCCGTGTGTGCACGATGAGTGGCCGCCGGGAAAGCGGCTCGGTTCCGGCTTTCTCCTCCTTGTGCAGGAGAAAGGAAAGGCTCCAACACAGGCCAAACTGAGCCACAGAGGGGGTGGCGGTCCCCCGATCCCCACACCAGTATATTCCGAGAGCCACACAGACCCCGCGGCGGGCAGATTAGCTCCCACCTCCCGCCAGAGCCGGTGCTTTGCCCTCAGCCTCACCCGCCGCCCCCATTTCTATCCCGGCGTCCCTGTCCTCTCTGCCAACTCCCTAAGCTTTCAGCTCCCACCGTTCTCCAAAGCTGGAGCGATCTCTGCACTGACAGGGCATTTTCTTTTGACTTCTGCTCGTTCGTGATTCCCACCGAGTCGCTTCCCTTTCTTGAGCCTCAGTTTCCTCGTCTGTAAAATGGAGTGGGAGGCGATGTAGACTGGACGGTCCCACCAGCCGTAGCTGGAGTAGGGTAGACTGCATCGGGGTACAGACTAGAAAGGGTTTTTTTGTTTTTGTTTTTGTTTTGTCTTTAAATGGAAATTACTTGCACAAAGTTAAAACTCAATAGATGCCGACAGGTATATCTTGAAAAGTAACCTACCCTTCTCCCCACCCCCGCCCTCATTCCTTTCCGCACCAGTCTCACTGCTACCAGTTCCTTGGGTATTATTTGTAAGGTGGTTTTCAAGGAAATGAAGGAGGGAGAACCAAAAATCTGCCTGCCTTTCTGCGGGTGCCGCTCGCAGGTGCTACCCCGGCGGCGCTCACCTCGGAGCTGTTTCCCCGCACCCCATTCCGTCCCCATCAGGTGGGGCTGCCGCAGGCTCTGCGCTCTTTTCGAGACATTTCTCCACTAGGGCGTTCTCGGGCACTCCTCCGACCCACATCCTTTTCTCCCACCCCAATTTGTTCTCAGCCTCTTTGCACCCTCTCTCTCTGCGCTTTTCTATGCTTCGTTCTTCCTTGGCCGTGGGAAACTCATCGTTGATCCCCCAACTCCCGACTCGCCACCTTTTAAAACTGCCTATCCTGACCCCTCAGGCCCCAATAGGTTTTGGCTTGAATGCAGGTGAACTTGGTTCTCCGGACCTCGGTTTATTCTTTTTTTCCGGCAGCTGTTTGCTTTTGTTTAGTATTGTTTTATTTTAAAAGGAAAAAGAAAATCTTTTTTGGTCTTGATCTTTGGTCTTTTTTTGTTTGTTTGTTTACATTCAATTCATTCAACGAATATTCATTAGAACACTTTTTATGCACCTATCTTACACTGGTCCCAGGGTGGGTAATCCTGTCATCTTCCCCAAGCAGGGGACAGGGATCTTGCAGGGAGGGCAGATCAGAGACCCGCAAAACTGCTCTTGTGCTGGTGCCAGGAGGCGTGGGAGGGGTTCCCATAGCATGGAGAGCCCTGGAAAAGGCAGCCCCAAACCCTGGGTACAGGAATGGGATTTCCGCATCAGGACATCTCACAGTGTGGCACTTAGAGCTGGGTGACCCGTAGCGCAAAGTCCATGTTTAAGGTCTCTGACCATCTGTTTTCACCTGTCACTCTCTTCGCCAGGAACACCTTTGGGGGCTTTGGTGGGTTTTCTTGGGGGCAGAACAGCAACTCAGCAACACCAGGGTATTAACTGCCTAGGGTTTCTATATCTGGCGCATGAAGGGAGAAGTTTATTGGAGAGAGGAGAATGGCTACTGATTTCAAGTCCTTTTTTTAATTAGGAAAAAATACATTTTACTCGAGCTTCTGTCATTTGGGGATTTAGGGTAAGAGACCCTGGAATCTGGTGATGAGAGATGGTCTCGTTTTTATCTCCCAGAAACAAACCAGACTTAAAAGCGTTTTTTTTTGGGGGGGGGGGGGTGGGGACAAAGTAGCCACAGTGACAGTCTCTCGGATTTTGCTCTTTCACTCTACTGGGAAAGCTCAGCTCCTCTTCAGACTGGACACAACAGGAGCCTGAAGGGTCTGGGGTTCTGCATAAACCAGGAACACAGGCTGGGTCACATTATGGGGGAAGTGTGTCAGCTCTGAGGCATGAATTCGGGAAAGTTTGGGAGATTTGAGTTTTTGTTTTGTTTTTGAAGAGAGACTCTCCCAAGTAGAGACTGGGACTTGAATGGTTCTACATGACCTATAATCGGCTCTCCTCTTTGACTGCCTTTGTGCCTCAGTTTCCCTGGTTTTGGAAAGGACTTGCATTTTTTTATGGTTTATTTTGGCGCTCTGTCCATGAGACCTTCAGCAGATGGCAGAAGCGAAAAAGCAGCAGATCTTGAAAATTCTCAAGAATTAACTATGTGTGTGCATAAGCATTTCACATCACCGCCCCCCACCCCCAGAGAATAGGAGAAACGATTTAGAATCAAACCAGTCATTTTCTGTAAAGAGCACAATCTTTCTTCCCTGAATTTTCCCCCGAGATATTAAAGTGGACACCAGCACAAGGAGTGTGTGAAGTTCAAATTTGAACTTTTGGGTTGTGTTAGATGAGGGCGAGGGTACAGCAGTGAGGGATTCTACACCCCTGTGCTGGCGCCAGGGTCTGACCCCAGGGGGCCAGGCAAGGGCTGGTCCATTTCTACCAGTTCAGTTTGTGGACGCTGGACTATATTGCCTGTTGGCTTGTTAATGAGGTTTCAGGATAAAGATCACCCAAAACCTGGTGAAATTAAGGTCTGAAAAGAGAAGAGCTTGTGTCCAGAAGTAGGTGTTTAGCGGTTTATTCAAGAAAGGGGACCTATGAATCCCCTAATGTTGGAGGCAAAATTTTACGGGTTGGGGCATATTTATTTGCCCATTTTCCTAGGATGAGAGAATGTAGCTTTTACCAGATTCTTAAAGCGGTTTATAACACAAAATAGATCAATATGAACTGCTCTGTGGGGGTGGGCAACTCTGCCTGTGGGCGCTTAGGGTGGCCCGAATGGAACCCCCTCCAGGTGAGTGGCTGAGTTTGGAAGTATGGGATGATTGGAAGGTGGTCCTTCCCTTCCCAGCACAGAACAGGACGGGAAAAGGCTCTGGGCGGTGCTGGGAAGCTAGCAGGTCTGGGTAGTGTCGAGGAAGGGCAGGGGAGGAGGAAGGGGCGCTGGGGTGAGTTGAGGGAGTAGGAGATTCAGTTCTCAGCTGTATAAACACTGAGGTTGAGGCTGCATTTGACCTTCTGGTGAATCTTCTAACTTTGAAAGGCATTTAAAAATTCATCTCTAGTGACTGTGAGAGGGGCCCAGGAAGCTGGTCTGGATGGAGCTGGGCTATTTAGTAATCTGGTAAGCCCTCTTCTCTGTGCTTGGGAGGAAGAGGGGCTTTCTGCTTTTCTAGAATGTCCTTCTTAACAGCCTTTCCCCCAGAGCACCTCCAGAAAGATTCCCAGTGTGAAATGTCATTGAGGGCTGGAATAACATCCACCCCCCAAACACAGGAAAGGTAGTGTGAGCCCTCAGCCTTGAATAAGACGAGTCCAGAGGGTTAAACTATGAGAGAGAGAGAGAGAGAGAATTTGTGTCCTATTGTGCTGAGCCAGCCTGGGGGGTTTGGAGTCTGCCCAGGAAGCACAGAGGAAGGTGGTTCCGTCCTCTCTGAGACAGGTTCTTTTAGTTTCTGGTGTCCTGAGAGTTCGGTTTTGCTCCCCTCAGGACAATCTTTACCTCCTACCAGCTAGAGGAGCTGGAGAAGGCATTCAACGAGGCCCACTACCCAGACGTCTATGCCCGGGAGATGCTGGCCATGAAAACGGAGCTACCAGAAGACAGGATACAGGTAACAGCCCTGAGTCCCTCTCCCCTCCACTCTCCCCTCTCTCGGTGACATCTACCACTACAGGGTTCCAGATGCCCATGACCCCGCCTCCCAGTCCCACTGTGGGCATGTGCTTGCCTGTGATCATGTTCTCAGCCTATTTAAGCTGACCACCTGCCACGTGAGATGGGTGCTGTTGGGGGATGAGAGGCACCCAGTTGTGGCCTGGCTGTTGTTCCAGACTATAGGCTTCCCAGGGAGTATGTCAGACAGACCCTGCAGGGGTGTGGGGATGAGAGATGGAGTACTGGAGGGGCCCCCGGTCCTGGACAGGGTCTCTGTTGAGGCGGAGGTCCCCTTGGTACAGCTAAATGTCTGTTCCAAGGCCAGAGGGGGCTCCAGGCCTCTGGGTGGCTGTGAAGAGGAAAGTGGCTTCTAGTCCTGACCCCAGTCTGTTTCCCTCCTCTCTGCTCCCCTCCCCATGATGAGAGTGTTACCCCTTCTCTTCCTGCTCCCCACCACTGCTTCCACCTAAGGCTCTTTCCTCCCACTCACAGTCCAGCAACTGCTGCCCTGACCTGCTGCTCCTTTTCTTCTCCCCAGACTGGCCCAGGATGTGAGCCGGGGCAGGGCCCTGCAGGTGGCTCACTAAGCCCTCCTCCTCTCCTGGGCAGTTTTGTGGCGTAACCAGCCACTGGTCTGGGCATGTGGTAGGCATGGGGCATCCACTTAGCAGCAGCAGGACCTTGGCAAGTCCAGAGTCCCCTACCTGGGCAGGAGTAGGGCTGTGGAATCATTTCTCTGGGAGAGGATGGAGTCTGGGCAGGGCCTGTATGAGGCAGAAGGAGTGGGGCAGGAGGAACATTTCCAGAAGATTTGGGGTTGTCTTAGCTGATGCTCAACCTTCAGTGAAAGCTGCTCCCATCGCCTGAGCGGTCCAGAGCTAGTTCGCTGTGGAGGCTGGGGTATGTGGGCCAGGGGCTGGTCCTGACTTCCCGGAACTGCTCTGCTCTGCGTCTCCTCCCATCTAGGTCCCTTGTGTCTCCAGGTGTGATATGTGCCTGGGAGGCGGGGGTAGCTGAGTAAGGTGTGTGAGTTGCTCTGTACTCTCTCACTGGAGGACCAGAGAATGTGAAATGAGGCTGTGAGGCCTTCCTCTCCCCTGGAAATCTATTTGGAATTTCAGCCGATGGTTTTAGACATTGACACTAACAATAAGCTCAATTATTCATAAGCAGATTATGTTTGGTGCATTATCCATGGTGGCCTGGACCCATTACCCTCCACCCAATTGGGTTCTAGTGAGGTAAGCTGGGCATTGACATTGAATTGTGTGTGTGCACGTGCGTGCGCGTGTGTGTAACTCAAGCCTTACCCTTCATGGCAGTAACCCCTGCCTGGCCTTCATTAGCATAAAGTTGGCCATTCCAGGTGGCTGCGGCAGGAAGGAGCAATGACAAATCCCCGCTGTTGGCAGGCCCCACATTTGCAGTATTGAACAGAATGAAGGAATAGCTTGTCTCTTGCAGTGGGTTGCCCTAAAATCTGCTTGGTAGATTAGGCAGGGGAGGGCGGATGAGGTGTTTGAAACCTGCTGAGCTCAGGATTTGGGGGCAGGCTCTCCCTCAGCTGTAACTGCATTGCTACAAATGCCCCAACAGGCACATTTAACTTCACAGGGCTTTGTTAAGTTGCTTGGGGGTTGCCTATACGGTGGTATCTGAGGGCAGCAGAACCAGCACGAAGGAGCTTGGGGTGTGGGATGAGGAGAGTTCATCGCCCTGGGACTGTGAGGACCGGCTCTGCAATACGTGGATATCGGAGAAATGAGGGAAGAGTGTCAGAGCCTTTGAGCACCACGGGCCTGAATGCTACCCCCAGAAGCTGTCTGTGAGTTGTCAAGTCGTCTTGCCCCAGCTCAGTAAAGTGGCCTGGGAAAGATCTTGGTGTGCATCAACAGCAGTCACAGTGATCGTTTCCAGAGGAGTTTCCATGTGCCAGGTGTTCTCCTGAATTCACGATGTGCACAGGACAGGCAGGGCGGTACAGTGGTTAGGGTCACTGACTCTGGGGCCAGACTGCCTGGGCTCCTGGCCGGGCTTCACCTCCCAGAGCCCCTCAGTCTTCATCTGTACAATGGGGGTGACAGTGGCACCTGCCTCTTGTGCGGAGGCAATAAGCCATATGTGTGCAGTGTTCAGCGCAGTGCCTGGCACGTGCCCCCGGCTCACTCGGTGTCAGATTTCATCTTATTAAATCCTGGTGACAATCAGGAGCTGAAGACCATGAATTTCCTCTGAGAACTGAGGCAACTGAGTCACAGCCACTTGCCCAGGCCCCATAGCTAGTAAGTGGGAGACACAAGACTCAAACCTAGCTCTGAATCGAAAGCCCACAGAGGCACTGCCCGACTCCTGAAGTCTTTGCTTTGACTTGAAGCTCAGGGAGCAGAGGTGATTTGAAGTCAGGCAGGGGACCTGTATCACAGTAAAGATAATCAATGTTTATTGAGTACCAGGCACTGTTCTTAAAAAAAAAAAAAAACTTGTATAACAAAATTATTTTTGTTTTTTTTTGTTTTGTTTTGTTTTTTGAGACGGAGTCTCGCTCTGTCGCCCAGGCTGGAGTGCAGTAGCTGGATCTCAGCTCACTGCAAGCTCCGCCTCCCGGGTTTATGCCATTCTCCTGCCTCAGCCTCCCGAGTAGCTGGGACTACAGGTGCCCGCCACCTCCTCCGGCTAGATTTTTTTGTATTTTTTAGTAGAGACGGGGTTTCACCATGTTAGCCAGGATGGTCTCGATCTCCTGACCGCGTGATCCGCCCGTCTCGGCCTCCCAAAGTGCTGGGATTACAGGCTTGAGCCACCGCGCCCGGCCAACAAAATTATTTTTGAATGGGCAAATTCTGTACATGAGTTCAAGAGGGTGAAAAGCAAGTCCTCCCCCTCCCTCTACTAGCAGCCCACCCGTGTCTTTCATTTCCTCACAGAGCTAGTTCATGTATATTCAGCAGAGTCCTCAGAACACCTATGAGCTAGGGGCTATTATTCCCATTTGACAGATGGGGAACCTGAGGCACAGACAGAGGCCAGAGTTGAGTCCCTTTAGACTCCAAAACGTTTGCTTCTCTACCTTGCCTTCCCTCCCCATCATTTCCCCTCCATTTCCCCTTAGGCGGCCACTCCTAAGCCAGCCCCCTCCCAGCCCAGCTTTGGGTCAGAAGACTCTGCAGATGAGCTGAGCCAGAAAGGGGAAGTTATTAATGGCTCCAAGTCTGGAGTTAGAAATTCTCGGCCACGCAGTGGCTCAGGCTAGCACTTTGGGAAGCCAAAGTTGGGAGGATTTCTTGAGCCCAGCAGTTTGAGACCAGGCTAAGCCAAAAAAAAACGAGACCCTGTCTTGGAAGAAAAGAAAAAGAAATTCCTGGCCAGGTGCAGGGGCTCATGTCTGTAATCCCAGCCTTTTGGGAGGCTGAGGTGGAAGAATTCCTTGAATCCAGGAGCTTGAGCCCAGCCTGGACAACATAGTGAAATCCCCATCTCTACAAAAAAAATTTTAAAAAGTAGCCAAGCGTGGTGATGTACGCCTGTGGTCCCAGCTACTCAAGAGGCTGAGATGGGAGGACCACTTGAGCCCAAGAGGTAGACGCTACAGTGAGCCGTGATCGCACCACGGCACTCTAGCCTGGGTGACAGAGTGAGACTCCGTCTCAAAAACAAACAAACAAACAAACAAAAGCAGAAAGAAATTATCAAGGTGGAGTGGAAAGGTTATTGAACTGGAGATCAGGAACCCGGATTTTAGCTCCAACTCTGACATCTGGTGTGGCAGAGGCTAGGCCACTTCCCATCTGTGAGCCTCAGTTTCCCCGTCTGTAGAAGAAAGAGGTGAGATCCCTTCCAGGGAGGTGCCTCCTGAGGATTCCCCCGCCACAAGCCCCTGGGCTGCCATTGGTGGAATGGAAGTGCAGGGCAGGTGAAGTTTAACAGGCCCAGATGGACCGCTGGGGCGTACACCCCTGCCAGGCCAACCCAGGAAACCCCTGCATGTCTGAGGTCTGATGAGAACCTGTGGTGTGGACATGGAAAGACAGACACACCTACTTCCAGTCTTTGTTTCACCGCCAGCAAGCCAAACTCTGAGTCTGAAATTACTCATTTGTAAGATAATAATATTTTTCCATAATGCTAACTTAGTAAAAATCGTGTTATTGCTGGCATTTATTAAGTACTCACCATTGTCCCAGATATTAAGTGTTTTCCATGCCTCATTTCTTCTCTTTTTCTCTGTCTCTCTTTTTTTTTATACAGGGTCTCACTGTGTCACCCAGTCTGGAGTGCAGTGGTGTGATCTTGGCTCACTGAAACCTCCGCCTCCCAGGCTCAAGCAATTTTCCTGCCTCAGTCTCTTGAATAGCTGGGATTACAGGTGCCCGCCACAACGTCTGGCTAATTTTTGTAGTTTTAGAGAGACGGATTTTTGCCATGTTGGCCAGGCTGGTCTCGAACTCCTGACCTCAAATGATCCATCCACCTCAGCCTCCCAAAGCTCTGGGATTACAGGTGTAAACCACCGTGCCCGGGCTGCCTCATTTCACTTAATCCTTAACAGACAAATTAGTTAGATGTCATTCCTACACCCTTTTCTAGATGAAGAAACTGAGGGGCCGAGAGGTAAAGTAAGACTGGGATTCAAACCCAGTACTCAGCTACTATGACATGAGATCCTGTGAGATAGACATGCATGCCTGTCTATACAAACTGTACTAATGCAAAGAATGGTGATGACAAACCAGTCCCAGCAGAAACGCATGGCGATTTCCTCTGCCTTTGTGTTTGGAGGGTAAACATGTCCTCACTCCACATCTCTCTGGGCTGGAGGTGGAGGATATGGTGCAGTGTTGGGGAAAGAAAAGCTTCTACGTCTCCACGTCAGACTCAGGCACATGGTATTCTACGTGTCTTAAATAAATAAATAAAAAGCTGGTGCCTGTGATCCCAGCACTTTGGGAAGCTAAGGTGGGAGGATCACTTGAGGCCAGGAGTTCCAGACCAGCCTGGGCAACATGGCGAAACCTTGTCTCCACAAAAAATACAAAAATTGGGAGGTGTGGTGACACATGCTAGTCCCAGCTACTTGGGAGGCTGAGGTAGGAGGATTGCTTGAGTCCAGGAGGTCAAGGCTACAGTGAGCTGTGATCGTGCTACTGCACCTCGGCCTGGGTGACAGAGCAAAATCCTGTTTCCAAAAAAATTTTGTCTTTTAATGCTAGGATATGGCATTCTGAAAGTCCCTGCCAGCTATCAGCCCTGGGAAAGCGCAGGTGGGTTTCCAGACTGACTTAATTTCCTCTGTGGGGTCACTTGTTACTAGAATTATAAGGGCAGGCTACATATATATTCACATGTTTACTCTATTTTTTTTTCCCTAAGATGTGCTTGTTATAAAATGCAAACGTTATGGAGCTATGAATGTTCGAAGTGAGCAGAGACTACATGTCACCCCTCTTAGAAGTCTCGTTTATGTTGAAGGCTGAGGTTTAGATTCTCTGCCCAGCACTGTGTGACTTTGCCTCTTTTAAAGTGGCCCCTGCCTAAGGTATCACGGGGTCATATTCCAGAAGAAGATGGGTGCCTGAGTAGGGAAGGGTTTGCATGGATCTCATCTCAGGATGGTTATTAGAATCACCAGGGCAGATTTTTTTTTTTTTTTTCTCGGCTCATTGCAACCTCCGCCTTCTGGGTTCAAGCAATTCTCCTGCCCCAGTCTCCTAAGTAGCGGGGACTACAGGTGCACACCACCACGCCTGGCTAATTTTTGTGTTTTTAGTAGAGACAGGGTTTCACCGTGTTGGCCAAGATGATCTCAATCTCTTGACCTCATGATCCGCCCTCCTCGGCCTCCCAAAGTGCTGAGATTACAGGCATGAGCCACCAAGCCGGGCTTCAGGACAGATTTTTAAAACGCCCAGGGGCTCCCCCTGTGAACACCCAGCAATTCCGATTTAATTGGTTTAAAATCAAACATCTTCGGCAGGGCGGGGTGGCTCATGCCCGTAATCCCAGCACTTTGGGAGGCCGAGGCAAGTGGATCACTTGAGGCCAGGAGTTCAAGACCAGCCCGACCAACATGATGAAACCCCCATCTCTATTAAAAACACAAAATTAGGCTGGGTATGGTGGCTCACGCCTGTAATCCCAGCACTTTGAGAGGCTGAGGTGGGCAGATCACCTGAGGTCAGGAGTTCAAGACCAGCCTGGCCAATATGGTGAAACCCCATCTCTACTAAAAATACAAAAATTAGCCGGGCATGATGGCGGATGCCTGTAATCCCAGCTACTCAGGAGGCTGAGGCGGGAGAATAGCTTGAACCCGAGAGGCAGAGGTTGTAGTGAGCTGAGATCACGCCATTGCACTCCAGCCTGGGTAACGAAACTCTGTCTCAAAAAAAAAAAATCAAACATCTTCATGTTGCCATATGTATGCTTTTAAATCTCTCTAGGTGATTCTGTGTGCAGTGAATGTAAACACACTGGATTGGAGGCTCGGGAGAGGGGTGTTTCTGTTCTGAGTGGGTTAATATGAGTGGAAGAAAGTGGCGTTATGGGTGGCAGGGGGTTGGGGTGAGGAAGGAAATGGCCTGTTAGCGCTCAGGCAGGAGGCTGTCTGGAAATGTGGTCGGAGCTGCCCCCTAGTGGGCAACAGAGGCTGCAGCAAGACTCCGCTTTTCTGAGCCTTAGGCTGGGCTGCACAGAGCGTAAGGCTGCACAGAGCGCGCTGAAACAAACCGTGGCTGAAGTGCTGAGTGGGTGCAGAGTGTGAAGCCCTTAAGTTACGCCAGCGATGATCCCAAATTCATCAGCTTCCAGCCAGAGGGGAAGAAAGAGACTGGGTGAATGTGATGGACGCTCACCCACAGCATGGCCGACAAAGCCGGGCCTGATGGCATGTGACAAGATTGCAGGGCAGGGCCTGGGGTAGCGAGGACACTAGAATGTGCAAAGGGTATCTGTCATGCACAATATCTCCTTTAGGAGGTATTTAGGAGGGCGATCCTGGAAGGACTGCAGAGGGTCTCCTGGGAGAGGATTGAGGGACAGAACCCTGGGCATGTTATCTGGTGGCGATGCCAGGGCGGGAGCTTGCAGGACAGCAGCTATGTGATGATGCAGAGACAAGAGGAGGCGTGAGGCGTGGCCTCGGCTGTTCCTGCTGATTGCACACGTAGAGAAAGAGCTGACAGGGTTGCCTGGCCTGCTAGCTGTGCCTTTGCATCCACTCGGCAAGAAGTCCTTCCCTGGGCCCAGTCCACCCTTGGAGGCACAGGCACATTCTGCGCCGGCTGTGGAGGCACCCGCCAGACAGCTGTGGACAGCCACAGATTTCCACACAAACTGGGCTTTCTTTTTATTTTTCTTTTTTCTTTTCTTTTTTTTTTTTTTTTGAGACGGAGTCTCACTGTGTCGCCCAGGCTGGAGCGCAGTGGCCGGATCTCAGCTCACTGCAAGCTCTGCCTCCCGGGTTTTTACGCCATTCTCCGGCCTCAGCCTCCCGAGTAGCCGGGACTACAGGCGCCCGCCACCTCGCCCGGCTAGTTTTTTGTATTTTTTAGTAGAGACGGGGTTTCACCGTGTTAGCCAGGATGGTCTCGAACTCCTGACCTCGTGATCCGCCCGTCTCGGCCTCCCAAAGTGCTGGGATTACAGGCTTGAGCCACCGCGCCCGGCCTTTCTTTTTTTTTTGAGATGGAGTCTCCCTCTGTCGCCCAAGCTGGAGTGCAGTGGCATGATCTCGGCTCACTACAACCTCTGCCTCCCGGGTTCAAGTGATTCTCCTTCCTCAGCCTCCCGAGTAGCTGGGACTACAGGCACACGCCACCATGCTCAGCTAATTTTTGTACTTTTAGTAGAGACAGGGTTCCACCATGTCGGCCAGGGTGGTCTTGATCGCTTGACCTTGTGATCCACCCGCCTCGGCCTCCAAAAGTGCTAGGATTACAGGCGTTAGCCACTGCGCCTGGTCATCCTGAGCTTTCTGATTGCTGCTGGAGTATCGCTGCTGATAACTCTGAGGAGAAATGTATCAACAAACCTAGGCTTGGCCAGGCGTGGTGACTCACACCTGTAATCCCATCACTTTGGGAGGCCCAGGAGGGCAGATCACCTTGAGGTCAGGAGTTCGAGACCAGCCTGGTCAACATGGTGAAAACCCTGTCTCTACTAAAAAGACAAAAATAAGCTGGGCGTGGTGGTGGGTGCCTGTAATCCCAGCTACTTAGCAGGCTGAGGCAGGAGAATTGCTTGAACCTGGGAGGCAGAGGTTGCAGTGAGCCGGGATCGCACCACTGTATCCCAGCCTGGGTGGCAGAGCAAGACTCCATCTCAAAAAAAAAGGAAAAAAGAAACCCAGGGTCATTCCCAAACTGAAAGGTCCTCCCAACTCACTTTGTCCTGGGACTCCAAATCTGGTGGCCCTGGGTGTCACTTTGGGCCCCTTTTCAGGCCCCTGGCACCCTGACTGAAGTATAAGGCAGGGCTCTGGTCCTCACTGGCACCTTGACACACGGTCTCCTGAAGAGTTTGGGACCAGACTCCCGTGTGAGAGGAGCAGTCCCTTCTAGAAAGTGAGCGGCAGGAAAGTGAGTAAGAGAAGGATCAAAGGAATATTTTGGGTTTGTCAGAACCAACAGTCCACGTAGAAAAAGGAGCGTAAATGCTGAGAGGAAATATCAAAGGTGGGAGATAAAATGACATGGTTTCATGTGAATGGTATCCTAGAACATTTGCTAGAAAGCAAAGCTTGTTGCACATCTGTCCACAGAATTCATCAAGCATTAGGCCAGTGTGTTTCAGCTCTTACTATGTGGCAGGCATTTCCCACATACAGTTTAATTTTCACCAGAAACCTGCAGAGAGGTGGTGTCACAGGACAGGTGACACCTTAATGGGAAGCTCAGAAAGGTTAAGAAATGCACTCGACCGGGCGCGGCGGCTCACGCCTGTAATCCCAGCACTTTGAGAGGCCGAGGCTGACTGATCGCCTGAGGTCGGGAGCTCAAAACCAGCCTGGCCAACATGGTGAAACCCCGTCTCTACTAAAACTACAAAGTTAGCTGGGCATGGTGGCAGACACCTGTAGTCCCAGCTACTTGGGAGGCTGAGGCAGGAGAATCACTTGAACCTGGGAGGTGGGTGGAAGTTGTGGTGAGCTGAGATCGCGCCATTGCACTCCAGCCTGGGCAACAAGAGCAAAACTCCGTCAAAAAAAAAAAAAAAAAAAAAAAAAAGAAAGGGAGGGAGGGAGGGAGGAAGGGAGGAAGGAAGGAAGGGAGGGAGGGAGGAAGGGAGGAAGGAAGGAAGGAAGGGAGGAAGGAAGGAAGGAAGGAAGGAAGGAAGGAAGGAAGGAAGGAAGGAAGGAAGGAAGGAAGGAAGGAAGGAAGGAAAAGAAGAAATGCACTCATAGCCACAAAGGCACCTAGAGGCAGAGCAGAAATCCCCAGCCTAGGGCTTCAAGCTGCTGCACCACAGTTCACTCCCGGTGAGTATGGGCGCTGTGTGGGTGTTCCCCTGTACTGGAGCCTTAAGGGCTTGGGATATATTAGAAACGTGGGGAGAGGCTGGGCACAGGGGCTCATGCCGGTAATTCCAGCACTTTGGGAGGCCAAGGTGGGCAGATCACACGAGGTCAGGAGTTCTAGACCAGCCTGGCCAACATGGTGAAACCCTGACTCTACTAAAAATACAAAAAATTAGCTGGGCGTGGTGGTGGGTGCCTGTAATCCCAGCTACTTGGGAGGCTGAGGCAGGAGAATCACTTGAACCCAGGAGGCGGAGGTTGCAGTGAGCCGAGATGATGCCAGTATACTCCAGCCTGGGCGACAGAACGAGACTCTGTCTCAAATTAAAAAAAAAAAAAAGAAAGAAAAAAAAAGAAATGTGAGAAGAGTTTCAAGGACACTGGTGTTTAGCTCTCCAAATGCCTAAGGGGGAACTAGAGGCTATCTGTATTGAATATACAGCCAAAGGTTGGATCTGTCTTCCCCTCCTCCTGGATTGTTGTTATTATTATTTGTCAGTCCAGCCTTGAAGGGCATGTGAAGGAGGCCAGAGGGGCAGGTAATGCCATAGATTAACTTGCCTTCCGGGCAGGCTTCCATTTATTTTCAGTGCCTCTACCAAAAACTGACACTTATTGAACACCTTCTGTATGACAAGCACTGATTTTAGGCACTCACTTATTTCATGTAATCCTCCAAACAACCCTGAAAAGTGGATATTCTTATCTTTCATTTGGAGACTGAGACTGAGAGAAGTCAAGTAACTTGCCCAAAGTCACACAGCAATTTTTCAGAGCTGGGAATTCCAGGTCAGGACTGGCTGGCCTCAATGCTTCTTGTAAATATTTCAGTTCTATATACAGGCTGGTGGCTTCCAGGCAGGGAATAGAAAGGGACATATACAGAGCGGTTAGGGTTAATTCTAATTCCTTGTTCACTTCCCTCCAAGGCACCATTGCCACAGCATCCTTGCCAACTGTCTTAGAAAGAAATTGTTTTGGCCGTCCAGGTTTCCTCCATAAATTGGAGCAGCATCTGGTCGTCACAGAGAGCTAGGCATTCCAGGAGCCCATAAGTGAGGGTCTGGATGACTTCTGGTTTGAGCGACCAGCTGGCACCGGCTCCCCTGGGAGAGTGTCTGTGGGCAAAGTCTGATCTACGGATCAGCCAGATATTCATTTGCCCAAATCAGGAGACCCAGGAAAACGGTTCTGTTTATAGGCCCCAGAGATGATCTGAATCCCGAGTCTGCACCCCCTTCTTTAGTATCCTAAAAATGCTGTTTCCATCTGAGAACCTGCCCCATCTCAAGCATGGGTATTTGTGGAACTCCTGGGGAAGCCAGGGCAGTGCACCTTGCCAGGTATCCACACTGGGTGGGTGGGGGCATCTCTGTTTTTTTTATATTCCACAATGCCTTCTCCAGAATCCCTAAGTCCAAATTGCACTGAAAAGAGAACAATCTTTTATAAATTTGGCATCAAAACTCAGTGATGGCAAAAACCGGACCAGACCTTACGGAATTTATTTATTGTTCTTAGTGTGAACATGTACATAAATGCTTTGCTGAGAAATGGAAGCTGATGGGTTTGATCATGAGGTGCTGCTGCTGCAGGACATTATGTTACTGTGGTTTATGCATCACATCTTTTTTCTTAAATCCAAAACATTCTCCAGTCTGGTTGTACAGATACCAGTTGAGGGGTTGTGGCCTTGTTTTATTAGGTTGGTGCAAAAGTCATTGCGGTTTTTACCATTGAAAGTAATTACTTTCGGCCAAGCACAGTGGCTCACACCTGTAATCCCAACACTTTGGGAGGCCGAGGTGGGTGGATCACCTGAGGTCAGGAGTTCGAGACCACCCTGACCAAAAACGTGAAACCCTGTCCATACTAAAAATACAAAAATTAGCCGGGAGTGGTGGCAGGCATCTGTAGTCCCAGCTACTCTGGAGGCTGAGACAGGAGAATTGTTTGAACCCGGGAGGTGGAGACTGCAGTGAGCCGAGATCACACCACTGCACTCCAGCCTGGGTGACAGAGCGAGACTCTGTCTCAAAAAAAAAAAAAAAAGAAAGTAATTACTTTCAATGGCAAAAACCGCAATGACTTTTTGCACCAGCCTAATATAATGCACTGTATTCAAGCAGGACAGACTGTCTCCCGACCAGGAAGTAGGTGGCTTCTTATATTCATGGACCAAACCTCTCCAGTCCTCTGTGGTCACACTTGGTGTCTGGAATTCCATCACCAGGGGATTCATTCTTTGCTGTCTTCTCTGAGAGGTGGATAAAACCGGGAGTCATACTTTTTTTTTTTTTTTTTTGAGACAGAGTCTCGCTCTCTTGCCCAGGCTGGAGTGCAGTGGTACGATCTCGGCTCACTGCAACCTCCATCTCCCGGGTTCAAGCGATTCTCCCGCTTTAGCCTCCTGAGTAGCTGGGATTACAGGTGTGTGCCACCATGCCCGGCTAATTTTTGTATCTTTAGTAGAGATGGGGTTTCGCCATGTTGGCCAGGCTGGTCTCGAACTCCTGACTTCAGGTGATCCACCTGCCTCGGCCTTCCAAAGTGCTGGGATTACAGGCGTGAGCCACTGCGCCAGGCCGGGAATCATACTTATATGTGGATTAGTCCTTTCAGATTTTTCCTCTGTGGGAGAAAGCAGCTTGCAGCAAACAGGTATGCTAAGGGGAGGGTGATGGGGCAGGATTGAGGCCTCAGACAAACCGCAGGCCCCGGGTAGGACAGCTGGTCGGGCACACATCCTGCAGCACAGGCCCGCAGCACTGGGGAGATCTACACTCGGCATGGAGCCAGGCCGGGACGCAGGCCCAAGTTAGCCCAGCTGGCATTGTGCCCCTCTCCCTTCAGGGCACGGAGGACAGCCATCTAGCGGCCTTCGAATTACACAAACCTTTTCCTTGGCGGTGGTCTCCCAGGGCGGTCAGGTCTGGAGCAGGCAGAGGCCTTGCACCTGCGCTTCCCAGTCCCCCAGTTCTGCGCGGGAACTGCAGGTGCCAAACCCGGTGGCAGCAAAAGTGCTGCCCGAATAGGGACGGCGCCACTCGGGGTGGGAGAGGCCGGGGGCATCTAAGGCCGTGTCGCTCCCATGTTTAGAGGCTCCCAGTTATTTACAAATGAAGAAAGGCCAGAGGGCACGCGTTTGGGTCAACTTAAAGGTGCGCGTGCCCAGGGCAGACAGTGTTCTGTGACCTCCGTGGGGGATGCGAGGCGGGCGGGCCGCAGCGCCCCCTGCCGGGGGTGGCCGGCCTCGCTCCGCCACAGACTCCGGGCCGCCGGCGCTCACTCCGCCACCTGGCGGCGATGGCGGGAACCGCAGGAGCGCGCTGATCCCCGAGCCCCGCCGGCCCCAGCTCGGGCTCCCCAGGCAGCGAAGGGTTAAGCTGTCAGCGGCGCGATGTTAAACAGGTGTCAAAGGCGCCCCATATATCTGCAGATTGAAATCAAATTCTTTGCCGTATAAAAAGATAAATTACCCAGGCGCTGCCGCGCGTCCCACTCATCACGCCAGCGCCAGACGGCAAGCAATTTTTTTTTTTAATGTGCTAACGACCTAATCAAGCAATCAAGTCGGAGGAGATTGCAGCGTGACCCGGGCAGCCATCTGCCGCCGAGCCCGCATGCATTTCCGCGCCGCGCGGGGCGGGGACCGCGAGGGGCTGTCGGGGGGAAGGGGGAAAATCCTAAACAAATTAACACCCAATTTTCCCCGTCTAATTAGTTAAATGAGAAGAGTTGGGGGTCCCCGGGGAAGCGGGGGCGCTCGCGGCGAGGCGAGCGCTGCCTCCCCAGCATTAATTAGTGCGGGTCAATGCCGCGGCTCCCAGGAGAGCAGCCGCTTTAATTTCCCGTGATATTTCAGTGCCTGAGGCCCATCGATTCAAACTGAAATTAACTTATTTTTCAATCAGCCCAGGGCTGCCCCTGGGGCTGACTCTTCTTTTGCCGCCTCCTGAATAGAGCTGGAGCAATTTTTCATTAAAAGCTGATACCTCGGCCGCGGGGGAGGGGGCCCGGAGGGAAGGGCGGGGCCGGCCCAGACCCAGGCAAGGAAATCGGGAGGAAATGAACAGATTTCCCGAGCCCACCTCGGTCCTCCCCCTCGCCGCCCCACTCCCTCCACTTCCTTGGGGCGACTCGCTGTCTCCGGGGTCAGAGCCTTTACGGGCTGTGAGGGGCGAGAAGGGACCGGCCAGGCTTGGGGCCCACCAGTTCCTTAAGAGCCTGGACCTCCTTGGCGGACAATGCAAGGGGCTCTTGGCTCTGTCAGCTGCGGGAAATCTCCGGAAAGCTTCTTTGGGGGACCAAGAAATCTTCCCTCCCTAAACCTGGCAGGGATTCTGGGATCTCTTCCCAGAATGGGCTCGAGTGCTGCAGACACCCCAGGGTACCCCACTGTCATTCAGACCCTGCACCAATCAGCTTTGGGGCCAGAGACACATTCGCTAGTGCTTCCTCCGCCCCCACTCCATCCCAGATCCCTCCTCCCATTTGCTCCTCAACCCTGGAGAATGTCTTCATCCCTGGCCCATCGCCCCCAGATACCATTCAGAGTTAGGCCCGGAGCTGTGGGGAGCAGGTACCTGGAGGGCACATGTGGCTTGGCAGAGCTTAGCTGGGACAGGGCAGAGGAGGGAGGCTGACCCAGGCCTCCCAGGGGAGTCTCCCTCCCTGACTTCCCAGCCCCCCTGATACCTGGGTGAAGTGCCCCTAAGACTGTCCCCTGCCCTTTGTCCCTGATCCCCCACTCACCCGCAGCCCTCCTGGATGGTTCTGGCTCTGGGCTTCTGGCAGAGAGGAAACCCTGAGCCAGACACACTGCTAGTCCAGTGCTGGGAGAGGAATTTGTCCCTCTGCAAATCAGAAAAAAAGATTTATATGCTGGAGGTGTGAACACATGCAAGAGAACCATCACTGGCTGAGCAGTCTTCTCATCTGCAAACAGCCGACGACACTGGGTCCTGTGCACCTGTAAGACTCTGTCCGGGAGGCATCCACACCCCATCTCCCTAGAACTACCCATAGTATTCTTATAAAACTGATGTCCTCCTTCTGAATACTCTCTGAGCCTGGAGGAACCCAGGGGGCACCAGGGAGTGGGCGAGCTTAGGTTAAGGACGCCCTGCTGGAGAAACCTTCACTCCAGGCCTACAAGGGGTAAGGGCCTTGGGCCCAGCACTTAGAACAAGCCTCTGACCTGTTCTGTGCACCTGCAGGTCTGGTTCCAGAACCGCAGAGCCAAGTGGAGGAAGCGGGAGAAGTGCTGGGGCCGGAGCAGTGTCATGGCGGAGTACGGGCTCTACGGGGCCATGGTGCGGCACTCCATCCCCCTGCCCGAGTCCATCCTCAAGTCTGCCAAGGATGGCATCATGGACTCCTGTGCCCCGTGGCTACTGGGTAAGAGCCCGCACCCTCCTTGGGGCCCTGCCCCTGCGGTGAGGAGAGCGGGCTCCTTGGAGAAGGGGACAGAGTCTTGAGGCAGGGGGACTTGGGCCACAGCAGCCTAGCAGGAGAGAAGCTCTTCGAAGCAAACCTCTTGTTCTACTTTGGGGGACTCAGAGCACGGTGGGCCTGGGGCCTGGTATCTGTCACTTGCACTGGGTGCCAAGAACTCTCATCATGAAGGAGTCCCTAACTGTGGATTATTTTGTCCCGTGAGAAAGGTGTGGCTGTTGCCCTGGGGTCTGTACCCTCCTCTCCCCTCGTCCAGAGTTGGGTTTATGGTGAACAAAACAGCTTTCCTTGGGGGTTGAGAGGACCCCTATGTCCCTCTGGATGCCATTCTGCTTTGCCCAAAGGACTCTGTCCCCCAAATCTCTCTACTTGCTGTCTTCCCCACCTGCCAACTTCCCCACCTGCCCTCTGGGCCTGTATCTGAGAACAGCACCAGCTTTTCTTGGGGTTCTAAGATCTGGAATCCCATGGGGGAGGGACAGGGGAGCATGTGCTGTGGCCTGGAAGGGACAGAACAGGCCACCTGAGGCCCAGGTGCCCAGGGCCTTGGCAGGGGGAGGTCCTCCACAGGACTGGCGACCCATCTCCCTGTTCCCTGACCCTGGCCCAGCCCTGCGACTTGTGTGACTGCGGTGTGGGAAGTAAGGCTTTCTGCTCGTCCTTAATTCTGGCCTCTCTCTATCTTTGCCGTTTTCAGTTCAAGATGGCTTTCCCAGGCGCTTTTCTAAACCCGAATACCAACAATTCTTTTTAGGGATGCACAAAAAGTCGCTGGAGGCAGCAGCCGAGTCGGGGAGGAAGCCCGAGGGGGAACGCCAGGCCCTGCCCAAGCTTGACAAGATGGAGCAGGAGGAGCGGGGCCCCGACGCTCAGGCGGCCATCTCCCAGGAGGAACTGAGGGAGAACAGCATTGCGGCGCTCCGGGCCAAAGCTCAGGAGCACAGCACCAAAGTGCTGGGGACTGTGTCTGGGCCGGACAGCCTGGCCCGGAGTACCGAGAAGCCAGAGGAGGAAGAGGCCATGGATGAAGACAGGCCGGCGGAGAGGCTCAGTCCACCGCAGCTGGAGGACATGGCTTAGGTCAAGGCGCACTCAGATGCCGGAGCCCCAAGACTCTACTCTCCTCGGAGCCTGTGGTGCTGGGAGGTGCTCTCTGAGGCAAGGCCCAGGCCTGGCCTCTGCCATCCTCCCTGTCCCCCACAGGTCCTCCATCACCCCTGGTGGCTGCAGGCACCGCTGGGTTCTGACTCTGGACCATGCTGAGACATCCCTCATCTAGTTTTGACCTCTCCAGCATCCCAGCCTCAGAAGCCTTCTTGCTGCCCACAACGTCCCCTCAAGCCCCTTTTCTCTCAATCCCTTTGCAGCGCTCACTGATTTTGGCCACCCTTCGCTCTCTGTTCTCTTGCTTTGAAGAGCCTCCTTCCCAGCTCTACATTCCGCTCTGCCCATGCCTAAAGCCCACTGCTGCAAATGCATCGTGCATTGCCTGCCACGGCTGTGACACAGACGGAGGACTGGAACTGCAGCTCCAGCATCCTGAGCACCCCAGTCCTCAGCAAAAATCTTCTCCCAACTCAGCCTGTTCCTTCCTGCAGACCTGGCCGGGCCTGGGCGTCTGCAGTGTGAAGACACTGTGCAGGCCCAGCCTCTGCCCCACCCGTCAGTGGAGTCTAGATGGCAGGCTACATTTGGGAAGTCTCAGCCTGGGCCCCTCAGCCACCCTTGGTCTCATGCCCTGCCATAGTCACCCTTAGGAACCCACCCTCTCCACACCCAACCTGTCCCACTGGCTCATCCCAGCACAAGCACCTACGTGGCATGTGGCAATGTATGCTGTGTGCCATGAGTCCATGTCCTATGCCTCACAAATGCTGTGGCTCACTGCACTGTGCAGGAGTCCAAACCTTCTACCCTGGGTCCTCGGGCCCCTGAGCCTGAGTCCTGAAGCATCTCGACGCTCATGATATGCTGCCTGTGACCTTGACTTGCTGTGAAGGCACCCTTCCCCCACAGCTCCTTGTGAACTATGAGTTTGCATGTGCCCTGCTTTGAACAACCCAATCTGGCTGGTAAATGACATCTAGGAAGGCACAGGCCTGGCCTCAACTAAGCAGCAAAGCCTGGAGTCGGCCTGGGGCTATGCATATGCATTAAAGGCCTGCTGGAGAAACCTTCACTCCAGATAGACAGGGGGCTAAGGGCCTAGGGCCGAGCACCTCTCAGAGAAAGCCTTTGACCTGTTCAGAAGGATAGGAAAAAGGCTGGAAGGAAAGGAAAGCAAGGCAGAAAGCCAGGAGTAAGCCCAAGATAAGCTGCAGGACACACGCTTTCATGCCATTGTATGCCAGGAAGCACGTCCACTAGACTAAAACACTGTAACATGATGGAATAAGGAGCTGGGGCTTCTTTCTGCTGGCTGATGGGTGGACCTGTTAGTACGGTGACCTCTCTGGCCTGGCCTTTTACATTCGCATGAGCAATGGGAGCATACAGCTCTGTTGACCTGCCCAATCCAGATTCCCAGGCCAGGCTCCCGACCCCATCCACCCATCCACCACCCCACCCACCTTTGCAGGGAATACCTCATTAGAGAAAGGCCTGAGTGTGTGTTGCAACTTTAATTCCACATTAAAAGTTGATTTATTCTTCATTCTATTATGGAGCTTCCCTCCCCCAACCCCAGTTCTTCTTGTCTTTGTCCCTGTTGGTTTGAAGTGTTAAGACTATAGCCCCTGGTGTGTAAATATTGTACATAGAGTGAGAAGAAAGAAACTTGATATTGAGGTGTTTGAAATATGAAACTGTAATAACTTCTAGGTATTCGAAACCTGTGATTTCTGTGCCATTTTCTGTAAAGATACAAGTAAGAATAAAATTGACTTAAAAATAGCAGGGGAGGAATCCAGGAGTCCACTGTGGGTGGGGAATGGTTTGTGTTCCGTGTGTATGGGTGGCATAAAAAGTAAATCTACAGCTGGGCATGATGGCTCATACCTATAATCTCCGCACTTTGGGAGGCCAAGGTGGGCAGATCACTTGAGGTCAGGAGTTCGAGACCAGCCTGGCTAACATGGCGATGCCCTGTGTCTAGTAAAAATATAAAAATTAGCCAGGGGTGGTGGCACACACCTGTAATCCCAGCTACTCAGGACGCTGAGGCAGGAGGATCGCTTGAACCCAGGAGGTGAAGGTTGCAGTGAGCTGAGATCATGCCATTGCACTCCAACCTGGGCAACAGAGCAAGACCCTGTCTCAAAAAGAAAAAAAAAAAAAAGGTAAATCTACAAGTTGATTTTTAGGTCAAAAATACTGGGTTCCTTTTTTTTAAAATTATGCTAATTGTAGGAGTACAAGTGGCCTACGTCTCTCCACAGAGCTGATACCATACCACCCTTCAATGACATTCATCACCATGACATGGGATCGGCCTCCATGTTCGACACAACCTAAATGTCCCAATGATCCATAGTTCTTACCTCTGACTCCCTCCTACTCCCCACACAGTAGTTGGCATTTGCCTCTTTCCTTTGGTACTGATTTACTGGTAACTCTGTTTCCTACCACCCTCTGCGGAAGCCTACAGCCCACCTCGGCCCCCAAGAGAACTCCCTTCCTTTTGTGCACACCTGTGCCCTTCCACATCTTACCCTCAACCTAAACAACAACAAACGAAAAAGGTAACAGTATCTGGAATTGAAAGCCAGACAGATGATGCTAAATCCTTGCCAAAGGGAAGGAGAGTCAACAAGAGAAACAGCTCGAGGAAGACCACATGAAACTGTCTGCAGACGGCTGTGACCCACTGACTTGATGATGTGCTGAATGGAATTACGAGATGAGAGAGTAGGGTGAGCAGATGAGACAGGCTGTATTCCAGCTTTGGGCTCAAGGAATCTGGTAAGATTGTTTCAAATTGGCTTAGATGTGAACTCCCTCGTGGATGAGGTTTCTGGCAGCCCATCAGCAAAGGAGAATGACAGGAGGTCAGCAGTCTTAATACCCTGGATTGGACCCAGATGTGGTCCTCGCAGACCAGGACCCTGAGGGGCACACGTAGGAAATCTCCAGCTCCTGTGTGGGGACGGGAAACAGCCATGAGCCCGGCTTCAAGTCCTGCCGTGCCAGGCTGCTCCCAGGCCTTCCCCGTCATGTCAGCCCCTGCAGGATTCATCCTCGGTCTAGGAATGCCTTTCTCTCACCCTGTCCTCCATCAACCCTCCAGGAAGTAAACCACCTGTCATCCTTCCAGTCCTCTCCCCTCCAAAGCCCTCCTGGCCTTCCAAGAAGAGTGTATTTATTTACTGATTTATTTCTTTTTGAGACAGGGTCTTGCTGTTGCTTAGGCTGGAGTGCAGTGGTGTGATCACGGCTCACTGCAGCCTTGAGCTCTCAGATCAAGGTGCCCTCCCATCTCAGCCTCCTGAGTAGCTGAGACTGCAGGTGTGCATCATGCTGGCTAATTTTTAGTAGAGATGAGGTCTCACTATGTTGTCCAGGCTGGTCCTGAACTCCTGGGCTTAAGCAGTCCTCCCATTTCAGCCTCCCAAAGTGCTGGGATTACAGGAATGAGCCACTGTGCCTGGCCAGCAATAGTTTGTAACCTCTGTTCTCTAACATCACTTGGGACAATCCTGATTATGGCATTTTCCACATTGCGTTGTAATTTTTTTTTTTTTTTTTTTTTTGAGATGGAGTCTCACTCTGTCGCCCAGGCTGGAGTGCGGTGGCACAATTTTGGCTCACGGCAACTTCCGCCTCCCAGGTTCAAGGGATTCTCCTGCCTTAGCCTCCTGAGTAGCTGGGAGTATAGGCGCATGCCACCACACTGGGCTAATTTTTGTATTTTTAGTAGAGACGGGGTTTCACCATGTTGATCAGGCTGATCTCGAACTCCTGACCTCGTGATCCTCCTGCCTCAGCCTCCCAAAGTGCTGGGATTATGTAGTTTTTTTATTTACAAGTCTATCTTTCCCATAAGACTGATTTCTTCAAGACTGGGGCTACATCTTATTCTTCTTTTATTCCAGGACCCATCAAAGGGCCTGACCCTCAATCCATTATTGAATGCATGGATGAACGTTCTGCCTATAACTCATCATTTATTCAATAATTTAAAAACAATGACTGAGCATCTATTATGTATCAGGCAGTGGGGCAAGGCACTGGGGATATAGCAGTAAACAAAGCAGTCCCAAATTCTCTGTTTTTTTTTTTTTTCTTTTTGAGACAGAGTCTTGCTCTGTCATCCAGGCCGGAGTGCAGTGGCACGATCTCAGCTCACTGCAACCTCCGCTTCCTGGGTTCAAGCAATTCTACTCAGCCTCCTGAGTAGCTGGGATTACAGGCATGTGCCACTACATCTGACTAAATTTCTATATTTTTCATGGAGATGGAGTCTCAAAATCCTGACCTCAAATGATCTGCCTGCCTTAGCCTCCCAAAGTGCTGGGATTATAGGCGTAAGCCACTGCGACTGGCCCCAAGTTCCCTGTTCTCATGGAACTTACAGTCTGGAGGGAAAGACAGCATTTAAGTAACCATACAAATAAAATATAAAATTGCAAATGTCTTGTTAACTTGGAGGCATGCTATAAGAAACTATGAAAGCTAGGCCGGGCGTGGTGGCTCATGGCTGTAATCCCAGCACTTTGGGAGGCTGAGGCAGACGGATCACGAGGTCAGGAGATCGAGACCATCCTGGCTAACATGATGAAACCCCGTCTCTACTAAAAATACAAAAAAAAAAAAAAAAAAAAAAAATCAGCCAGGTGTGGTGGCAGGCACCTGTAGTCCCAGCTACTTGGGAGGCTGAGGCAGGGGAATGGCGTGAACCCAGGGGGTGGAGTTTGCAGTGAGCCAAGATTGTGCCACTGCACTCCAGCCTGGGAGACAGAGCAAGACTCCACTTCAAAAAAAAAAAAAAAAGAAACCGTGAAAGCATCTAATAGCATGACCTGATCATCTGTGGGCCTTGGGCCAGGGTGTTTACCCACTGAGCCTCTCTCACTGAGCCTCTCTCTCTGTGTTCTAAAATGGAATAGTAACATCTGCTCTGCCTGTTATGGCTTTGAGTTTCAAGGAAAAAGTGAGGACGTGGAGAAAGGCACTGTACAGCACAAAGGAAAGGTGGCAGGGCCAACGCAAGCCTCTCAAACCCAGGGGGCATCCTTGGCAGCTGCCTCACCCTCAGGTAGGCCTAGGGGACAACTGGGACACTCAGAGCCTTGGGAGATAGCAGAAATCCTCTTGGATGATCACCTCAGGGGATTTGCCCGGAGGAGAAGCAAGCAGTTCTCTGCACAAGGAAATGCAAATAGGTTTACAAGTAATCGAAGAGGGGAGAGGCTGGACAGGAAAGGAAGGCCTGGACGGCCAGGCCCAACTGAAGCAGAACAAAGAGAGAAGTCCTGTTAGGTGCTGACTATACCCCAGGAGTGTCTTATTCCCTCTGACCCTGACACCTGGCTCCTGGAAGGGAGATTTTATTCCAGGCTCTGCAGGGCTAACAGGCTGCCAAGAGATGGCTGCATGCACCAAGAACAGCAGCAGAGCTACAGGGACAGGAGGGGCTGGTTTATGAGGACTGCGGGAGCTGGTGAGCAGGCCTGGCAGGGAAAGAAGAGGAAGAGTCTGGCTGGGGGTAGGAGAGTGGCAAGCAGGGCTGGTGACAGCAGGGGAGCTTCTGAGGCCAGTTCTATGGCCTGGTGAGAGCAGCTGCTGCAAGAAAGAGGGACTCGATCTCAGGGATCGCTGGGACCTGGTCCCAGACTCCTGATGGCCCTCCAGCCTCCTGTGTCTCCTGCACCCAACAGCTCACTGGGGCCTTGAAGTCTTTCACCTACTGCAGTGCCTTCCCCACCTCTCTTCAGAGTGTGGAGCTGCGGCAGCCTGGCCCATAAATTTCAACAGAGGTACCATACTAATGTCGATGTCAATAAGAGGTAACACTGGGTGAGGGGTGTCTTAGTCTGTTGTGTGGCTACAACAGAATACTATGGACTGAGTAATTTATAAAGAAAAGAGAGGCCAGGAGCAGTGGCTCAAGCCTGTAATCCCAGCACTTTGGGAGGCCGAGATGGGTGGATCACGAGGGCAGGAGATCGAGACCATCCTGGCTAACATGGTGAAACCCCATCTCTACTAAAAAAATACAAAAAATTAGCTGGGTGTGGTGGCGGGCGCCTGTAGTCCCAGCTACTCGGGAGGCTGAGGCGGGAGAATGGTGTGAACCTGGGAGGCGGAGCTTGCAGTGAGCTGAGATCCGGCCACTGCACTCCAGCCTGGGCGACAGAGCAAGACTCTGTCTCAAAAAAAAAAAAAAACAAAAACAAAAAAGAAAAGAGAGACTGGTGTGGTGGCTCACGCCTGTAATCCCAGCACTTTGGGAGGCTGAGGTGGGTGGATCACTTGTGGCCAGGAGTTTGAGACCAGCCTGACCAACATGGTGAAACCCCATTTCTAGGAAAAATACAAAAATTAGCTTGGCGTGGTGGTGTATGCATATAGTCCCAGCTACTCAGGAGGCTGAGGCACAAGACTTGAGCTTGGGAGGTGGAAGTTGTCATCAGCCAAGATTGCACCATTGCACTCTAGCCTCGGCAATAGAGCCAGACCCCATCTCAAAAAAAAAAAAAAAAAAAAAAAAAAAAAAAAAAAAAAAAAAAAGAGAGAGAGAATGAGAGAGAAGAAAAGAAATTTCTTGCTTACAGTTCTGCAGTTCTGGAGGCTGGAAAGTCCAAGATTGAGGACCTACATCTGGTGAGGGTCTTCTTGCTGCGTCATAACATGGTGGGAGGTAAAAGGGCACAAGAGCATGTGTTAGAGAACAAGAGGGGGCCGACTTTGCTTTTATAACAGGCCCACTACCATGGAAATGTTAATCCATTCTCCCTTATGACCTAATCAGCTATTAGGCCCCACCTCCCAACACATTCGCATTGGGGATTGCGTTTCCAATACATGACCTGGGAGGAACACATTCAAACCACAGCAGGGGGTTACGAGGTCTCTGTACTATGGACCTGGGAACTCTGTACTATCTTCACAATTTTTTTTTTTGTAAATCTAAAATTGTAAAAATAAAGCTTACTTTTAGGCCAGGTGTGGCGGTTCACGCCTGTAATCCCAGCACTTTGGAAGGCTGAAACAGGTGGATCATTTGAGGTCAGGAGTTCAAGACCAGCCTGGGCAATATGGCAAAACCCCATCTCTACTAAAAATACAAAAATTAGCTGGGCATGGTGGCAGATGCCTGTAATCCCAATTACTTGGGAGGCTGAGGTGGGAGAATCCCTTGAACCTGGGAGGCAGAGGTTGCAGTGAGCCAAGATCATGCCACTGCACTCCAGCCTGGACGATGGAGTAAGACTCTGTCTCAAAAAAAAAAAAAAAAGTTTATTTTTTAAAACAAACTAGTTTGTTTTCTAGAGGGAAAACAACAGAGGTCTTCTCTGGGTTGGAACAAGTGCCAGGGCTCCCCCTCTCCCTGTCTCTGACCCCCCAGGACGCCATTTACCAAGTACCCTAGTTGGTCCCCCAGGCCCCCAAGACCCACCCTCTGGGGAACCAAGCTGAGGTCAAGAGCTCCTGGCCCTGGCTGGCCCTGTCTCCTGGAGCTTCCTGCCTCCCATTTCTTCTTCAGGTCTCCCTGTTGTCCCCACCTCCTGCCTGGCTGCTGCTCAACTCAGGCAGCAGTGAAGTCAGGCAAGTCTCTGCTTAGTCACAGCTGAGCAGGCCCAGCAGTGATTTGCTCTATTAATTCCTCACTCCAGATCAATCCCTCCCAATGCTGACTATTTTCATTGATTGTTGGCCTCCTCCCCTCCCCTGCTCCTCACCTCTGAGCCAAGGACCCCCTCCCATTTATCTGCATGGCTCTGTTCCTCATGAGGCAGAGCCAGGCTGCAGACCTCAGGGAGTCTCTGTCACAGGAAGGGGTCAAAGAATGAGGAGGTGGCCTTCCGTTCAGCTGCAGAATTGCTTAAGCTGCTCACCAGGCTGATATTCACTCACCCCTTTGCTTGGTGCTGAGGCCAGAGAAAAGGTGGTTGACCAGGGGGACAATAGTGGGCTCAGAGGTGAGAGGGAAGAGGAGGAAACATTCACTATTTCCTCCACACAGCCTCGGTGAGGGTAGACCAGAGCAAGTTTTACCTGCTCAGATGCAGAAACAAATTATTAAAAGGCAAATCCATGCTCAGCCAACAGAGAGCTTCGCAGCCATCAGAGAGATGATTACACAGGAATTAGATTGATGGATATATTTACGAACAAGAAAATATTAAAGCTGGGCTGGGACCAGTGGCTCACACCTGTAATCCCAGCACTTCGGGAGGCCGAGGCAGGTGGATCATTTTAGCCCAGGAGTTCGAGACCAGCCTGGCGAACATGGTGAAACCCTGTCTCTTCTAGAAAATACAAAAAATAGCCAGGTGTGGTGGTGTGCGCCTGTAGTCCCAGTTACTTGCGAGGCTGAGGCTGGAGAATCACTTGAACCCAGGAGGTGGAGGTTGCAGCGAGCTGAGATTGTGCCACTGCACTCCAGCCTGGGTGACAGAACAAGACTGTGAAAAAAGAAAGAAGAAAAGAAGGAAGGAAGGAAGGAAGGAAGGAAGGAAGGAAGGAAGGAAGGAGGGAGGGAGGGAGGGAGGGAGGGAGGGAGGGAGGGAGGGGAGGGAGGGAGGGAGGGAGGGAAGGAAGGAAGGAAGGAAAGGAAGGGAACGAAAGAAGGAAAGGAAGGAAAAGAAGGAAAGGAAGAAAAGAAAAGAAAGGAAGGAAAGGAAGAAAAGAAAGGAAGGAAGGAAGGAAGGAAGGAAGGAAAGAAAGAAAGAAAGAAAGAAAGAAAGAAAGAAAGAAAGAAAGAAAGAAAGAAAGAAAGAAAGAGAAAGAAAGAAAGGCTGGGCATGGTGACTCACAACTGTAATTCCAGTCCTCTGGGAGGCTGAGGTGGGAGTATCCCTAGAGCTCAGGAGTTTGAGACCAGCCTGGGCAACACAGGGAGACTCTGTCTCAAAAAAAAAAAAAAAAAAAAAAAAGGAAAGGAAAGATTAAGACAAGTGCTGAGCTTAACAGCAACAGATATAGGGGGATGTTCAAAGGACCAAAGGACAACAGCATTCTCTAACAGGAGCGCCTCTTTCTCCTCCACCCCATATTTCTGTCTCCCACAATGTCCTGTGATTCAGGACTCAGTCCGCGCATGGTTTCCATGCAGAAGGCACAAGCTTTTAGGAAGGGAGGGGCAGAGTACAATAGCCCTCCCTCATCCGGGGCCATTCCTATACAGATAGGTGCAAGGTTCCATGGCCCAGGGAGGGCAACCCGTGATGATTAGAGTGTGAGCTAAAAATGGAAAGAACATCAGAATGGATCTAGAAGACCTGAGTTTAAGTGCAGTCTCTACTACTCTTTTTTTGTTTTGGAGACGGAGTCTCGCTGTCACCCAGGCTGGAGTGCAGCGGCACGATCTCAGCTCACTGCAACCTCTGCCTCCCGGGTTCAAGCAATTGTCCTGCCTCAGCCTCCTGAGTAGCTGGGACTACAGGTGCATGCCACCACATATTTTAGTAGAGATGAGGTTTCACCGTGTTGCCCAGGCTGGTGTTGAACTCTTGAGTCCAGGCAATCTGTCTGCCTTAGCCTCCCAAAGTGCTAGGATTACAGGCGTGAGCCACCATGTCTGGCCTTTACTACTCTCTTAACTTCCTCAAGTATTGGTACGCTCAGGCATAAAACTGCAGTCCTAATGGTCCCGCACAGCGCTGTCGTAAAGCCCAGTGAGATGAGATAGTTTGCACTAAACTTTATTTCCTCTTGAGTCAGTTTTATTTTGCTGTTGTTTAAAAACTTTTTCCTATCTTGTATCTTTTTTGGGGGAGAGTGGGCTTTTGCTAACTTCTTAAACACTTATCTCAGACATTAAAAATCATACTTTTTTTTTTTTTTTTTTTTTTGAGACGGTCTTGCTTTGTCACCTAGGCTGCAGTGCAGTGACGTGAACATGGCTCACTGCAACCTCCATCTCCCAGGTTCAAGTGATTCTCCCACTTCAGCCTGACCAGTAGCTGAGATCACAGGTGTGCACAACCATGCCTGGCTAATTTTTATACTTTTTTCAGTAGAGACAGGGTTTCACCATGTTGCCCAGGCTGGTCTCAAACTCCTAAGCTCGCGATCTTCCTTCCTCGGCCTCCCAAAGTGCTGGGATTACAGCTGTGAACCACAGCGCCTGATCTTAAAAAGCATACATGTCGTTTTTATTAGAGTTGCATCCCAAAAGACTGCACAGAGTTTTCACTTATTTTCAGTTTCACATATTTATTAAATTCCATTTTTAAGCTTCTGAATGTTTTGAAATTTCCAGGCTCTAGGATTTTCGTGAGGGAAGTGATTCTTTCTATTATCGCCTTCTAATTTTTTTCTTTTTTTTTTTTTTTGGAGACAGAGTCTCACTCTGTCATCCAGGCTGGAGTGCAGTGGCATGATCTCAGCTCACTGCAACCTCCGCCTCCCAGGTTCAAGTGATTCTCATGCCTCAGCCTCCCCAGTAGCTGGGATTACAGGCGTCTGCCACCACGCCCCGCTAATTTTTGTATTTTTAGTAGAGACGGGGTTTTGCCATGTTGGCCAGGTTAGTCGTGAACTCCCGACCTCAGGTGATCCACCCACCTCAGCCTCCCAAAGTGCTGAGATTACAAGTGTGAGCCACCTCGCCCAGCTAATTTTTGCTATTTTTTTTTTTTTTTGAGACAGAGTCTCACTCTGTTGCCCAGGCTAGAGTGTAGTGGCACCATCTCAGCTCACTGCAACCTCTGCTTCCTGGGTTCAAAGCATCCTCCTGCCTCAGCCTCCCAAATAGCTGAGAGTACAGGCGCATGCCACCACGCTTGTCTGATTTTTGTATTTTTAGTAGAGAAGGGTTTTGTCATGTTCATCAGGCTGGTCTTGAACTCCTGACCTCGGGTGATTCACCCACCTTGGCCTCCCAAAGTGCTGGGATTACAGGCGTGAGCCACTGTGCTCAGTCTAATTTTATTACACTATGATCAGAGATCACGGTTCATCATCTTGCTCTTTTGATATATCGAGACTTGGTTAGGGCTAGTATGTGGTTAATTTTCATAAATATTCCATTTGTGATTAAACATGTTTTTTCCAATTTTGGGAAATTAGAGTTTAAAATCTTCTGCTTTGTGGATTTGCCAATTTTGCCTTGTAATTCTGCTTTTTGTTTGTTGCATTTTTTACTCTCATGATATACTGTCTGCTTGTGTGTTTTGTTATTGACCACAATGAGCTTTTCTCCTTCTCTTTTTCTGTGCGAATACTTGCATTGCGTCAGTGTCCTTTCCAGTCCTCACCATGAGGTCGGCTCTTCTCCCACATGCACATTTAAAATGCAAGTCCCGGCCAGGCGTGGTGGCTCACCCTGTAATCCCAGCACTTTGGGAGGCTGAGGCGGGTGGATCACCTGAGGTCAGGAGTTCAAGACCAACCGGATCAACATGGTGAAACCCCATCTCTACTAAAAATACAAAAAATTAACCAGGCATGGTGGTGGGTGCCTGTAATCCCAGCTACTGGGGAGGCTGAGGCAGGAGAATTGCTTGAACCTGGGAGGCGGAGGTCGCAGTGAGCCGAGATCATACCACTGCACTCCAGCCTGGGTGGCAGAGCGAGACTCCATCTCTAAAAAAAAAAAAATTAATTAAAATAAAATGAAAAAATAAAATGTAAGTCCTAAGGGTTGGGCAGGTGGCTCACATCTGTTATCCTAGCACTTTGGGAGGCCAAAGCAGGTGGACCACTTGAGCCTTGGAGTTTGACAGAAGCCTGAGCAACATAGCAAAGCTCCAAATCCACACACACACAAAAAAAACCCAAAAATCACAAAATCACTTGAACCTAGGAGGTTGAAGCTGCAGTAAGCCATGATTGCACCACTGTACTCCAGCCTGGGCAACATAGCAAGACCCCATCTCATAAATAAATAAAATGCAAGTCCTAGTCAATAGTCACCATCCAACTCTGACTGTCATACCTGGGATTCCCTTTCTTGTTTCCTATTCCAGTCATGCATAAAACTTGTTTTTGTTATATTTTATTCACCTCTAGGTGTTCTTAATCAGAATTGTTTACCAGCCTACTCCATCATTGTCATAAAAGCTCCTTTGTAAACTATAAAGGGCTGTGAAATGGGAATAACATGTTACCTCTTAAGCCTTTGGCTTTTTGGTATCCTTCTCTATGACTGGTGGTCACTGCCCCACTCAGTTTCCTGCTGGGACATTTCCCCTGGTCCTGACATCAGTTATCTGTTTGGATTTGTTTTGCCTGGTTCTTACTAATCCCTTCTTGCGAAGAGGCTTCCAAAAACACTCTGCGGTCTGTGAACTAAACGTTTAGCCTTCCTGGGCCATGGTTCTGCGTCTCTCCTGTAACTGGCACCTTCCTCTTCATCTCTGCCCTCTACCTTCAGAAGTGTCAAGTAAGCACTGGAGGAGTGAGTGAGTGGTTAGGCAGAGAGGCAATGAAATTTTTTTTTTTTTTTTTTTTTTTTTTTTTGAGATGGAGTCTCGCTCTGTCGCCCAGGCTGGAGTGCAGTGGCGCGATCTCGGCTCACTGCAAGCTCTGCCTCCCAGATTCAAGCGCCCAGCTGAAAATATTAAATGTATTTTCTTCCAGTCTTTTGTGCTGGGCTAGGTGCAATGACAGCTGGAAGAATGGAAGTTCTCCCACAGGCACATAGACCATACAGTTGGTAGGATAGTCAGGGAGTCAGGTAGAAATAAAGGGAAGGATTTACTCTTTTAGCAGTACTTTAAAAAATACTCACCAGGTGAAGTGACTCACACCTGTAATCCCAGCACTTTGGGAGGCTGAGGCGGGTGGATCACTTGAGGTCAGGAGTTGGAGACCAGCCTGGCCAACATGGTGAAACCCTGTCTCTACTAAAAATAAAAAAATTAGTTGGGCGTAGTTGCGCATGCCTGTAGTCCCAGCTACTCGGGAGGCTGAAGTAGGAGAATCCCTGGAACCTAGGAGGTTGAGGCTGCAGTGAGACGAGATGGTGCCACCGCACTCCAGCCTCGGAGACAGAGTGAGACTCTTGTCTCAACAACAACAACAAAAAACTCTTAGCCGGGAGTGGTGGTGGCTCACACCTGTAATCCCAGCACTTTGGGAGGCCAAGGAGGGCAGATCACCTGAAGTCGGGAGTTCCAGACCAGCCTGACCAACATGGAGAAACTCTGTCTCTACTAAAAATACAAAATTAGCCGGACGTGATGGCGCATGCCTGTAATCCCAACTACTCGGGAGGCTGAGGCAGGAGAATTGCTCGAACCCAGGAGGCGAAGGTTGTGGTGAGCTGAGATTGCGCCATTGGACTGCAGCCTGGGCAACAAGAGTGAAACTCCATCTCCAAACAAAAACAAAACCTAAAATCTAATTCACTACATTTTTTAATTATTCACTCTGTATATCTATTTTTACTTTTTTTTTTTTTTTTTTTTTTTGAGACAGGGTCTTCCTCTGTCACCTCAGGCTGGAGTGCAGTGGTGTGATCATGGTTCACTGTGGCCTCAGCCTCCTGGGTTCAAATGATCCTCTCACCTCAGCCTCCCAAGTACCTGGGACTACAGATGTGCACCACCATGCCCAGATAATATTTTTTAATTTTTTTGTAGAGACAGGGTCTCACTATGTTGCCCAGGCTGGTCTCAAACTCCTGGGCTCAAGTGATCCTCCCACCTTGGCCTCCCAAAGTGCTGGGATTACAGGCATGACCCACCTTGCCCGGCCTATTTTTGCATTTTTTTCTAAACCATTTGATAGTAAGCTGGGGACCTGATACCCCATTACCACTTAATACTTCAGTGTATATTTCCTTAAAATGAGGATACTCTCCCACATAACCAAATACAACCAATAAAATCAAGAAATTGACTTTGATTTGTCCACAAGTGTATTAAATACTATCAACTAATCCACAGAACCCTGATCATTCAAAAATGTCCTTTATCAACTGTGATCTGATCCAGGACTGCATGCTGAATTGACTGACCCAGTCTCTGTAGTCTCCAATTTGGAACTGCCTTCTATGACTTTGACGTTCTTGATGATTTCAGGTCAGTTACTTGATAGAATGTCCTCAATTTGGGTTTTGATATTTCCTCATAAGACTCAGGTTGCATACCTGAATCTGAATTTTTGGAGAAAATTCCATGGAACTCGTTCTCCATTCTCAGTGCATCATATATCAGGAAGCACACCATGTTGTTCCATTACCGGTGATGTTAATGTTTATCATTCAATTAAGATGGTACCTGCTAGCCAGGTGCAGTAGCTCATGCCTGTAATACCAGGATTTTGGGAGGCCAAGGTGGGGCAGATGGCTTGAGCTCAAGAGTTCAAGACCATCCTGGGCAACATGGCAAAACTCTGTCTCTACAAAAAATACAAAATTTAGCTGGGTGCAGTGATGTGTGCCTGTAGTCCCAGCTACTTGGGAGGCTGAGGCAGGAGAATTGCTTGAGCCCAGGAGGTAGAGGTTACAGTAAGCCAAGATTGTGCCATTGCACTCTAGCCTGGGTAATGGGAGTGAAACCCTGTCTCAAAACAAAAACAAAAAAGATAGTACCTGCCAGGTTTTTCCATTGTGAAGTTAATGAGTATCATGTACTTATTAAAAAGTATTTTGTGGGATGATGCTTTGAGACTATATAAATATCTTATTCCTCATCAAACTTTAATCCACTAGTTTTAACATCTGTTGGTGCCTCTTGTCTGGCTTTTTAGTGGAGAATGGTACTTAGGTACCAAAATCTGGGCACCAGGTATGCTTACTGTTATTGTGGTACAATTGCTTCTAGGCCTTCTCAGGGGACAGAGTTGGGAAAACACATTGTATAGTGCTTACGGTTGCACTTTATTTTAACTTTTACATTGAATTTTATTATTTTTTTGAGAGAGGGTCTTGTACTGTTGCTCAGGCTGTAGTGCAGTGGTGTGATGAGGCTTACTGCAGCCTCAATCTCCCAGGGTCAAGTGATCCTCTCACCTCAGCCCTGACAAGTAGCTGGGACTACAGGTGTGTGCCACCACATCCAGCTAATTTAAAAATTTTTTTTTTTTTTTTTTTTTTTTTTTGAGATGGAGTCTCGCTCTGTCACCCAGGCTGGAGTGCGGTGGCCGGATCTCAGCTCACTGCAAGCTCTGCCTCCCGGGTTTACGCCATTCTCCTGCCTCAGCCTCCCGAGTAGCTGGGACTACAGGCGCCCGCCACCTCGCCCGGCTAGTTTTTTGTATTTTTTAGTAGAGACGGGGTTTCACCGTGTTAGCCAGGATGGTCTTGATCTCCTGACCTCGTGATCCGCCCGTCTCGGCCTCCCAAAGTGATGGGATTACAGGCGTGAGCCACCGCGCCTGGCCTAATTTTAAAATTTTTTGCAGGAAAAAAAAACACTTACATTTTTTGTAGCTTAATATGTTGTCCAGACTGGTCTTGAACTCTTGGCCTCAAGCAATTCTCCTGTCTTAGCCTCCCAAAATGCTGGGATTACAGGCATGAGCCACTGTGCCCGGCCACAGATACATTTTGAATATCCTGGCATGAAAGACTTCCCAGACCCTTTTTCTCTGACTGGAGGGGTCCAGGGTACTTTGATGTCCCCAAGCACATGTAGCTAATACCTCACTCATACCCCAGGAATGAACCTTTGAAATAAGCAAGAATTAGGCTTTCTCTAGTTTCAAGTCCAGCCTGCCCCATAATAAGCCACTCACCCTTGCACTAGCTACTACTTTTGTAAACGGGTTTGGGGCAGTTTTTAATAAAGGCAGCATGTGCTAGAACCCTAACCAAGGATTTATCAGCATGGACACTAGAGTGTCTACTCTTCTAGGTGTTGGGGGTGTAGCAGTCTAGATTTCAAACACAATCAACTTACAGTGGTGGGGGCAGGGTATAGTTATTCCAGAAAGCTGAGGCTAAAGCCAGGTGCTAAAATAGACAGTAGGATTTGGTTTTGATCCTCCCCAGGAGACTGGGTGAAGTGGAAGTATGCTGATGACTTAGCATACTTCCAACTGAGTAACAGAAGGCAGAGCTATCAGCCAGAGAGCCTTCTGGGCTTCTGCCTATATTAGTCCGTGACTGCATAGTGGATGTGTGTCCAGAGTTAACCATAGCTCTGTGAGGCCACTGGCTGCATGTGGCTCCCTGGCCGTGGTACATCAGGATTAGAGGGGTGTGATGATGGCCTCCCCAGTCTGGAACTAAAGGGAAGCCAGACTCCTCTGGTGGTTCTGTCTGCCTAGTGGGGTGCAGAGAGGGCTGTGGTTGAGCTTGGTGGCCTGGTGCCAGGTCCCCTGGGGCAGCATCATCTTTTCCACTGGAAGTGGGAGACAGATGGTAGGAGTGTACTCTGTGGCCATGCTAGAACTGGAAGGTGCCCACCCATCTGACCACCCCTGGCGAAGCTGGGGGCCAGGCTCACTCTTCTCTGGAAGCTGCAGTGTGGCTAGTGAGTAGAGACAGATGTCAAGAATGTGGGCAGACTGGCTGGGTGCACTGGCTCACACCTGTAATCCAAGCACTTTGGGAGGCCGAGGTGAGTGGATCACTTGAGGTGAGGAGTTCGAGACAAGCCTGGCCAACATGGCGAAACCCTGTCTCTACTAAAAATACAAAAATAAGCTGGGTGTGGTGGCGCATGCCTGTAATCCGAGCTACTCCGGAGGCTGAGGTGAGAGAATTGCATGAACCTGGGAGGCGGAGGTTGCAGTGAGCTGAGATGATGCCACTGCACTCCAGCATGAATAACACAGCGAGACTCCGTCTAAAAAAAAAAAAAAAATTAGAAGAAGAATGTGGACAGACCGAGTGAGCAGTGTGTGAGCAGACAGCCTGGGCTGGGAGGACTGGAGTCAGGAAGAGGCCCTCTGGTACCTCCTGAGCAGAAGGGCAAGGGTGACCCACGTGTCCCTAGATGGGGAGGGTCTTCCCCAGACTGTCTAGGCCTGCCTTGGGGAGCTGGTCAGACCTTTTTTTTTGAGATGGTGTTTCGTTCTTGTTGTCCAGGCTGGAGTGCAATGGCGCGATCTTGGCTCACCACAACCTCCACCTCCCAGGTTCAAGCAATTCTCCTGCCTCAGCCTCCCGAATAGCTGGGATTATAGGCATGCACCACCATGCCTGGCTAATTTTGTATTTTTAGTAGAGACAGGGTTTCTCCATGTTGGTCAGGCTGGTCTGGAACTCCTGACCTCGGGTGAACCGCCCACCTCGGCCTCCCAAAATTCTGGGATTACAGGCATGAGCCACTGCACCTGGCTGGTCAGACATTTACTGAGAGCTCCCTAGGCCTGAGGCTCCTTGCTAGCCCCACGTTTGGTGACGAGGTCTGCTGCTGCCAGAACAGCTAGACTGGGGCTGGGGTTTGGGGTAGAAGTGGGCAAGGGAAGACATGGGAGCCTAGACCCCTGCAGGGGTGCCACAGGAGGGTGGCATGGGAGGAAAGGCGAGGCCTCTGACTCCACTGCTCACTCACCTGTCCCAGCGTCATCTCCTCATTCTGGGCTCCTGTCTGGACTAGTGCCTGGAGAATTCTGTCAGCCTCAAGACTTGCCCTGCCTGAGGCTGTTGGTGGCTACATTCAGCTCATCATGCCGGCTTGGTACCTGGAGTGCTAGGCCTGACTTCTTCTTGCTCAGCTCAAGCACCTAGGGACCACTGGGGTAGAGCAAGAGGATGAAGAGGACTGGGGTGGGTGTGCGGGAATGTGTGGGGAGGGGCCTGGGGTTGGGCCACCAGGGACGAGCTGTGTTGGACAGGAGCAGAGAGTAAGCTTGGAGCACTCATTTGGTGGGCTGCAGACTGAGAAGACTTGCTGGGGGCACGGTTCTTGTGCTGGAACTGCTCCTTTTATTTTGTTGGAATCTTGGTCTGTCGCCTAGGCTGGAGTGTAGTGGCGCGATCCCAGCTCACTGCAACCTCCGCCTCCTGGGTTCAAGCGATTCTCCTGCCTCAGCCTCCTGAGTAGCTGGAACTACAGGCACCACCCACCACGCCTGGCTAATTTTTGTATTTTTAGTAGAGATGGGGTTTCACCATGTTGGCCAGGATGGTCTCGTACTCCTGACCTCGTGATCCACCCGCCTCAGCCTCCCAGAGTGCTGAGATTACAGGCGTGAGCCACCATGCCTGGCTGGGACTGCTCTTAAAGCAGTAGGATGCTTTTTTTTTTTTTTTTTTTTTTTGAGACACAGTTCCGCTCTGGTTGCCCAGGCTGGAGTGCAGTGGTGCAATCTCAGCTCACTGCAACATCTACCTCCCAGGTTCAAGTGATTCTCCTGCCTCAGCCTCTCAAGTAGCTGTGATTACAGGTGTGCATCACCATGCCTAATTTTGTATTTTTAGTAGAGACGGGGTTTCACCATGTTGGTCAGGCTGTTTTCAAACTGCGACCTCAAGTGATCCACCTGTCTTGGCCTCCCAAAGTGCTGGGATTACAGGCATGAGCCACCATGTCTGGCCTGCAGTGGGATGCTTTCTGTCTTTGAAAAGACACATGGAATCCAATCATGCTGGCAAATCTTTCTCCTCTTCCAGCACCAGTGCCAGCTCTGATACCAGGTCCAGAGCTAGGGCCAGATCCAGTGTCAGCTCTAGCATCAGCTTCAGCACAAACTATAGAGTGAGTCAGCTGTAGCACTAGCTTGAGCTAGAACCAGTTGTTGTGCCAACTCCAGAGCTACATTCAACTTCGGGAGCCAGCTCCAGACCCAGTGCTATCTCCAGAGCTAGAGTCAGCTCCAAAGCTAGAGCCTACTCCAGCTCCTATGCCAATGTCAGCACTAGTACCAGCACTAGCTCCAGCTCCAGAGCTACAGCGAGCTCTGCACCTACTCCAGCACCAACTCTGGCATCCACTCGTGAACCATAGCCAGATCTAGTGCCAGCTCCAGAGCCAGAAGCAGGTTCAGCACTAATGCTGGCACTAAAGCAAGTTCTAGGTCCAGAGCTAATGCCAGCTCCAGCACCAGGAGCACAGCTAGAGCCAGCTCCATCACTGGCTCCAGCACCAGATGAGAAGTTAGAGCCAGCTCTAGCACCAGCTTCAGAGCCTAGGTCAGCTGAAGTGCCAGCTTTGGCACTACCTCCAGAGCTAAAGCCAGTGCTAGCTTTAGATCTAGCTCCATCACCTGTTCCAGAGCTTGAGCCAGTTGTGGCACCAGTCACAGAGCTATATTTAGCTTTGGTGTCAGCTCTAGAGCTAGAGTCAGCTCCAATGGCAGTTTTGAAGCTAGAGCCTGCTCCAGCTCTAGCACCAGCCCTAGATCCAGCTCCAGAGCTAGACAGTTCTGGCACCTAGTCTAGCACTAGCAATACAGCCAGTGCCAGCACCAGCTACAAAGGAGCTAGCTCCAGCACCCACCACAGCACTCATCCCCAAGCTAAAGCCAGAATGACTGCCAGCTGCAGAGCTAGAAGCAGCTTCAGCACCAAATCCAGTGATAGAGACAGTGCCAGTTCATCTGTTGATGGACATTTTTGAGCTGTTTCCACTTTCTGGTTATTGTGAATAGTGCTGTTATGAACATTCCTATACAAGTATTGGTTGGGGTACCCATCCTTGGTTCTTTTGAGATATGCCTGAATGGAACTGTCAGGTCATATGGTAGTTATTTTACTTTTTGAGGAACTACCAGAATGTTTTCCATAGTGGCTGCACCATTTTACATTTCTGCCAGTAATGTACAAAGGTTTCAATTTTTCTTTACCTTTTTTTCTTTTTGAGACGGAGTCTTGCTGTGTTGCTCAGGCTGGAGTGCAGTGGTGTGATATCGGCTTCACTGCAGCCTCTGCCTCCCAGGTGCAAGCGATTCTTGTGCCTCAGCCTCCTGGGTAGCTGGGACTACAGATGTGTGCCACCACTCTGTGCTAATTTTTGTATTTTTAGTAGAAACGGGGTTTCACCATGTTGGCCAGACTGGTCTCGAACTCCTGCCCTCAGGTGACCCACTTGCCTTGGCCTCCCAAAGTGCTGGGATTACAGACGTGAGCCACCACGCCCAGACCTAATTTTCTATTCCTCATCAGCACTTGTTATTTTCTGTTTTTTAAATTATAGCCACCCTAGTGGGTATGAAATATCTCACTGTGGTTTTTATTTGCATTTCCCTCATGACTAATGATGTTGATCATCTTTTTTTTGTATGCTTTCTGGCCGTTTATATATCTTCTTTGGAGAAATGTCTTTTTTTTTTTTTTTTTCTTTTTGAGACGGAGTCTCGCTCTGTCGCCCAGGCTGGAGTACAGTAGCACGATCTCGGCTCACTGCAAGCTCCGCCTCCCGGGTTCACGCCATTCTCCTGCCTCAGCCTCCCGAGTAGCTGGGACTACAGGCGTCCGCCACTGCGCCCGGCCAATTTTTTGTATTTTTAGTAGAAATGGGGTTTCACCATGGTCTCGATCTCCTGACCTCATGATCCGCCCGCCTCGGCCTCCCAAAGTGCTAGGATTACAGGCATGAGCCACTGCGCCTGGCCCTGAAATGTCAATTTTTAAATTGGATTGTCTTTTTGTTGTTGAGTTGTAAGAGTTCTTTATATAGAGTTATTTATATATTATCGGGATACTAGACTCTTATCAGATTTCTGATTTGCAAATATTTTCTACCCTTCACTCTCTTGAGACGTTCTAGCTATTACCTCCTGAAATATTCTTCTTTCCCCTTCCTCTTCTCTTCTCCTGAGAGTCCCACAGTCTCAGGATGTTATTCCACTTGATGGTGTCTCACAATCACTTAGATTCTGTTTACTTTCTTTCATTCTGCTCCTTAGACTGGAGACTTTCAATCATCCTGTCTTCAGGTTCGCTGGTTCTTTTTTTCCACTTGTTCTCATTGGCTGTAGAACCCCTCTAGTGAATTTTTTATTTCAGTTGCTATACTTTTCAGGTCCAGCTCTACTGGATTCCTTTATTCCTTTTTTTTTTTTTTTTTTTTTGAGATGGAGTTTCACTCTCTGTCCAGGCTGGAGTGAAGTGGCACGATCTCGGCTGACTGCAACCTCTGCCCACCCGGGTTCAAGTGATTCCCCTGCCTCAGCCTCCCAAGTAGCTGGGATTACAGGGGCCCCCCACCACACCCGGCTAATTTCTTGTATTTTTAGTAGAGATGGGGTTTTGCGGCTGGGCGCGGTGGCTCAAGCCTGTAATCCCAGCACTTTGGGAGGCTGAGACGGGCGGATCACGAGGTTGGGAGATCGAGACCATCCTGGCTAACCCGGTGAAACCCCGTCTCTACTAAAAAATACAAAAAACTAGCCGGGTGAGTTGGCGGGCGCCTGTAATCCCAGCTACTTGGGAGGCTGAGGCAGGAGAATGGCATGAACCCGGGAGGCGGAGCTTGCAGTGAGCTGAGATCTGGCCACTGCACTCCAGACAGAGTGAGACTCCATCTCAAAAAAAAAGGAAAAAAAAAAAAAAAAAAAAAAAAAGAGATGGGTTTTTGCCATGTTGGCCAGGCTGATCTCGAACTCCTGACCTCAGGTGATCCACCCACCTCGGCCTCCCAAAATGCTACAATTTCAAGCATAAGCCACCGCACCCGGCCTGAATTCCTTTTTATAATTTCTCTTTCTTGATATTCATTTTGTTTGTACATCATTTTTCTGGTTTCCTTTAGTTCTTTGCCTGTGCTTTCCTTGAGCTCTTTGAGCATATTTAAATGTCTAGGCTTCCTTAGAGACAGGTTCTGTCAATTAACTTTTTTCCTCTTGAATGGACCATCATTTCTTATTTCTTTGTATAATCTGTGAGGTTCTACTTGTTATTGAAAACTAGACATTTGAAGGCCGGGCACGGTGGCTCACGCCTGTAATCCCAGCACTTTGGGAGGCTGAGGTGGGCGGATCACCTGAGGTCAGGAGTTCAAGACTAGCCTGGGCAACGTGGTGAAATCCCGTCTCTACTAAAAATACAAAAATGAGATGGGCATGGTGGCAAGCGCCTGTAATCCCAGCTACTCGGGAGGCTGAGGCAGGAGAATTACTTGAATCTGGGAGGCAGAGGTTGCAGTGAGCAGAGATCACACCACTGCACTCCAGCCTAGGAGAGAGCAAGACTCTGTCTTAAGAAAAAAAAAAAAAAAGAAAACTAGACATTTGAATATTGTAATATGGCAACCCTAGAAATCAGTCTCTCCTCCTTCCCCAGTTTGCTGTTTTTAAATGCTGAAGGCTGTAGTTGCCTCTTTGTTTGGTGACTTTACCGAACTGTTTTGGCAAAGTCAGTAATCCTTGTCATGTGTGGTCTCTGTTCAGCTAGTGCCTTGAGAGATTTCCTTGAATGCCAGGAGCTAAAAACAAATGAACCCCTCTGTCCTGCCCTGAACTCGAGCCTTCCCTGAGGCTTCCAACCTTCAAGACTCTTTCCTACCTACAGATGAACAAATTCACTGGCCCACCCTGGCCAGCCTCACCAGGCTTGCAGGCTCAAGGTCAATGTTCCCAAGCCCATGTCCTCCTGCTTGATGCCCAGGGCCAGGGCCTAGATAAGCTTTACCCCACTCCCTAGGAGGGCATTGCTGCAGCCTCCCACAAGGGTACCGGCGCCCTCTCAGCTGACTTGTTCTCCAAGGGCAGGCTGTCCCAACAATTACACGTGCCTCCACAGGGTCCTCTCTGTCCCAGGGATTAGCTCAGGAACATGCATTGTCCCAAAATCCAAGCACGGAATCAGCCAGGAGCTCCTGGTACCAACAAGACAGTGCTTCCATAAAGGCAACATTTACAGAGAATAACTGGTATTGTGTTTCTCCGGCTTCCTGGAACTGACAAGCTCAGCTCTTGCGGATGCAGAACACAGAGCACAGCTCTCTCTGGCCTATGGCAGGAACAGAGGCTTATTTGTGACCTGCCAGTCCCTGCCACCCTCAAAATGACCAGAGTGACCAGCCCGAGTCTCGTGGGGGCTCCTTATCCTCTGCCCATGAGAAGCATCTCCCTCCCTCCTTCCTCTGCCCGGAGCGTTTCCCACTCTGCTTCCTTCTCAACTGGCCATCAGTGATATCCCAGGCCCTGCAGCCTTCCTCGCTGCCAGGTCTGTGGTGACAACTAAATGAAAAAATGGGCAGGGCACAGTGGTTCACACCTGTAATCCCAGCACTTCGGGAGGCCGAGGCAAAAGGACTGCTTGAGCCCAGGAGTTCAAGACCAGTGTGGGCAACGTGGTGAAACCCCATCTCCAAAAACAAAAAATTTAGCTGGGCATGGTAGTGCACACCTATAGTTCCAGCTACTTAGGAGGCTGAGGCAGAATTGCTTCAGCCCAGGAAGTCGAGGCTGCAGTGAGCTATGATTGTGCTACTACACTCCAGCTTGGATGACAGAGAAAGACCCCATCACTCATACATACACATATACATAAATGAAAAAATGTCTGGAAAATGCTGGATGTGGGGGACGTGCGGCAGCTGTGTATGAGGACTTCTGTTCGCAGTGCCTGCCCCACAGATGTCGCATTCATGAATTTTTGTTCAAAAGCTAAGATCACTTCCATCCTCTCTGGTCTTTCCTGAGATAATCTGTCCCGGAATCCAAGTTGTCCCCTCCAGTACCCAATTCTTTCGGAGGGGTTAAAGGGATTGCAGGGGACAGACAGGAGAGGGAGAAGACACAGGCCGCTGCATAAAAAGTGAAACTGAGGGAAAGATAATGGGGATGTTAAAGATGGTTTGCAGGCCACGGTGGCTCACGCTGGTAATCCCAGCACTTTGGGAGGCTGAGGCAGTTGGATTGCCTGAGTTCAGGAGTTCGACACCAGCCTGGCCAACATGGTGAAACCCTGTCTCTACTGAAAAAAAAACAAAGGCCGGGTGTGGTGACTCACGCCTGTAATCCCAGCACTTTGGGAGGCCAAGGTGGGCGAATCACGTTAGGAGATCGAGACCATCCTGGCTAACATGGTGAAACCCCGTCTCTGCTAAAAATACAAAAAATTAGCTGGGTGTGGTGGTGGATGCCTGTAGTCCCAGCTACTCGGGAGGCTGAGGCAGGAGAATGGCGTGAACTCGGGAGGCGGAGCTTGCAGTGAGCCGAGATTGCGCCACCGCACTCCAACCTAGGGGACAGAGCGACTCCATCTCAAAAAAAAAAAAAAAAAACAACAACAAAAGATTACCTGGGCATGGTGGCACATGCCTGTAATCCCAGCTACTAGGGAGGCCCATGTGGGAGAATCGCTTGAACCTGGGAGGCGGAGATTGCAGTGAGCCGAGATTGCGCCATAGCACTCCAGTCTGGGCAACAAGAGTGAAACTGTCTCAAAGAAAAAAAAAAAAAAAAAAGGTGGCCTGCTTTGCAGCAGAAACTAGGACTCCCTACACACTCATGAACCATCTGGTAACATTCTGTAATAGTGTTCCATGGTTTTGTATTTGACTTGATGTTTTGGGGAATGCTAGAATGCTTGAGTTCTAGAGGCAGCTCAAGAAGACCTGCTAGAGTATCACAACAGACATAGGAATTTGTAAATGTTTTCTACTTGTAGTTGAGCCCAAAGCGTTTTCCTGCGGTTTTCTGTCTTCAGACCCACCATGTACCACATGGAACACACGAGCTCCAGCAGAGGTGCTAGGTCCATCTTGCTCCCCACTGTAACCCTGGAACTGAGAATGGTGCCTCAGACATGGCTGGTGTGCAGCAAATCAAAGTGCCCTCACTTTCAAGAGCTGCCCCATAGCCCACAGAATGGCTGTGCCACCAGTTACTAACATTCCCTACGTGGCAGGCTCAGGCTGCCTCCTGATACTTCTTTTTTTCAGAGTCCAGCTGCCGTCCAGGCTCCTGTTTCTCGATTCTCCTTGTGGTTTTTCTCATTTTTCTGGCTCCCTCTGAGCTGCTTCTAGCTAGGATTCAAGCAGGTGAGAGAAGTGAATGGCTGGAAGATTGACTTATGTGGTCAGATCGACGGTACCCAGTGATGCACTAGACAAGGGTGTACTTTAGACCTAGTGCACCAAGGCTAGGTCTAAAGTTTTGACTCATGTATCCAGATGGACAGTGAGTGGCGCCACTTGCCATCAGAGGAGATGCTAGAAAAGGCTCTGAGGAAAGCTTTTTTAATTTTGAGACGGAGTCTCGCTCTATTGCTCAGGCTGGAGTGCCCTGAACAATCTCTGCTTACTGCAACCTCCGCCTCCAGGGTTCAAGTGATTCTCCTGCCTCAGCCTCCCCAGTAGCTGGGATTACAGATGGCTGTCACCACACCTGGCTAACTTTTTTATTTTTAGTAAAGATGGGGTTTCACCATATTGGCCAGGCTGGTCTTGAACTCCTGACCTTGTGATCTGCCCGTCTTGGCCTCCCAAAGTGCTGGGATTACAGGCGTGAGTGAGGAAAGCTCTTTTTTTGAGACAGTCTTGCTCTGGCACCAGGCTGGAGTGCAGTGGCATGATCTTAGCTCACTGCAACCCCCGCCTCCTGGGTTCAAGCGATTTTCTAGCGTCAGCCTCCCAAGTACCTGGGATTACAGGCATGTGCCACCACACCCAGCTAATTTTTGCATTTTTAGTAGAGATGGGGTTTCACCATGTTGGCCAGGATGGTTTCAATCTCCTGACCTTGTGATCCACCCGCCTCGGCCTCCCAAAGTGCTGGGATTACAGGCATGAGACACCATACCCAGCCAGGGGAAGCTCTTAAGTTCATTTTGGGACATGCTGGGTTTGAGGTGCCTTTACTAGACACACATTGACATGGTAAGCTGACAGTGGATAGAGATGACAAAAGATGGCTTTTCTGCCTGTCCCGCAGCCCAGGAGCCTCCAGAAGAGTGATGGGAAACCTACGGCTATCTTTATGTCTCATCCACATGGGTCACTGTAGATTCCTGGGTGGCCAAAATGGGCCTTAAGTTTGGGAAACTATTTGCCTGGCTAACGTACGACGCATTTAAAACAAACATTTTGTTCATAATGTACTATGAAGGACCCAAGACCCGATTTTCTTCCATGCACGTTTGTATCGACACATCTACAACACTGAGTAGTCTCTATCTCTGACATAAGGGAGGGAAGCAGGTGCGGAGTGTGCCCCTAGGAGGAGTGTGCCCCTAGGAGTAGCTTTCTTGGGCAGTTTCTGTGGGGAGAAGGCTGAGAGTAAAGAACAGAACAGCACTGGGAACCAGTTAGAGGCAGAGGAAGCAGCAAATGCAAAGACCCTGAGTTAGGAATGAATTGGTCTCCAAAATAATCTGGACACGGCGCATGGGAGCTCCTGCCTGTGGTCCCAGCTACTTGGGAGGCTGTGGTGGGAGGATCACAGGAGCCCAGGAAGTCAAGGCTGCAATGAGCTATGATTGTGCCACTAGACTGCAGCCTGGGCTATAGAGTGAGATGTGAGACACTGTCTCAAAAATAAATAAATAAATACATAATAAAAATAAACAAAATAGTCTGGCAGCATCAGCAGCACCTGTGAAAAAGGCTTAGGAGTTGAAGAAGTCGGTAATAAAGCCATTTTTAGGTGGTACCAAGAAGGCGTTAAATAATCTTAAATTTTACAGTGAGAAAATACAATTCTTGCTCCATCTTTCTAATTTTATTAAGGAGAAAAATCTCAGTTGAGTGCCGGTCCATCTAACTCCTCACCTCCCTTTTTTACAAAAAGAACAAGCCTCAGGCCCAGAGTCTATGCAGGCAACAGCATCTAGCTGTAATTTAATAACACTGGTGGTTTTTCTTGTATTTATTTTTAGTTACTTTCCATTTATGTGAAGTGTAAAATTTCACTTAAAAATCCATTTAAACTTAAAAGGTGAGTTTGTTTTTAAAAATATTAAGTAACTTGCCGGGTGCGGTGGCTCACGCCTATAATCCCAGCACTTTGGGAGGCTGAGGTGGGTGGATCACGAGGTCAGGAGATCAAGACCATCCTGGCTAACACGGTGAAACCCCATCTCTACTAAAAATACAAAAAATTGCATGGTGGCGGGCGCCTGTAGTCCCAGCTACTCAGGAGACTGAGCCAGGAGAATGGCATGAACCCGGGAGGCGGAGCTTGCAGTGAGCCAAGATCGCGCCACTGCACTCCAGCCTGGGCGACAGAGCAAGACTCCGTCTCAAAACAAACAAACAAACAAAAAATTAAGTACAAGAAGTACAGAAGCCTGGCAAAAATCATGAAAGTGAGGGAGGTAATACGTAGACAACTGAACTGGAGGGGCACTGGTCTGAGTGAGGACTTTGGGCACAGTAACTCCACCTCATGCTTTGTGCTTTCTGGGTTTTGTCTGTTTAATTTGTTGTTGTTTTTCCCCAATATAAACTTTTTTTTTTTTTTTAAACCCAACCTTATTTTGGCTAAGGGGAAAGGGATTTACTTTCATTTGGGTGAAGACAGGACAGACTAAAGGTCCCTAGAGGTTAGTGGTTCAGGTTCTAACCACACAACACTGATGAATGGAAAGGGAGATGTAGGGAGAAGTGAAAAACCCTGGGCAACAGCAGAGCATGCTTCCCTTCCCACCAAGCTCTCAAATACAAGTCTGGAGATTCAATAAAAAAGATCATTCCATGATAGAGAAGACAGAAAGCTGTAACTCTTTTTAATGTTTAACTTTTCTTTGTAAAAAACTTATTAAAAAAACTTAAATGGTCAGTTAAAGTTAAAAATCTATTGCTGCACAATATAACTGATTAAAAGATTTCCAGATCTCTTGACTCCAAGAGATCTCTTTCCACCCTGACCTTTCATTTCTTATAGATCTCACACTTCCAGATTTCTCTTTAGCAAACACGATCTGAAATCATTTGTAGGTAATCAACACTTTAAGCATATGGAGGCTCTGGCTGAGGCAGCAGAGTCCTGGGAGACTGAACACTGGGAGACTCAGTGTCCCCCACAGAAATCCAGACCCGGGCTCAGCCCAACACCGCCAGGGCTCCTGCACAGGACCTATGTGGCGAACCTGAGCTCGATCTTCCCCGCCAGTCCTCCTGGTCACTCCTGAGGGCTGCCGACCCTCCAGAGTGTGGCTCTCCTTCTAAAAGCTGGAGCTTCATTCCACTTTGATTCTCATCAGCTCCCATCTTCCTCCTCCACAGAGTTTCAGAACGAAGGAATGAAACTACAAGAGACCACCACCACACGGAGATCAGGTTGCCCTGGCCACTGGCACAGGAGGCCACTCAGTTCTCTCTGCTACTGCTACTCCCTGTTTTGAGGAGCCTCTGGCTCTGGCCAGGCTCAGCCTTTGGGTTCTCTCTCCTCCTTAGGCCATCCTTGTGAGCACAGGTACCTTCTCAAGGCTCTGCCGATGTCCCACACTGATGAACGTCATCCCCAGCTGCTGGCCGATGCGATAGAGCTCGTTCTCCACCTCCTCTGTCAGGGCACTGGTGGCTTCATCAAGCACTGGGGGCAGAGCACAGAGGAAGAGATCAAAGCCCTGCCCTCTGCTGCTGCTGCTTCTCCTCCCACCCACACTCAACCCCGGCTGGGACCCAGGGGAGGCTGAAAGCTGCTCTGGCTTCCAGAAGCCCTGCCTCAGGGAGAAGGATGGGTCAGAGGAGCAGAGGGCCAGACTCTGTGAGGGAATCGCCTGTAAGCAGCTGCATGAAATCTCTCAGCTTCTACAGATAAGCATCAGCCACTTCCTGGGACCACTCAATCCAGGGAATCCCAGTCCCCCGCAAGAAGGTCAGTCTTTGGAAAAGTCCACACCCATCTCCCTGCCAGGCACAGCTTGGCAGGAGAGGAGGATGGGTGCCCATTCATTTGATGGTGGAGCCAGAAGAGCATAAAATTACAACCCTTCAAGGTTGGCTCTTGGCTCCAGCTGCTGCCAGGCAAAAAGCTTATGAGCTGGGCATGGTGGTTCATGCCTGTAATCCCAGCAATTTGGGAGGCCAATGCGGGAGGATGGCCTGAGTCCAGGAGCTCCAGACCAGTCTGGGAAACACAGCATGACCCTGTCTTTACAAAACTAAAAATAAAAAAATTAGCAGGGTGTGGTGGCACATGCCTGTAGTCTCAGCTACTCAGGAGGCTGAGGTGGGAGGATCACTCAAGCCTGGGATTTCCAGGCTGCACTGAGCCATGACTGTGCCACTGTACTCCAGCCTGGGTGACAGAGTGAGACTCTGTCTCAAAAAAAAAAGAGAAAAGAAAGCTTATGAGCAGGCAGTACAGCATATTCAGTGTTACTCTGAAGATGCCAAGCACTGTTTACAAGGGCAGGGCCTGCTGTCCTCTCCAGCAGGGAACTCGGAGAAGCCCAGTCATGCACAGGTGTGCCTGGGTGCCCGTGAACACATGCTGCTACACCCCTGAGTGCAGACAACACATGCATGTGCAGCCACAAGGCAGACCTTACCTGCGTACTTCGGTTGCAGGTAGAAGAGTCGGGCAAAGGAGAGCCGTTGCATCTCCCCTGGGGACAGAACATCATACCTGAGGAAAGGGAGGGGAGAGGACTGCTGGAAGAGGAAGGATATAGCTTAGCTTTTACCTAGAATGGTCTGGGTGGGAAGAGGTTTCTCTGTAGAGAGGTGAGCCCCAGGAGATAGAAGCCCCTCCCCTTTCAACCATAGGCCTACAGCCCTCACAGAGTGAGGCAAAACTCTGTTCCCAAGGACATAAACTTGCACCCGATTGACCAGCCAAACATCTGGACTTTGGGGTCAGGAGCCGTTCCATTCCTTGACAGGGACCCTGAAACCAATGGTCTTTATGGTGGAGCTATCTCTGAAGCACCCAAGCTCTGTTCTTACCAGTTCCAGTCCACCTGCTGGTCCAGACCCTCTGTCCTTGCCACCAAGTTGGACTGTAACAGACCCAGAGGGCACGATGTCCATGAAATGGCCAGCCCTGCTACCTGCCATCATGGGGAACCTCCCTCACTCCCCAGCACGCGCACACACACATCTCTAAGACAAACATATGCCCCAGTGGCATACCAAGGTGGGGGGCTGTGGGACAGTCTGCCCCAGCCAGAGAGGAATATATTCTACCAATGACGCTGTTTAGACTTGCTGGAGTATGGTGATAACAAAAAAGCAAACTGCCTTTGTCAGTCCTATTCTTGTTTTAAAATTCTCCAGTGAGAAGGCCGGGCGCGGTGGCTCAAGCCTGTAATCCCAGCACTTTGGGAGGCCGAGACGGGTGGATCACGAGGTCAGGAGATCGAGACCATCCTGGCTAACACGGTGAAACCCCGTCTCTACTAAAAAAATACAAAAAAATTAGCCGGGCGAGGTGGCGGGCGCCTGTAGTCCCAGCTACTCGGGAGGCTGAGGCAGGAGAATGGCGGGAACCCGGGAGGCGGAGCTTGCAGTGAGCCAAGATCGCGCCACTGCACTCCAGCCCGGGCGACAGAGCGAGACTCCGTCTCAAAAAAAAAAAAAAAAAAAAAAAAAATTCTCCAGTGAGAGCACTACCCGCTTCCTGCCTAAACCTGGCCAACAGCACACACTGTCAATTGATACTCCCATTCTCCACCCCAGGTTCAGACTTCCAGTCCTGGGCCCAGGCACAGCAGGGCCAGCACCTGCCTACCTGTAGCTGGTGCTCCCAGGTGGGCTTGGGTCCTGAGGGTCCCTGCCCCCACTTACCAGGCCTGCCAATTCCAAGAACCTCAAGATCCTCTCATCATCAGCAGAACCTGCACAACAGAGAAGCCTTCTGCAAAAAGCCAGAGCCTCCTGGCTGGTCAAAACAGACAGGGCAAGGCTGGGCACAGTGGCTTACGCCTGTAATCCCAGCACTTTGGAAGGCCGAGGTGGGTGGATCACAAGGTCAAGAGATGGAGACCACCCTGGCCAACATGGTGAAACCCTGTCTCTATTAAATATACAAAAATTAGGCAGGCATGGTGGCATGCGCCTGTAGTACCAGCTACTTAAGAGGCTGAGGCAGGAGAATTGCTTGAACCCAGGAGGTGGAGGTTGCAGTGAGCTGAGATCACACTACTGCACTCCAGTCTGGGTGACAGAGTGAAACTGCATCTCAAAAAATAAAAAAAAGAATAGACAGGGCACATGGCAGGGGTGGGGGCCCCAGAATGCTGGGTGAAGCCTCTGAAGTCACAGGTTGCAGCCCTTGGTAAGGGAAGGGGTGGGTGAAGGAAGGCATCACTTCCCTTGTCCCAATGGGCGTCTCTCCTTAAGGACGGAAAGACAGAATGAGGTGAGATCTGGGTGCAGACCCCCGAACAGTCAAAGGAAGACAGGAGTCCCTCTTCCTTCAATCAGCGGCCTGGCTGGGGCCTCTCCCAAAGGGCACAGGTGAGGTCACAGTCAGGTAGAGCAGGGACAACTGTGACAGAAGGAGAGGACATGACCTGAGGAGGACCAGCTCACCTGAGTCGGGGTAGACCTCCTTCAGGGGATATATCACCTGAGAAAAGAAAAAAACCACACCAGCCTAGGAGGAGGGAGAGCAAGAGATGGAGCTGCACACAGCCCACCCTCCCTCCAGAACCCACTGGAACCTCCCAAGGAGGAGAGGTGGGAACGCCTGGCCCGGGTCAGATGGGAGAGGCTCTGGCCCGCAGACATCAGGGCAAGGTCCCTACAACCTTCAGAAGTGTGTTTAGTGGGAAGAGTGGAACAGCCTCCTGAGGGCAGGGGCCCCACAAACCCACCTCGGGTGTTTATGCGTGTGATATCTGGCGTGAGTCCTTGCCCCATTTACCTGCCTCAGGAGCTGCTCTGAGTAGTGGGCCCAATCCATGGATGTGAATACAAGGTTCTTAGAGCCAGCAGGTCCCAGGCTCGGGCCACTTTACTACCTCACCTTTTGCCCTGACTCTAGGGCCTGAGACCTGTCACAGTGCCAAAGGTCCCAGCTGTGGGCGGGTGGGGCTGAGGAGGGAGGAGTGGGCCCCCTGAACTAGGCTGACCTGCTCCCGAAGGGTCCCGTCAGTGAAGAATGGCTTTTGTGGCAGGAATAGCACCCCATGGGGCCCAAAGTCCGTCAGCATCTGCACTGAGCCTGCAGAGCCCACAGAAACCTTCATTGTGAGATCTCCCAGAAGAGGCAACTGCCTGTCTCCTCTCTTCCTTGTTCCCCAACAGAAAAGAATGGATTCTACTACACTGTCTCCACCCTCACTCCACCCCTAGGGCCCAGGCTGGGTCAGAGGGAGGGAGGGCCTGGCTCTCACCCCGTGTACTTGTCCAGAGGCCGCCCAGAACCCGGAGCAAGGAGGTCTTGCCAGTGCCCGTGTTGCCTGTGATGAGCAGGCTCTGTCCCTCGGAGATCTTTAGGCTCAGATCCTTGATTAGGGGTTTGTCAGAGGAGGGGGCAGAGATGGAGACCCGCTCAAGGAGAAATGCTGTGTCTGCTGGCTCTGCCGCTGGCCACCCTGAGGCTCTGTGTCAGAGAAGAGAGGGGACGTGAGGAAGATGGGCAGGGTCAGTATTGCTGTGGGGGAGGCACTTCTCCCGGGAGCCACCACCTGTGGATTGTTATGGGCTGACTTGCATCCTCCCAAAATCCCAGCCCCCAGTGCCTCAGAATGTAACCACATTTGGAGGCAGGGTCTTCTTCTTTTTTTTTTTTTTTTGAGAGAAACTCTTGCTCTTGTCACCCAGGCTTGAGTGCAGTGGTGCAATCTCGGCTCACTGCAACCTTCGCCTCCTGGGTTCAAGTGATTTTCCTGTCCCAGCTTCCTGAGTAGCTGGATTACAGGTGCCCACCACTGCGTCCATATTTTTAGTAGACACAGGGTTTCGCTATGTTGGCCAGTCTGGTCTTGAACTTGTGACTTCAGGTGATCCGCCCACCTCAGCCTCCCAAAGTGGTGAGATTATAGGTGGAAGCTTCTGTGCCCGGCTGGAGGCAGGGTCTTTAAAGAGATGATGTTAACATGAAGCTGTTAGGGCGGGACCCTAATCCACTATGACTGGTGTCCTTTGAAGACAGAGGTGGCAGGGACATGCATACACAGAGGAAAGGCCACATGACGACACAGCAACAAGGTGGCCATCTACAAGCCAAGGAGTGGCCTCAGAAGAAACCAACCCTACTGACAACTTGATCGTGGACCATTAAGCATCCGGAATTGTGAAAAAATTAATTTCTAGTGTTTAAGCTACCCGGCTTGGGGTATTCTGTCACGGCAGCCTGAGCACATTAATACAGGGGTAGGGGTGGAACTTCTACTCTGTGCCTGGGTGGACAAAGCCCCTTATGGGACTGATCTTAATCAGTCTAACGCCCATGAATCTCAAATATCATCACAGATGAGGACACTAAGAGTCAGGTGGCTAAGTAACTGCCCAGGTCACAGAGCGGTAGAATTAGAGGTCATCTAATTCTAATGCTGGTGGGTCTTCATGGTGTCACAGTATGACCAGAGTACTAATAACAAGAATGGGAGTGGTTAAAGCTAAACGGTTCTGGAGTTTCAGGCTCTGCATGGATGCCTGGCAACCCACAGAACAGCAATTCCAGTTTCCTACAGACCCTCCTTTATGCCTAGCCTCTGAACTCATGGTTGCATGAAGCTTTCATTTGGAACAGAAGCAAGAGTTAAGGCATCAACTCCTAAGAAAAGCAAGTTGAGTGTAGGCCCTGGAATTCAGATTGATTTTTGAAAGCTTATGATGTGGCCACTGTCCAAGCACTTTCCAGAGATGATGATATCTAATCCTTACAACAAGTGAAGGAAGGTTCCATTATGACCTCCTTTTCAGACATGAAGAAACAGAACAGTTGGGGGCCGGGCGCGGTGGCTCAAGCCTGTAATCCCAGCACTTTGGGAGGCTGAGATGGGCGGATCACGAGGTCAGGAGATCGAGACAGGCTTGACTAACACGGTGAAACCCCGTCTCTACTAAAAAAATACAAAAAACTAGCCGGGCGAGGTGGCGGGCGCCTGTAGTCCCAGCTACTCATGAGGCTGAGGCAGGAGAATGGCACAGACCCGGGAGGCGGAGCTTGTAGTGAGCTGAGATCCGGCCACTGCACTCCAGCCTGGGCGACAGAGCTAGACTCCGTCTCAAAAAAAAAAAAAGGAAACAGAACAGTTAGGTAATCTGCCCAAGGAAAGTGTGGAGAGCAAACAAATCCTGAATGCACAGAAACATTACAGATCCACACAGATACACGAATACAGACATCTCTGGGGCTAAGTGAGGTGGGAGAACAAAGACAGATATGCCCCAAGGAAAGGGGCAGGGAAAGGACTCAGTGGGAGGAGGAAGCACAGGAAGAGGAGGACACTGCAGATTCCTGTTATCTCAGGCAGAAGGTGTGTGTACTTTGCTTCCATTAGCTGGGGGAATGGTGTAAATTAACACAACAGATGCCGGAACAGCAACATCGACTGTGAACTTACATGTGCCTGGCATTCCATTTCCATCTACTCCTCACAACTCTGCTGCCCTGGGAAAACTCTGGGAAAGGGCAGGGCTCCAGGGTAACCCAAGCCAGGTAATGCCAGAGCCTGAAGCCTCAACTACTGCTCTGCCAGCCCACTACTCACTTGTCCAAGCCCCACTCGCTCTCGCCTAGGATCTCACAGTCCTGCGACTTCAGGGACATGTCCAGCAGCGTCTCCCGAAGTTGCCCAATCCTAAGCAAGAAAAGAAAATCTGAGGCAGGGTCTGGGGGCCAGGTGAAGGCGAATTCCTTTTCCTATCTCACACCCACGAGTACATGGTATGTCTCTGTTCCTTTTTTCACTCAGCCACTTATTCCAGCAGCACACACTCTGCTCAGGAGCCAGAGGGGTGGGACCCAGCCTCACCTGTGCGTGTAGCCAGCCACATCCGAGAGCGTCGTGGACAGGTCGATGAGCTGGGTGAAGCAGCTGATGAGGTAGATGCACACAAAGGCATTCTGGACAGGATGGGGAGTGGTCAAGCAGGTCTTGACTCCAGCCCACAGGCACTGGACCAAAGGACGGAGGGGGGACAGCATGAGGGGTCACCAAAAGGGAGTCTCACCTTGCTGACCAGGGTGCTAAGCTCTGCAGGACTCAGGTCTCCATAGACCCCGCTGAAAATGGGGATTGCGATGACAACGTAACTCAGGATGCTGCCCAGATAGTCAAAGGTGTTGATGCCGACTGTAGAAGACAGATGCGTGAGACACCCAGGAACCATCCACATGCCCTGCAGGGGACACAACCCTAAGATAGGGCCACATGCCTTCCCTGGATCCTCATTCTCTTGAGGATACTCACAGAAAGGCAACAGCCCCCGGCCCCCGGTGAATTCCTTCATCACGGCATATTTATCCTTGCAGACAGGAGGTAGACAGGTGTGGGAAGGGAAGCAGACCAGTCCAACCCCATGGTTCCCACTTCCCTGGGCCCCCTCGCCTACTGTACAGCCAGAGCTCCTTGGACATCAGCTCCCTCTGGGTCTGAAGGAGTATCTGCAGCCTGCGGTCTGTCCTCATGTGCTCCACATGCCCAGCTCTGACAAGGAAAGGCTGGGATGTCCACAGGGCTGGAGAGGTTCTGCCAGGTTGGGGGGCCCCTGTCCCATATCACACCCTCCTTTAGAAACCAAGGCCATCCAAATGGTCTTGGTCTCAAGCTCTGTCTACCACTAGCACCCATTCACGGCTTCAGTCATGCCTTATAGTATTGTCTGTGTGAAGAACATAAACTCTAGAGTTGGGCAGACCTGGTTCAAATCCTGGCTCTGGCCAGTTACTAGCTGGGTGACACAGGCAGGCTACTTAAGCCTCCAAGCCTCAGTTTTTTCATCTATAAAATAGAGCCACTAATACCTATGTAATAAGTTAGAGTGAAAATTAAAAGTTTCTAAATATAAAATGCCAAGCCCTCAATAAATATAAGGGGCCCTCAATAAATAAAAACTATTGTTAAATAAACATACACAAAGCAGTCACTAGGTGTATCAGGCACTGCACTAGTTAGCTAGTGCAATAAAGAGATAAGAAAATTATCTCTGTCTTTGAGGAGCTCTCAGTCCAGAGGGCAGGCAGGCACACTGCATTCTTCATTCGGAATCAGGAGTACTAAGTGTGCCCTCAGGGCCATGGCAGCAGATGGGCTTAGCCATTAAGGGAGTCTGGGAAAGCTCTCCAGAGGAGGTGATCCGGGGTTTCAAGGATGGGAAGAAATTCGCTAAGGCAGAAAAGGTGGAGGGAGGAGAGAGGGGGCCTTTCAGATTTTGCACAGAGGCCACAGAAGAATTCATCTGAAACTCTAAGAACTAACCTGCCTTCCCAGAGCTTCATGAGCAGAGGTTACAGAATCCAAAAGCAACTTTTCTTTTCTTTTTTTTTTTGGGATGGAGTCTTGCTCTGTTACCCAGGCTGGAGTGCAATGGCAGGACCTCCGCTTACTGCAACCTCAACCTCCCGGGTTCATGCGATTCTCCTGCCTCAGCCTCCCAAGTGCTGGGATTACAGGTGCCCACCACTACGCCCAGCTAATTTTTTGTATTTTTAGTAGAGATAGGGTTTCACTATGTTGGCCAGGCTGGTCTCGAACTCTTGACTTCAGGCAATCCACCTGCCTCAGTCTCCCAAAGCGCTGGGATTATAGGCGTGAGCCATGCCCAGCCTCCAAAAGCAATTTTTTTTACACACCCAGCCCTGCCCACCTCACAATCCCACCCCAGTGCAGAGTCGCAGTATTCTTGGTGCCCTCAAGTGGTGGAGTTGCAAACTGCAGCAGAGACTGAGGAGCAAAGGTCCCAGGGCTATCAGATCCACCCCAACTACAGGTGAGCCGAGGAGTAGCTTCCACTTAAACGCAAACCTCCGCCTACACAATCCTAATGCTGATTTCAGAGGCCTCACTAAGGCAGAGCACAGGGACTGGCGCTGGCACCGGAGGGAAGGGATGGGATTTCATGCTGCTGCTGCTCCTGCTACTGCTGTCAGGAGACCAGACGCTTGGCTCCATTAGACAGCATTGTGAGGAGGTCTCCTGGTTTTCTGAGAAGCTCCCGTTCCATCCCACACTACAGAGACAAAGGATCAGGCCCGGACCTCAGACTGGCAAGAAAGCTTCTTAACAGACAGAAGAGCAGAGGCAGAGGGATGTCTTACAGTCACCAGCAAGAGGACGAGGCATTCATTCATTTGACAATTTCAGGCCCTATGCTAGGCCACTAAGACTAAAGCTGGCCACAATAAGGAACCACCAACTTCAGAAGCAAACCCCTGTACCTTAGGACGAGGCAGACAAGGGCAGGGGGAGGTAGAGGGAGAGGGTCACAGCCAAGTGTGACAACACTCAGCCCCTGAGCTCGGTGGTGGTGGGAGAGTTGTAGGATTCATCTTTCCTTCTCCACTCTCAGCTCTGGCAAGGCAGAAGGGGAACCATCTCTCCAGACTCACCTGTAGAAAGCGGCAGGCTCCGCATTCACCCGAATCTGCATGTGCTTGAACCTGGGCGGACCAAAGGGAAATGTGTGCTGACCACAGGGAGTACTGGCCCCACTCCTGTTGGAGTCCTGGATCAAGAAGACCCCCGCCAAGTGGAGCCCAGCTCTGCCTGAAAACTGTGGCTGCCTCAGTCTGACCCTTTCCTGGACTGTTACTGGGTAGAAAACCCCGGGGCTAGGGGGTGTGGCAGGAGCTCTGCAGAGACAGGGCTGCCCCTCAGCTTTCTGCAGAGAGGACGGGGGTATTCCTGCTCACAGCATCTCCTCCTCCCAGGGCCTGGCCTGAAGGAGGGGGACAAGAAGCACAGGGTAGGCGCTGGATCCATCGGCTGCTACGCCCAACTGATCCAAGACAGGGTGGTTACGCCAGGGCAGTGAGAAGGCTAAGAGATGACAATGATGATGGTGATGGCCAGCCAGACACGGTTCTCAGTCCTTCTCAGGTATGATCTCATTAATCCTCCCAATCCTCTTGGTAGGCAACGGTACCATTTCCACTTTGGAGACAAGAACATTGAAGCCTGGAGAGGTTAAAGACCTCTCCAAGATCACACAGCTAGTAACTGGCACAGCTAGGATTTGAACTTAGGCAGTCTTACTCCACATCCCCTTCTTTAACCATTATGCCCCAGCCCAGAAACCTCAGGTGAGGGAGACACACCTAAAATCTCCCTCCAGCTTCTCCTGATGCACCAGCTTCGTCACAATGGGGCCCATCAAAGTTTTGTTCACCATGGTCCCCAGGATGAAATACCCAAAGATGCTCACAGGCCCGAGCCAGCCTGTGCTGAAATAGAGAGAGGGAGAGAGGGTGTGGGGTGCCACCTATCCCCACAGGCCTCAGCCCTTATTCCTATACCCTCTTGGGTAGCCCCTGTCAATCTGAGTAGCCCACTGGGCCGTCTGCTCCTATGTGGGAGCATCTGGCATGAGCTGTCAGAGCCAGGATACCTGTGACACTGCAACAACACAGGGCCAAAGGAAGGGCAGGGGCCTGAGCACAGGGGATGGGAAGACTCCCTAAGGTTTAGGTGGGAGAGAAGGGAAATAAGCTTCTCTTGGACCTTGACGTGGGAGAGCTGAGGACTCTCTGGAAACACCAGGCTGGGGAGGAGGGAGACTTCACCTTTGGAAGCACTGGTAAGTATAGTAGACGAGGATGAATGGGGAGACGATCAGCTTGCTGGCCATGCTGCTGAGCTGCCGGCAGAATCGCTCCACATCCTGGCTGATGCGCTGGTCCCTGGAGCCAATGACACAGAGTAGCTGGACCCAGGGAGATGGGCCCAAAGGTGGAGAGAGCAAGACACTTTCACATCACCTCTGCTCCTGACCTTGCCTCGCAGTACTGTGAGCACTGACCCTGTGGGAAGAGGGAACCAGACAAGGCTGGTTGCCTAGGGGCAACTAAATCCTGGGGCCTTTAAACAGGGTTTTAGAGAGTTGCACCTTACGGTGCCTCAGTTAATCCCCTGAAAAAGCGGGAACTGAAAGGTCCAGCACCCAGGGGTCTGAGCCAGCTCTGAGCAGAGCCAAAGAAAAACTTGAAGGTAGATGAGCTGCTTTTTTTGGATGATGAAGAAAACTATCCCCTTTATCTCAATCTTCCCAAATTTCTCTTATATAAACCCTACCCTGGCCCCTGTAGTTATCTGGCTGTGAAAGCTCCAGGCTGTGAGGCATACCTGTAGTACCAGCTACTCCGGGGGCAAAGGCAGGATGGAAGCCACAGCCATCAGAAAGGGGCCTAGAAGTTAGGTAGCAGCAGCAGCCTCCCAGGCATCTTTGCACCAAAGCTCAGCTTGAGCTGAGAGGCACCCCAGGCAACAAAGTGCTTGCTAGGAAGGCGGTAAGTGAGGGGATGGGTGTGAAGGAGACCCCATATGTCTCATCTCACCACTAGGGCTATACTGCTTCCTATTTCCAATGAGCGACGTGACCTTGGGCAAGTCACCTGCAATCTCTGGGCTTCAGCTTCCTCATCTGTAAAATAACAATAGCTAACTTACAGTGGAACACTTGCTATGTGTCAGGCACTGTACATGTGCATTATATGAATGATATCATTTCATCCTCACTACATCCTTTGAGATAGGAACTATTATCATCCTCATTTTACAGAAGGGGAACCTGGGGCTTGGTGACTTTAAGAGCTATAAGCTGAGTGGTGATAGAATGGGATTTGAATCCTAGACTGAGTCCTGGATAGCGGTATTTTTTTTACTGATGAAAATCTAAGAGCTAGTTTTTCTAGCAAGGACATTTTCTTTAGAGGGTGCCTTACTGGAAGACTAAGATATAAAAAATGAAAAGGACAAAAGGAAGCTGCTCCTGACATTTTTTTTTAAGAGGTGGGGGTTTCTGCTATGCTGCCTAGGCTAGAGTACAGTGGCTATTCCCAAGCGTGCTCACGGTGTGCTACTGCTGGACTCAAGTGATCCTCCTGCCTCAGCCTCCTAAGTTGTTGGGACTACAGGTGCATGCCACTGCACCTGGCAGGCTCCTTTTTAGCAGCCTGCAGCTTCTCCAGGGGTCCTCTGCAGGGCACCCTCCCCCATGACTCTGGGCAGCAGCATTTGAAAACAACTGTAGACATCTCCATGGGGTCTGCCGCCAGGAGTCTCCAGGGCTAGGCCAGATGGAAAGGACCACACAGAGTATAGAAAGGACTGAGTTGGGGCACCTACGGGTTATCGATGTCATCCCGCAGCACATTGAGGGTGTAGTACACACGGCCCCGGAAGTAGAGGCAGTGGAGGTGCTCAGTGAGGTCCTTCCTCCAGCTCACATACAGCAGGTTGCAGGTGAACTGATCAAAGCTCTTCAGCTGTGCAGTGGGGGAAGCAAGCGGAAGGGAGAGATGGCTTCCTGAAAATCTCAGCTCAAAGCTCATGGCTGGCAAGAGCCTCCACTGACCCATCCCAGCCTACTCTGACTCTGATTACTCTGTCCACTCAGCTCTTTTCTTGTTTAAATCATCAAGTCATGAGACTTGCCCTTCCTCACTCACTGACTCACATGTTCATTCCTGCACCAAAGTTTTCTTTTTTTTTGAGACGGAGTTTTACTCTTGTTGCCCAGGCTGGAGTGCAATGGCGTGATCTTGGCTCACCACAACCTCCGCCTCCCAGTTTCAAGCGATTCTCCTGCCTCACCCTCCTGAGTAGCTGGGATTACAGGCAGGTGCCACCATGCCCAGCTAATTTTGTATTTTTCGTAGAGACGGGGTTTCTCCATGTTGGTCAGGCTGGTCTGGAATTCCTGACCTCAGGTGATCTGCCCGCCTCGGCCTCCCAAAGTGCTGGGATTACAGGCGTGAGCCACCACGCCCGGCCTCCTTCACCAAACATTAAAGGGCTTACCAGAGGCAAGACCCTCAAGCCTCTTTCTACACTGTGTTATTTTGAGAGTAGATGAGCTTCTGAAAACTGGAGACCATATTGTCGATTCCATTTAGTTCTTACTCCTTTGTCCCCCAAGCTTGGGACAGAGATTTGTATGCATAGGTGCTTACTGAACGAAGACCCAACAAAAGTGGCCACGGTATGACGAGAAGTGGCTTCCCAAAAAAAAACAGGTGGTACAGCCTGGCAGAGAGCATTAGGCTTGAGTTCTGGCAGAGCCTTGAGTCTGCCAGACTCATTTACCACTTCCAGAGCAACTATGTGCTAAGCGCTAGGGACATCATGAACTCACAGTTTAGCCAGAAAACAATTACAAGGGTGTAAGGAGTGTTACAACAGAGGTAAACTCAAGGAATTAGTTAAGTACAGAAAAAGGGTAGAGTTTGGTGGAGGCGACACAAAGGAGAAAGCTGAGGAAGACCTGAAAGAGGTGACAACGGAGGGATGATGAAAAGTGAGCAGGCGGTAGCCCCCTACTGAATGAGGGGTAGGGGAGGGGGCCATTGTGCAAGAAAGCACCAGTTCAAAGGCTGGGAGGTGTGACATGGTGCCAGGATAAGTCACAGCCTCGGTCCCACAGAGGAGGAGCAGCAGCTCTGGCTGCCGAGCCCAGTTTTAATGAGCTGCCGGAAACAAGAGTTCTAGGAAGGAAAGGGGCAATGATCAGTTCTGCTAAATGCTGATTTAAACCAGAACCTGTGGCCTGGGCCCAGGAGTTGAAACATCTGAGGAATCGGCCGGGCGCGGTGGCTCAAGCCTGTAATCCCAGCACTTTGGGAGGCCGAGACGGGTGGATCACGAGGTCAGGAGATCGAGACTATCCTGGCTAACACGGTGAAACCCCGTCTCTACTAAAAATACAAAAAACTAGCTGGGTGTGGTGGCGGGCGCCTGTAGTCTCAGCCACTTGGGAGGCTGAGGCGGGAGAATGGCGTGAACCTGGGAGGCGGAGCTTGCAGTGAGCCGAGATCACGCCACACTGCACTCCAGCCTGGGAGACACAGCGAGACTCCGTCTCAAAAAAAAAAAAAAAAAAGAAACATCTGAGGAATCAATTCCACGTGGGCCAGTAGCAAGATCAATGTGCTTAATAAGGGCAACTATGCCTTTAGTTCCCAGAAAAGGGAGGAAACACACCCCTATAGCTTGCTTCCTGCTTCCTGGAGGCTAAGTCCCACTAGGCATTACAATCACACTGGACTGGAGAGGAAGAGAGACACAGAGTGAGGGAAAGATCTTACCGTGGAGTTCAGAACAATGAGCATGACAGCCAGGAATGTCAGAGCCTTAAACCCTTCCAAGTCTTTGTTTCCCAGGACACCATAGTACTGACTGGGGATCAAGCCAACTTGGTAGATCACCAATTGTTCTGAAAGGAGGGAGAGGAGTAAGAAATCAGTGATGAGGGGTTAAAAAGAAGTGAGGCTTCTTCCTGAGTCCCTGCCTCACCAGCACCCCAAAGAGATGAAAAGGGGCTGGGCACGGTGGCTCACGCCTGTAATCCCACCACTTTGGGAGGCTGAGGAGGGTGTATCACCTGAGGTCAGGAGTTCGAGATCAGCCTGGCCAAGATGGTGAAACCCTGTCTCTACTAAAAAATACAAAGATTAGCCGGGCGTGGTGATGGGTGCTTGTAATCCCAGCTACTCTGGAAGCTGAGGCAGGAGAATCGCTTGAACCAGGAAGGCAGAGGTTGCAGTGAGCTGAGATCGTGCCACTGCACTCCAGCCTGGGGCAACGAGAGAGAAATTCTGTCTCAGAAAAAAAAAAAAAAGATGGAAAGGGACCCCAAACAAGAGCTCCCCTCTCTCCTCTAGTCTGGGCTCACTCGCTCACCCAGTAGGGTCAGGCACAAAAGGGTCAGGAACATCAAGGCATTCTGTGATGACCAAGAAGGAAACAAAACCTTCAGTATCTGCAGGAACCGCTGGAGAAATTGCAGATCCAACCTCGGCCTGAAGAGAAGGTGGGGAGGCAGAGAAAAGCCCAAGATGTAATTAAGCCTTAGGAAGCAGTTATTAAGCGTATCCACATTGTTCTGCAAAGGGTCCAGGCCATGCAGAAAGAATGGTTTCCAAATGCTGAAGATGGTAGGCTGGGAACAGACCATGGATACAAAGCAAATTCTTTGGCCAAGCATAGTGGCTCATGCCTGTAATCCAAGCACTTTGGGAGGCCGAGGCAAGAGGATTGCTTGAGGCCAGGAGTTTGAGACCAGCCTGGCCAACATGGTGAAACCCCATCTCTACTAAAAACACAAAATCAGTTGGGCATGGTGGCACACGCCTGTAATCCCAGCTATTTGGGAGGCTGAGGCAGGAGAATCGCATGAACCCAAGAGGCAGAAGTTGAAGTGAGCTGAGATCATGCCACTGCACTTTAGCCTGGGCAACAGAGCGAGACTCCATCTCAAAAAACAAAACTGGTACTGGCAGATGATGTGATCATTTACACAGGAAACAAGCAAATTGACAGACAAACTGTTGAAAATAAAGAGTTTACCAATGTCATTAGATATACAAATATCAATAGTGTTCTTCTATACCAGCAATAATCAATTATAAAATATAAAGAAAATAAGTAAAAAACCTACAGAAAAACTATCAAATATCCAGGAGTTAACTTTTACATATTGGCCGGGTGCAGTGTCTCACGCCTGTAATCCCAGCACTTTGGGAGGCTGAGGCGGGTGGACTACCTGAGCTCAGGAGTCCGAGACCTCCCTGGGCAACATAGTGAAATCCCATCTCTACTAAAATACAAAAAATTAGCCGGGCGTGGCAGCATGCGCCTGTAGTCCCAGCTACTCCGGAGGCTGAGACAGGAGAATTGCTAGAACCCTTGAGGCAGAGGTTTCAGTGAGCTGAGATGGCACCACTGCACTCCAGCCTGGGTGACAAAGCGAGACTCCGTCTCTTAAAAAAACAAATAAATAAAATAACATATTAGACATTTTAGAGGGAAAATGAAAAGCTCTATTGTAGGACATGAAAGAAGACCTAGAAAGACAGGCCTGGCTTGACCCATCATTATGAAGACCTCAGTTCTTTCTTTCTTTTCTTTTTTTGAGATGGAGTCTCCCTCTGTTGCCTAGGCTGGAGTGCAGTGGTGTGGTCTCAGGTCACTGCACCCTCCTCCTCCCAGGTTCAAGCGATTCTCCTGCCTCAGCCTCCCAAGTAGCTGGGATTACAGGTGCCTGCCACCACCCCTGGCTAATTTTTTATATTTTTAGTAGAGACAGGGTTTCACCATGTTGGCCAGGCTGGTCTCAAACTCATGATCTGCCCGCCTCAGCCTCCCAAAGCACTGGGATTACAGGCATGACCCACCGCGTCCAGCCCAAAGACCTCAGTTCTAACAAAAGCAGTCTATAGGTCGGGCGTGGTGACTTACGTCTGTAATCCCAGTACTTTGGGAGGCCCAGAGAGGCGGATCACTTGAGCCCAGGAGTTTGAGACCACCCTGGGCATCATGGCAAAACTCTGTCTCTACAAAAAATACAAGAATTAGTCGGGCATGGTGGCGCACACCTATAGTCCCAGCTACTCAGAGGGCTGAGGCAAGAGGATTGCTTGAGCCCAGGAAGTCAAGGCTGCAGTGAACAGAAATCTTGCCACTGCACTCCAGCCTGGGTGATAGAGCAAGACCCTGTCTCAAAAAAAGCAAAAAACAAAAGCAATCTATAAATTCGTTGTAATACCAATCAAAAGCAGGACTTCTCTGAGGAACTTTGTATGGAAATATAAAAGGTCCCTAGCTTAGGGCAATTATGAAAAACAGGAGAGGAGGAGGAAGAGACCCAAACCATCAGGTTATTAAGACATATCAAATTACAGCGCTAGAATAATACTACAGTATTAACACAAGAACAAAAAGACCAACAGGACAGACAAAAAAAACCCTACAAAAACCACGCACAAAAAACCCACAGAACAAACACCTATGTTCACATAGGCACACAATAGAGGTTACAACACAAGAAAGGACACATTAATACTAATAACTGCCAGCACTTATGAAGCATGCACTATGTGCCCTATTCTAAATGTTTTACATGTGTAATTCATTTAATGGCCATGACCCTAGGAAATAGGGACTATATTTTATATTATGGATGAGGAACGGAGGCAAAAAGGGGTGAAGTAACTTGTCTTGTGTCACCCACCTGGTGAGTGGCAGCCTTAGAGCTTGAACACAGTCAACCTGCTCCAAGAATCTGCACTCTTGACTATGCTATACAGCTTCTCTAATTTTTAACTAATTAATTAGTTATTAATTGGGTCAGGTGTGGTGGTAATCGAAAACAGTGGAAAAAATCTTAGGTCATTATCTCAAACCATTTACAAAAATAAACTTAAGGCCTGGAGCAATGGCTCATGCTTGTAATCCCAACACTCTGGGAGGCCGAGGTGGGCGGATCACCTGAGGTCAGGAGTTCGAGACCAGTCTGACCAACATGGTGAAACCCCATCTCTACTAAAAATACAAAATTAGCCAGGCCTGGTGGCACATGCCTGTAATCCCAGCTACTTGGGAGGCTGAGGCAGGAGAACTGCTTGAACTCGGGAGGCAGAAGTTGCAGTGAGCCGAGATTGTGCCATTGCAACAAGAACCTGGGCAACAAGAGCGAAACTCCGTCCCCAAAAGAAAAAAAAAAAAACCTTAAAAAACTACAAATGGATTAAAAATCTAAATGTGAAAAGTAACAATATTATGTTAGTAGAAAGAAATGTAGAAAAATATCTTAATGAAGGTACCTTAAAAACCTATACAAGGGAAATTGATGAATTTAACTTCATTAGAGTTAAATGTTTTTATTCAACACAGTGCCATAGATTAAGTTAAAAGACTTGGAGGTGGTATCTGCAGAGTGCAAAACCAACAAGGACTTTAAATCTCTTTTTTTTTTTTTTTTTGAGACGGAGTTTTGCTCATTGCCCAGACTGGAGTGCAATGGCGCGATCTCGGCTCACTGCAACCTCCACCTCCCCGGTTCAAGAGATTCTCCTGTCTCAGCCTCCTGACAAGCTGCGATTACAGGCGCATGTCTCTACACCCGGCTATTTTTGTATTTTTAGTAGAGACAGGGTTTCATCATATTGGTCAGGCTGGTCTCGAACTCCTGACCTCAGGTGATCTGCCTGCCTCGGCCTCCCAAAGTGCTGGGATTACAGGTGCGAGCCACAGTGCCTGGCCTAAAATCTTTTTTTTTTTTTTTTTTTTTTTGAGACAAGGTCTTGCTCTGTTGCCCAGGCTGCAGTGGTGCAATCTCAGCTCGGGGCAACCTCTGCCTCCCGGGTTCAAGCGATTCTCCCACCTCAGCCTCTTTAGTGGCTGGGAGTACGGACGTGCGTCAACACGCTCAGCTAATTTTTGTATTTTTGGTAGAGATGGGGTTTCACCATGTTGCCCAGACTGGTCTGGAACTCCTGGACTCCAGTGGTGCAACCACCTCAGCCTCCCAAAGTGCTAGAATGACAAGTGTGAGCCACCGGGCATGGCCAGGATGTAATATCTAGAGCCTACAAGAATTCCTGCAAGCCAGGAACATAGGAAATCCATAGAGAAGTGGGAAAGGATATAAACAGGCGATTCAAAAAAGGGAAAACCCACATGTTTAATAAACACATGAAAATGCAGGCTGGGCGCAGTGGCTCACGTCTGTAATCCCTGCACTTTGGGAGGCCGAGACGGGTGGATCACCTGAGGTACGGAGTTCGCGACCAGACTGGTCAACCCCCCGTCTTTACTAAAATACAAAAAATTAGCTGGGTATAGTGGCGCACGCCTGTAATCCCAGCTACTCAGGAGGCTGAGGCAGAAGAATCGCTTGAACCCGAGAGGCGGAGGTTGCAGTGAGCCGAGATCGTGCCACTGTACTCCAGCCCAGGCAACAAGAGCAAAACTCTGTCTCAAAAAAAAAAAAAAAGAAAGAAAGAAATTAAGAAAGAAAGAAAGAAAGAAAATGTACACGATGGGATACCACCTTACACCCACCAGACTGATAAACATTACAAAACCTGGCCGGGCGCGGTGGCTCAAGCCTGTAATCCCAGCACTTTGGGAGGCCGAGACGGGTGGATCACGAGGTCAGGAGATCGAGACCATCCTGGCTAACACGGTGAAACCCTGTCTCTACTAAAAAATACAAAAAACTAGCCGGGCGAGGTGGCGGGCGCCTGTAGTCCCAGCTACTCGGGAGGCTGAGGCAGGAGAATGACGTGAACCTGGGAGGCGGAGCTTGCAGTGAGCTGAGATCCGGCCACTGCACTCCAGCCTGGGCAACAGAGCGAGACTCCGTCTCAAACAAACAAACAAAAACCAAAAAAGACAACATTACAAAACCAACCACCACTGGACGATGGAGGGATACTGGGAAACAGGAAGCTTTAGGTACTATCCGTCGTGAAGTATAAACTGGTGTGACCATTCCAAAGAACAATCCAGCAAAATTAGCTATGACCAGGACCCAACTCTGGGGTGGATACCCAGAGAAATGCACCAATATCCACAAGGAGACAACTGCCAGAATATTCATGACAGTGTGGCCTCTAGGGTGTTAATATTAGAAAAAACTCTAGATGGCCGGGTGCGGTGGCTCAAGCCTGTAATCCCAGCACTTTGGGAGGCCGAGACGGGCGGATCACGAGGTCAGGAAATCAAGACCATCCTGGCTAACAAGGTGAAACCCCGTCTCTACTAAAAAATACAGAAAACTGGCCGGGCGCGGTGGCTCAAGCCTGTAATCCCAGCACTTTGGGAGGCCGAGACGGGCGGATCACGAGGTCAGGAGATCGAGACCATCCTGGCTGACACTGTGAAACCCCGTCTCTACTAAAAACTACAAAAAACTAGCCGGGCGAGGTGGCGGGCGCCTGTAGTCCCAGCTACTCGGGAGGCTGAGGCAGGAGAATGGCGTAAACCCGGGAGGTGGAGCTTGCAGTGAGCTGAGATCCGGCCACTGCACTCCAGCCTGGGCGACAGAGCGAGATTCCGTCTCAAAAAAAAAAAAAAAAAAAAAAAAAAAAAGAAAAGAAAAGAAAAGAAAAAAAAGAAAAAAATCTAGGTATCCCCCACTAGGGGAATAAGTCTATGCACATAGCAGCACTCAGAAGTGAAAACGAGATGACTAGCACGGATGGACTCAAAAACACAACGTTGGGAAAAAAGGTTTAAAGAAAAATCACAGCATATTATCTAGGAATTCGAAACCACTATATAGATTTCAAAGTAACACGTGCACAAATTTACACAAGTTGGACCGTAAAGCCACTTATATAACACACCAGAGTGGCTGTCTGAAAAGGGGAGTGAAAGGGGTCTGGGAATAGGAACGAAGAGAGGAAGTGATAAAATAAACAAGGAGCCTTGCATTGGCCCACAGGGTGTCAAGAACTGAGAAGGATTAACTCAATTTTGTGCACCTGAGGTTCTTTTTTCAAAAAAAGAAAGCCAGTTGCGAGAGAGAGGGTCCCACACCGGGTGCAGGAGATGGCACAAGTCCAGCCAAGAACCGAGGGGGCCGCGGCCGGTGCGGAACGGCCTCGAGCCGCGGGAGGGCGGACGCCCCTTCAAGAGCTCCTCTTTCTCTCAGAAGTCGTGGGTGCGAGACGGAGGCGCCAGGGCGTCGGACGACGCACGGTGGGCAGGAAAGCCCATTCCCCACAGCCCCGATCTCCTGCTCCCAAACCTCCTCCCCGACCGCCCTGCTTACCTGGAGCCAGCTCCGGGCGCTGGCCCCGGGACCGCCATGACCTGAGACCCGAGGGACTCTGGAACCCGGCGGCCCCGAGTTCAGCACTGGGCAGAGTCCGGGGAAACGGGGCGGGGCGGGGGGGGGGCGGGGGGGGGCGGCGGGGCTGGGGGGGGCGGCGGGGGCGGGGACCACAGAGACGGCGGCGGATAGAGAGGAAGGCGCGGGAGACGCGGCCTCTCCCGGAAGCGACCGACGTCTCTAAACGTACCAGAGAGTGGACTCGTCTGACCCGGCGGCTACAGCGCCCCCATCTTTTCTGGGAGGCTTCCCTTTTGACAATAGGTCGCCGAGAGTGTAACTACCTTATGGCAAGTATTTTAGATTCTGAGTATAATAGATGTTTTATATATTCTCCCAGAGGAGCCAGCATGATCTTTAAAAAAGTATAAATTAGGCTTCCAGCTGGGCGCGGTGGCTCACTCCTGCAATCCCAGCACTTTGGGAGGCCAAGGCGGGAGGATCGCTTGAGCCCAGGAGTTCGAGACCAGCCTGGGCAACATGGCAAGACCCCGCCTTTACAAAAGATAAAAGATAAAAACATTAGCCGGGGATGGTGGCGAGCGCCTGTGGTCCGAGCTACTCTGGAGGCTGAGGCAGGAGAATCACTTGGGCTCGGAAGGTCAAGGCTGCAGTGAGCCGTGATTGTGCCACTGCACTCCAGCCTGGGTGACAGAGAGAGACCCTGTCTCAAAAATAAATAAATAGATGATGATGATCGATGGATAAGATAGATAGTTGAATGAATGAAATGCTTATCAGTTGACTGATTAGTACCCAAAGGGAGGTGGGAAATGGCTCAAACAAACAAACAAACAAAAAAAACCCGCATGATCTCACAGGTCCCTAAATTTGAATCTGGATGTATCTTCTCACTTTCCTTCAATCCTTATTAAGTTTCAACAGCATGCCAAACACTCCACAACATACATGTATCACTTGTCTTTATGGAAGTTGCAGTCTAGCTGGGTAGGTCAACCAGTTGACAATTACAGCTGTCTTTTTTTTTTTTTTGAGACTGAGTCTTGCTCTTGTTGACCCGGCTAGGGTGCAATGGCGTGATATCGGCTCACTGCAACCTCAGCCTCCCGGGTTCAAGCGATTCTCCTACCTCAGCCTCCCGAGTAGCTAGGACTACAGGCATGTGCAACCATGCCCTGCTAATTTTGTATTTTTAGTAGAGACGGGGTTTCTCCATGTTGGTCAGGCTGGTCTCGAACTCCCGACCTCAGTTGATCCGCCCACCTCGGCCTCTCAAAGTGCTGGGATTACAGGTGTGAATCACCGCGCCTGGCCTACAGCTGTCTTTATGAAGTGCTGTGACAAACATATCTTACAGCAGGGGTTCTCAGCCTTGGCGCCATTAAGTTTTGGGGCCTGATCATTCTTTGTTGAGTAGGCTTTCCTCTGCAATGTAGAATGTTTAGCTGTATCCCAGGCCTCTACCCACTAGATGCCAGTAGCATTCCCTGTGACCCAGGCATCCCAAAATGTCTCTAAACATTGCCAAATGTCCCTTGGGGAGAAAGGACCAAAATTCCAGCTTTACTGTAATGGAACTTTACTCCACCCCCTAGCATTGAGAACCACTGCCCCAGAACCAAAGAGAGGCATTTAACTCAGCATGGGGAAAAGTGGAATCTAGGAAGACTTTGAAGAGGAAATAACTTTATTCAAGTATGTCTTTCTTATTTTGAAAACCAAAAAAGTAGGATACAATTTTTGAAAAATTAATAAGGCAACCAAAGTATTAAAGCAAGCAACCTCACCTCTCTAGGGTAATTTAGGTTTACAGATCTTGTCCCCTTTCACTCTAAAAAATGTCCTAGTTTGGGCCGGGCGCGGTGGCTCAAGCCTGTAATCCCAGCACTTTGGGAGGCCGAGATGGGCGGATCATGAGGTCAGGAGATCGAGACCATCCTGGCTAACCCCGTGAAACCCCGTCTCTACTAAAAAATACAAAAAACTAGCTGGGCGAGGTGGCGGGCGCCTGTAGTCCCAGCTACTCGGGAGGCTGAGGCAGGAGAATGGCATAAACCCGGGAGGCGGAGCTTGCAGTGAGCTGAGATCCGGCCACTGCACTCCAGCCTGGGCGACAGAGCGAGACTCTGTCTCAAAAAAAAAAAAAAAAAAAAAAAAAAAAAAAAAGTCCTAGTTTGGTATTCAGTGGCATTACTGTCCCAGGGTGCCTCAGCATTATCTATTACTATAAACTTTTAAGAAGTAGCAGGCCAGGCCGGGCGCGGTGGCTCAAGCCTGTAATCCCAGCACTTTGGGAGGCCGAGACGGGTGGATCACAAGGTCAGGAGATCGAGACCATCCTGGCTAACACGGTGAAACCCCCTCTCTACTAAAAAATACAAAAAACTAGCCGGGCGAGGTGGTGGGCGCCTGTAGTCCCAGCTACTCGGGAGGCTGAGGCAGGAGAATGGCATAAACCCGGGAGGCGGAGCTTGCAGTGAGCTGAGATCCGGCCACTGCACTCCAGCCTGGGCGACAGAGCGAGACTCCGTCTCAAAAAAAAAAAAAAAAGAAGTAGCAGGCCGGGCACGGCGGCTCACGCTTGTAATCCCAGCACTTTGGGAGGCTGAGGCGGGCAAATAACCTGAGGTAAGGAGTTCAAGACCAGCCTGGCCAACATGGTGAAATCCCATCTTTACTATAAATACAAAAATTAGCCAGGTGTGGTGGCGGCACATGTAATCCCATCCACTTGGGAGGCTGAGGCAGGAGAATTGCTTGAACCCGGGAGGTGGAGGTTGCAGTGAGCTGAGATTGTGCCATTGCACTCCAGCCTGGGTGACAGAGTGAGACTCTATTTCAAAAAAAAAAAAAAGAAGAAAAAGAAGAAGAAGAAGTAATACACCAGCGTTGCCAGTGAGCAAGCAGGAGGGTGTTTGGCTACTGGAGTGCAGTGGAGGACAGCAATGCGCAAATCAAAGGAACTTGCTTCTTCAAGCTCTTCTAGCAGTGGTTCTGACAGTGATGTTGACAAAAAGTTAAAGAGGAAAAAGCAGGTTGCTCCAGAAAGACCTGTAAAGAAGCAAAAGACTGGTGAAACTTGAAGAGCTCTGTCATCTTCCAAAGAGAACAGCAGCAGCAGCACAGATGAAAACCTGATGTTTCAGGTTAGGAAAATGAAGTACATTAGTGTGTGGGATTTTTTTTTTTTTTTAGACTTGTCCCCCAAGGCTGGAGTGCAATGGCACGATCTTGGCTCACTGCAACCTCTGCCTCCGGGGTTCAAGTGATTCTCCTGCCTCAGCCTCCCAAGTAGCTGGGACTGCATGCACTCACTACCATGCCTGGCTAATTTCTGTCTTTTTTGTTGAGACGGGGTTTCACCATGTTGGCCAGGCTGGTCTCGAACTCCTGACCTCAACTGATCTGCCTGCCTTGACCTCCCAAAGTGCTAGGATTACAGGTGTGAGCCACCATGCCACGCCAGTGTTTGGGATTTTAAAGGGGAATTGATATTAGATAATTGGATGGATCCAGAAGGTGAAATGAAACCAGGAAGAGAAGGTATTTCCTTGAATCTGGAGCAAAGGAGCCAGCTGAAGGAACAGATTTTTTAAAATTTAAATTTAAATTTAAGATTTTTTAAAATTTAAATTTAAAGATTTTATATATATATATACACACACACACACACACACACATATATATATACGCACATTTTTTTTTATTTTTATTTTGAGACAGAGTCTTGCTCTGTTACCCAGGCTGGAGTGCAGTGGTGGGATCACAGCTCACTGTAGCCTCCATCTCCTGGGCTCAAGTGATCCACCTCAGCCTCCCTAGTAGCTGGGACTATAGGTGCTTGCTGGCATCACACACAGCTAATTAAAAAAAAATTTTTTGGCCGGGTGCGGTGGCTCAAGCCTGTAATCCCAGCACTTTGGGAGGCCGAGATGGGCGGATCACGAGGTCAGGAGATCGAGACCATCCTGGCTAACATGGTGAAACCCCGTCTCTACTAAAAAAAATACAAAAAATTAGCCGGGCGTGGTGGCGGGCGTCTGTAGTCCCAGCTACTTGGGAGGCTGAGGCAGGAGAATGGCATAAACCCGGCAGGCGGAGCTTGCAGTGAGCTGAGATCCGGCCACTGCACTCCAGCTTGGGCGACAGAGCGAGACTCTGTCTCAAAAAAAAAAAAAAAAAAAAAATTTTCTTTGTAGAGAAGGCAAGTGTGGGGGGAGGTGTCTCACTGTGTTGTTCAGGCTAGTCTTGAATCCTAGGCTCAAGTAATCCACCTTTGCCTCCCTAAGTGCTGGGATTATGGGTGTGAGCCACTGCACCTGGCCAGGAACAGATTTCTGACACTGATGATGCAGTTAAGAAAACTGTGAAATCCAAGCCGTATAAAACCTATACTGTTCTAATTGTACTTGGTTTGTGTGTGTGTGTGTTTGTTTGTTTGTTTGTTTTTTTTTGACAGGTTCTTGCTCTGTGGTCCAGGTAGAGTGCAGTGGGATAATAATCATGGCTCACTGCAGTCTCCAACTCCTCCCACCTCAATCTCCTGAGTAGCTGGGGCTACAGGTGTGTGCCAACATGCCTAGATAATTTTTAAGTTTTTTTTTTTCAGTAGAGGTCTCACTATGTTGCCCAGGCTGGTCTAGAACTCCTGAGCTCAAGCGATGCTTCTGCCTCAGCCTCCCAAAGTGTTAGGATTTCCGGGGAGAGCCACCGCTCCTGGCCTCTAGTTGTTTTAATCTGTCTTTTTACATTGGCTTTTGTTTTCTTTTTTTTTTTTTTTTTTTTGTTTTTTTTTTTTGAGACGGAGTCTCGCTCTGTCGCCCAGGCTGGAGTGCAGTGGCGCGATCTCGGCTCACTGCAAGCTCCGCCTCCTGGGTTTACGCCATTCTCCTGCCTCAGCCTCCTGAGTAGCTGGGACTACAGGCGCCCGCCACCGCGCCCGGCTAATTTTTTGTATTTTTAGTAGAGACGGGGTTTCACCGTGGTCTCGATCTCCTGACCTTGTGATCCGCCCGCCTCAGCCTCCCCAAGTGCTGGGATTACAGGCGTGAGCCACCGCGCCCGGCCGGCTTTTGTTTTCTAACTGTTGTTCTCCAAGCTATTGTATGTTTAGATTGCAGAACAACTTGTAAAATGAATACTTGCTTTAATGTGCATTATTTAAAATGTTCTGAGTAATTGTGTACTTTATAAGGAGAATTGCTCTGTGCCCACCACTTAGTATACAATAAAATCAAGTAATACAATCTTAACTGTTGTGGCCTTTTTTGTTGTTGTTGTTGTTGAGACAGAGTTTCACTCTTATTGCCCAGGCTGGATCTCAGCTCACTGCAACCCCTGCCTCCCAAGTTCAAGTGATTCTCCTCCTCAGCCTCCTGGGTAGTTGGATTACAGGCACCCGCCACCACTCCTGGCTAATTTTTTGTATTTTTGGTAGAGATGGGTTTTCACCATGTTGGCCAGGCTGGTCTTGAACTCCTGACCTCAGTTGATCCACCCGCCTCCACCTCCCCAAGTGTTGAGATTACAGACATGAGCCACTGCGCCTGGCCCTGTTGTGGCCTTTTTTGATCATGAAAGTTGGTGCTTTTGAAAGCCAAAAATGACAGTTTTTTATAGATCTTTTAATTTTAATTCAGCTTTCACAATAAAACAGATTGTATTGCATTGAACAAAAAAAGTATTACACCAATACTAAACTTGATGTAAAGTGTGATCTCAACTATGAAAATATAGATGTAAATATCTGTATAGAAAAAATCACAATGAAGCATAGCAAAAGGCCATATATCATATTGGTTGTTAATATTTGAGTTTATATTTCAGAGTTATCTTTTGGATAAGATCCAATTTTTTTTTTCTTTTTTTTGAGACGGAGTCTCGCTCTGTTGCCCAGGCAGAGTGCAATGGCGCGATCTTGGCTCACTGCAACCTCTGCCTCCTGGGTTCAAGCAATTCTCTTGCCTCAGCCTCCCAAGCAGCTGGGACTACAGGCGTCCACCACCACGCCTGGCTAATTTTTGTTTTTTTAGTAGAGACGGGGTTTCACCATATTCGCCAGGCTGGTCTCGAACTCCTGACCTTGTGATCCGCCCACCTCAGCCTCCCAAAGTGCTGGGATTACAGGTGTGAGCCACCAGGTTTAGGGCCAACTTAAAATTAGTTCAAATTTCTAATTAGCTCATAACTGTGATCGATATTTTCTTTTTATTTTATTTTTTTCTTTTCTAGGTTTTAAAAAAATTCACAATCTGGCCAGGCGCGGTGGCTCAAGCCTGTAATCCCAGCACTTTGGGAGGCCGAGACGGGCGAATCACGAGGTCAGGAGATCGAGACCATCCTGGTTAACACGGTGAAACCTCGTCTCTACTAAAAATACAAAAAACTAGCCGGGCGAGGTGGCGGGCGCCTGTAGTCCCAGCTACTCGGGAGACTGAGGCAGGAGAATGGCGTAAACCTGGGAGGCGGAGCTTGCAGTGAGCTGAGATCCGGCCACTGTACTCCAACCTGGGCGGCAGAGCGAGACTCGGTCTCAAAAAAAAAAAAAAAAAAAAAAATTCACAATCTACTTGGGCACAGTGGCTCACACCTGTGGTCTCAGAACTTTGGGAGGTCAAGGCCAGAGGTTTGCTTGAGCCCAGGAGTTCAAGACCAGCCTGGGCAACATAGCTAGACCCCCATCTCTACAAAAAAAAAAAAAAGAAAAAAAAAATTCGGGATCCAAATAAGGTCTACATATTGCAATTGATCATATGTCATTTAACATTCTTTTAGCTTATAGGTTCCTCTTCTACCCCTTTAGGCCAGCTACTATTATCTCATTTTCATGTCCTTCTGCGAAACTGGGTTTCTATACTTGAATTTCCTCCTGCTCTAATCCAGTTTCTACAAAGCAGCCAGAGAAATCTGAACAAATGGAAACCAGATCAACAGTCCATTTAAAGCCCTTCAAGGCTTTTTTTTTTGAGACAGAGTTTCACTCTTGTTGTTCAGGCTGGAGTGCGGTGGTGTGATCTCGGCCCACTGCAACCTCTGCCTCCTGGGTTCCAGAGATTCTCCTGCCTCAGCCTCCTGAGTAGCTGGGATTACTGGTGCCTGCCACCACGCCCAGCTAATTTTTGTATTTTTAGTAGAGATGGGGTTTTGCCATTTTGGTCAAGCTGGTCTCGAACACCTGACTTCAAGTGATCTGCCGGCCTCAGCCTCCCAAAGTGCTGAGATTACAGGCGCGCGCCACTGCGCCCTGCTCTTCAAGGCTTCTTATGCCCTGGCCTTGCCCATTGCTCCAACTTCTGTTTTTTTTTTTTTGAGACAGAGTCTTGCTCTGTTGCCCAGGCTGGAATGCTGTGGTATAATCTCAGCTCACTGCAACCTCTGCCTCCCGGGTTAAAGTGATTCTTGTGCCTCATCCTCCCAAGTAGGTGGGATTACAGGCTTATGCCACCACGCCCAGCTAATTTCTGTTTGAACCTCTTTAGGGGCTAGAAAACCAACCTTGTTTTCCTCTACTCTTCTGTTAATTTTTATTCTTCCTTCCATCCCCACTGTGAATGTTCCTTCCCCAGAGAGTCTTTTCCTAACCACCCTTCATTGTTTCCTCCCACAGCACCTCACTTTTCCCTGCTTCTAGCATTTATTGCAGCTGGTTATATTTTCATTTTGTGCGTTTACTTCATTCATGCCTCTCTCGCTCCACCCCAGGAGGGCATGGATCATGTCTGTTGTGTTCACACCTTCTCTGTCCCCATTTTCCAGAAGCACTCGTAACAGCACAATAGCTATTTGTTTAACAAATATTTGCAAAACCTTCTAACTGGGTTTCTACACTGGAATTTCCCCCTGCTCTAATCCAGTTTTTACAAAGCAGCCAGAGAAATGTGCGCAAATGTAAACTAGATCAACAGACCACTTAAAGTCCTTAAGTGATTCTTGTGCTATTTGTTGAACAAAGATAAACAAGACAATCCCTAACCTCAAAAAACACACAGTGAGGCTAAGGCTCACTGTAGCCTCCACAACGGAGGCTAAGGCAGGAGGATTGCTTGAACCCAGGAGTTCCAGGCTGCATTGAACTATGATCATACAACTGCACTCCAGCCTGGGCAACGCAGCAAGACCTTGTTTCTAAAAGTAAATAAATAAAATTTAAAAACCCACAGGTCACTGTCTCTGCTTATACTGTTTTCTAATGGGACCGAACTTCTCTTATTTCAGCTACTAGAGTCCTGTGCTACTTCCTCACTCTTATACATAGATAAAGGGAAGACAAATTGATGTTTTTTTTTAAAAAAGGAAAATAATTTGGTAATAACTATCAAATTTTAGATGATGCAGTAGTTTTATTTCCAGGAATTCTCTTATAAATATCTTTACCCAAAAGCACAAAGGACAAAGGGTCAATCACAAGGATGTTTCTACAGCATAGAAGGTAATAGCAAAATCCTAGAAGCAACCAGAATGCTTATCAAAGGAGGAGCAGTTAAACAAAATATGACACCCTCACTTTGTAGAATATATTTTGCAGCTATTAATAAGAAGGAGATGGCCGGGTGCCATGGCTCACACCTGTAATCCCAGCACTTTGGGAGGCTGAGGCAGGCAGATAACCTGAGGTTGGGAGTTCGAGACCAGCCTGACCAACATGGAGAAACCCCATCTCTACTAAAAATACAAAATTAGCCGGGCATGGTGGCGCATGCCTGTAATCCCAGCTACTCGGGAGACTGAGGCAGGAGAATCGCTTGAACCCGGGAGGCGGAGTTTGTGGTGAGCCAAGATCATGCCATTGCACTCCAGCCTGGGCAACAAAAGCAAAACTCTGTCTCAAAAAAAAAAAAAAAAAGAAAAGGAGCAGTAGCATTGCCATAGTGATTCAGAACATGGGCTTCAGAGCCAGATTGCGTGGGTTCAAATCCCACTCTATCACTTGGTATTTGTGTGACCTTGGGGGCATGCTGCCTCTGTTATTTATTTATTTATTTATTTATTTATTTATTTATTTATTTTAAGACAGAGTCTTGCTCAGTCACCCAGGCTGTAGTGCAGTGGCATGATCCCGGCTCACTGCAGCCTCCGCCTCCCGGGTTCAAGTGATTCTCCTGCCTCAGCCTCCCAAGTAGCAGGGATCACAGACATGTGCCACCACACTCAGCTAAATTTTGTATTTTTAGCAGAGATAGGGTTTCACCATCTTGGCCAAGCTAGTCTCAAACTCCTGACCTGAAGTGATCCGCCCACCTTGGCCTCCCAAAGTGGTAGGATTACAGGCGTGAGCCCATGCACCCGGCGAGGTTTTTAAAATGTTCTTTAAAAAAAATTTGAGGGGGTAGAGACAGGTCCTCACTATGTTGCCTAGGCTGTTGAACTGGCCTCAAGTGGTCCTCCTGTCTTGACCTCCAAAAGTGCTGAGATTACAGGCATGAGCCACTGCACCCAGCCTCAGTTTTTTAAAACTGTAAATGAGGGTAATAATAGTTTCCACATCAGAGGGTTGTTGTGGGGAATAAACAAGTTAATAGATATTAAGACTTAAACATTACCTGGCAATAATAAGAGCTAAATGTGACATTAATATTAAACATTGAAAAATGTCTATGCCCTATTGTTTCATTTAATTAACTAGTTTTTTAATTGAAAAATTGAAAAGCATGTGGGTAAAAAAAATTTCACAAAAGATGATAGGGCATATAATGAAAAATGAGTTTGTCTTCCACCCCAGAGCCAAGCTGTTCATAGCTTCTTAGGAATCTTTCCAGAAATGTTTTATATATATGCAAACTTATATGTAAATATATTTCACACATACCCACACTCAAACACAAATCCTCCTTTTCCTTTTAAACACTCTGTTTTGCAGCTTGCGTTTTTTTGTTTGTTTGTTTGTTTTTTCAGACGGACTCTCATTCTGTTGTCCAGGCTGAAGTGCATTGGCGTGATCTTGGCTCACTGCAACCTCTGCCTCCTGGGGTCAAGCTACTCCCTCCCAAGTAGCTGGGATTACAGGCGTGCTCCACCATGCCCGGCTAATTTTTGTATTTTTAGTAGAGACAGGGTTTCGCCCTGTTGGCCAGGCTGGTCTTGAACTCCTGATCTCAGGTGATCTGCCTGCCTCGGCCTCCCAAAGTGCTGGGATTACAGGGGTGAGCCACCGCTCCAGGCCGCAGCTTGCTTTTTACACTTTGTAGTATATCTTGGAAGTTGTTCCATATCAGCATATACAGACTTTTTTTATTTTTTGAGATGGAGTTTCGCTCTTGTCACCCAGGCTGGAGCGCAGTGGCGTGATCTTCGTTCACTGTCACCTCTTCCTTCCTGATTCAAGCAATTCTGCCTCAACCTCCTGAGTAGCTGGGATTACAGGCATCCACCACTATACCTGGATAATTTTTTGTATTTTTAGTAGAGATGGAGTTTCACCATGTTGGCCTGGCTGCTCTTGAACTCCTGACCTCAGGTGATCCACCCACCTTGGCCTCCTAAAGTGCTGGGATTGTGGGCATGAGCCACCGCACCCAGCCAGCATACACAGATTTAAGTAATTACTTTTTTCCACTGTTAAGTTCGTGACAAACCCATTGTCAAACTGGACCATCATAAGTCAGGGACTGTCTCTGCAGAGGAACTATATATCTAGTTTCCTATTGACAGATATTTTAGTGGGTTATAGTCTCTTGCTATTACATATAATGCTGCAATTAACATCTTTGGATATATCCCAAATATGGCTAAGTTTAAAAGAAGATAGGCTCCATATTTTGTTTTTTAAAAGCATGTTTGTGTGTGCATAAGTGTGCACCCACTGAAGATGATTGCAATCTATAGGAATTCAGAATGCAAGGAATGGAGAGAGCAAAAGGCAGTTTGACCAAAGAGCCTGTATGTTTAAGTGTTTTGTTTTTTAATCTCTCTTTTTTTTCGAGATGAGGTCTCACTCTGTAGTCCAGGCTGGAGTGCAGTGATGTAGTTTTTGTTCACTGCAGCCTCGACCTGCCAGGCTCAAGCAATCCTTTCATCTCAGCCTCCAGAGTAGCTGAGACTACAGGCACATGCCACCGCACCCAGCTGATTTTTGTATTTTTTGTAGTGATGGGGTTTCACCTTGTTGCCCAGGCTGGTCTCAAAGTCCTGGGCTGAAGCGATCTGCCTTCTTCACTCTCCCTAAGTGCTGGGGTTACCAGCATGCACCACTGCACCTGGCCTGTGTTTTGTTTTTGTTTTTGTTTTTGTTTTTTGAGGCAGAGTCTCAATCTGGCGCCCAGGCTGGAGTGCAATGGCGGGATCTTGGCTCACTGCAACCTCCGCCTCCCAGGTTCAAGTGATTCTCCTGTCTTAGCCTCCTGAGTAGCTGGGATTACAGGCTCACTCCACCACACCCAGCTAAGTTTTGTATTTTTAGTAGAGACAAGGTTTCACTATGTTTGTCAGGCTGGTCTCGAACTCGTGACCTCATGATCTGCCTGCCTCGGCCTCCCAAAGTGCTGGGATTACAGGCATGCGCCACCGTGCCTGGCCTGTGTTTTGTTTTTTAAAATGTTACCTATACGATAAAATTTTTTCAGAGGTTATACTCTAAAAGAGAAGCAATCATTTTATCTTCCGGTTCTCCAAGCTCTTGGTTCACACCTCAGTTATAGACAGAGTGGGACCTGTCTGTTCCCCTTGCTAGCCAAGGAGCTTGCCTAGTCAACCTCCAATAACCAGCCCAGTGCCTGGCACATAGAAGGTGTTCACTAAACACTTCTGGGATGAATGAAGCTACTCCTCTGACCTAGGTTTCCCTGTATATAAAATTAGAATGATAAAGTGACCCACATCTAATGGCCATCCTAAGAAATTCCTGAGCAAAAGAAAAGAAGAAATTCCTGAGCAATGTGAATGTTCTTAAAAAACATGAAAGTGTGTAAAACTACTCAAGAATAGCTGCTTAATCTAAAATTTATCCTGTGGGCTGACCAGGTCAAAATGCCTGTGGTGTAGCTAGTTCAAAGGACGGTGGCATCTTCCCCAAGTGAAAACAGCCTATTAAATTTGTGAGCAAGAGGGACAGAGTTGTCAGCTGAGCAGAGCCCTGCTGTCAAGTCCTCTAGATCTGAAACCGTCTTGGCCTGTTTCCACCCTGGAATCATTTTGGAAAGATTATGGCCCCTGCAAGTCTTAAAAAGTTGGAGCCTTGGCTGGGCGTGGTGGCTCATGCCTGTAATTCCAGCACTTTGATAGGCTGAGACAGGAGGATTCCTTGAACTCAGGAGTTGGAGACCAGCCTAGGCAACATGGCAAGACCTCATTGCTACAAAAGAAAAACAAAAATTAGCTGGGTGTGGTGGTGCAAGCATGTAGTCTCAGTTTCTTGGGAAGCTGAGATCATGCCACTGCACTCCAACCTGGGCAACAGAGCGAGACCCTGTCTCAAAAACAAAAACAAAAAAACAGTTGGAGCCTTTATATTAGATATAACCCAAGGACTCCCCAACCATAGAGTAATCTTGGAGTATTGAAGGGTAGAAAGGTATAATAACTTTCCTCCCTATCAGAAGGGTCATGGCCACCACTCCTATAACAAAAGACTGGTTAACAAGAGAAAAGCACAAGAAATTTATAACTTTCTCTTTTAATTTTTTGTTTTAGAGACAAGGTCTTGCTCTGTTGTCTAGGCTGGAGTACAGTGGCGTGATCATGGCTCATTGCAGCCTTGAACTTCTGGGCTCAAGCCATCTTCCCGCTTTAGCCTTCCCAGTAGCTGGGATTGCAGGCACACACCACCATGTCCATCTAAAAGCATATCAGATTTATCTAATCAAAATTGTATGTGACATGGGAGCCTTCAGAAATGAAGACCCAAAGACTCAAGAAAAAAACTGTTCTTTTTTTTTTTTTTTTTTGAGACGAAGTGTCGCACTGTGGCCCAGGCTAGAGTGCAGTGGCACGATCTGGCTCACTGCAACCTTCACCTCCCTGGTTCAAGCAATTCTTCTGCCTCAGCCTCCTGAGTTGCTGGGACTACGGGTGCACACCACCACACCTGGCTAAATTTTTATTTTTTTGTATTTTTAGTAGAGACGGGGTTTCATCGTGTTAGCCAGGATGGTCTTGATCTCCTGACCTCATGATCCGCATGCCTTGGCCTCCCAAAGTGCTGGGATTACAGGCATGAGCCACCGTGTCCAGCCAAAAACTGTTCGTTTTTATGCTTAGATTCAATGAAGCATGACAGCTGTGTTGAAACATGATCAGACAGAAAGGGAATGATCTAACAGTAACAGACTGAGTGGGGAAACCCAGCAAGGCCTGTGTTCAGATTCTTCTTGGCCTGTTTGTGTGGCATTCCTTTCTCCTGGGTTTAGGGCAGGGCCCCTTCTGAAACGAAGGTCTTATGATCTATTTTCAGACAAGGTAGGTCAGATAATTTTATGGCCAGATCCTACACACAAGGATGGAGGAAGGTTAAAGTCCTATTTCTAGGTTTTATGGCTGGCTTTGGAGAAGAAGGGTTCTAGTTTCTATGGCCTGCCTTGGGAGAGGAAGGGAAGCAGAAGAAAAAAGTACAGGAGAAGAGAAGAAAGAGACTTTGCTTTTGAGGTCCTTCCAATATCTTTCAGTTCAAAGCATCAGCATGCCAAAGTGCCTTACTTTGGGGTATTATTTTCTGAGCCCCAACAGTAGTAAGGAAATGACAGTGATAATTCTTTTTTTTTTTTTAATTGAGACGGAGTCTTGCTCTGTCGCCCAGGCTGGAGTGTAGCTGTGCGATCTTGGCTCACTGCAACCTCCACCTCCCAGGTTCATGCGATTCTCGTGCCTCAGCCTCCCAAGTAGTTGAGATAACAGGCATGTGCCACCATGCCTGGCTAATTTTTTTGTATTTTTAGTGGAGATGGGGTTCCGCCATGTTCACCAGGCTGGTCTAGAACTCCTGACCTCATGTGACCCGACTGCCTCAGCCTCCCAAAGTGCTGGGATTACAGGTGTGAGCCACCTCGACCAGGAACAGTGATGATTCATTCAACATTCAGTAATTATTGACCTGGCTGGGTGTGGTAGCCACGCCTATAATCCCAGTGCTTTGGAAGGCCAAGGCGGGAGGACTGCTTGAGGCCAAGAGTTTGAGATCAGCCTGGGCAACATAGCAAGACCCTGTCTCTACAAAACAAAACAACAGGCCGGGCGCGGTGGCTCAAGCCTGTAATTCCAGCACTTTGGGAGGCCGAGATGGGCGGATCACGAGGTCAGGAGATCGAGACCATCCTGGCTAACACGGTGAAACCCCGTCTCTACTAAAAATACAAGAAAATTAGCCGGGCAAGGTGGCGGGCGCCTGTAGTCCCAGCTACTTGGGAGGTTGAGGCAGGAGAATGGTGTGAACCCGGGGGGGCGGAGCTTGCAGTGAGCCGAGATCGCGCCACTGCACTCCAGCCTGGGGCACAGAGCAAGACTCCGTCTCAAAAACAAACAAACAAACAAACAAAAAACAAAACAACAAAAAAGCAAACAAAAAGTATTTAGTGAGCAACTACTCTGTATGTGCCAGGCATCAGTGCTGGAGATATAGCAGTTTCAAGACAAAGTATCTGCCTTCACAGACCTTAGGCAGATACAAAACGATATTAAATATAAATCAGATAGTGCTAAGAAAAGTACAGTGGGTGTCACAGGTAGGGTCCACTGGACCCACACCCTGAGACAATGCTTATCAGGCTCAATGACTATAGAGATTGCATCTTGGTAGGGAGATGAAGGAAGCATGATTGGGCAGAGGGAGGAATCAAGCTGAGAGGCAGGCCCTACTACAGCCTCAGCCGACCCCATGGGGAGCACCAGAGTGGACATGGCCCATCTCAGTTACTTCCTGTTGGGCCACGGTGGCCCTCCTTTCTACTCCACCCCAATCAGTCACTGGGCGGGGGATATCTTGCAAAGGGTGTAACCTTGGGCACATTCTCTCTTGTAGCTGAGGCAATTCTCAAAGGAGCTGATAGCTGAAGGCTGTCTGCTTATGGCACTCCCAGCTGCTGGGGCAACAAGTCCTGCCTTGAAAGGGAATCTGGGCTGTGGGTCAACATGTCCATCACCCAACATATGGGGAGAGAGGATGATGGTGGAGGTGCTTCTTGGGATAGGGTGGTCAGGGAAGGACTCTCCGAGGAGGTTTTAAATAACCTAAATGAGGCCCGGTGCGGTGGTTTACACCTGTAATCCCAGCACTTTGGGAGGCCGAGGTGGGCGGATCATGAGGTCAGGAGTTCAAGACCAGCCTGGCCAACATGGGGAAACCCTTTCTTTACTAAAAATATACAAATTAGCCAGGTGTGGTGAGCGCCTCTAGTCCCAGCTACTTGGGAGGCTGAGGCAGGAGAATGGCTTGAACCTGGGAGGCAGAGGCTGCGGTGAGCCGAGATCGCACCACTGCATTCCAGCCTGGGCAACAAAGTGAGACTCCATCTCAAACAAACAAACACACGAACAAACAACCTGAGTGAAATGAAGGAAGGAGCCATGCAGATTCTGAGGGAAGAGCATTCTAAACAAAGGGAACAGCAAATGCAAATGTCCAAAGGAGGGATTATTTTTGAGATGTTCAAGGAAGAGCAAAGAAACCAGCATGACCGGAGTGCAATGAACAAGGGGAGAGTGATAGGAAATGCACAAGCGCCAGGTCATGTAGAGTCTTGCACACTATCATAAAAATTTGAATCTTTATTGTTACAGGAAGCCATTGAGGGTTAAAAACAGAAGAGTGACAAAATTTGGTTGATGATTTAAAAGGCTCACCCTGGATGCTGCTGTATGGAGAGCTAGAATGGAGGTAGGGAAACCAGATAGGAAACTATTCTGGTATTTCAGGTAAGAGAGGGTCATGGTTGGGACTATAGAAAGGGACAGGTTGGTGTACTATAGAATGGTACAGAGCTGTAGAGAAGTGTCTCTCAACCAGGGTGACTTTGCTCTAGCTTCTCCGCATACCTCTCCCCAACTCTCCCTACCAACCAAGGACATTTGTTCAATATCTGAACATTTTCAGTTGTCATAAATCGGGGATGCTATTGGCTTCTAGTGGGTGCTGCAAAGTATCCTACAATAATGCACAGGACAACTCCCCGTGACAAAGAATTACTTGGTTCAAAATGTCAATAGTGGGCCAGGCTCAGTGGCTGACGCCTGTAATACCAGAACTTTGGGAGGCCAAGGAGAGCAAGTCACCTGAGCTCAGGAGTTCAAGACTAGCCTGGCCAACATGGTGAAACCCTATCTCTACTAAATATACAAAAAGTAGCTGGGCTTGGTGGCAGGTGCCTGTAATCCCAGCTACTTGGGAGGCTGAGGCATGAGAATCACTTGAACCTGGGAGGCGGAGGTGGCCGTGAACAGAGTTCATGCCACTATACTCCAGCCTGGAGGATACAGCGAGACTCTGTCTCCAAAAAAAACCAAAACCAAAAACCAAAATGTCAGTGGTGGCTGGGCACAGTGATTCATGCCTGTAATCCCAGCACTTTTGGAGGCCAACGTGGAGGATTGCTTGAAGCCAGGAGCATTATACCAGCCTGGGCTACAAAGCAAGACCTCATCTCTTTTTTTAAATTAGTTGAGCCTGGTAGCAAGCAACTGTAGTCCAGGCTATTAGGGAGGCTGAGGCAAGAGGATCGCTTGAGCCTGGGAGTTGGAGGCTGCAGTGAGCTATGATTGTGCCACTGCACTCCATCCTGGGCAACAGGGTAAGAACGTGTCTCAAAAATAAAATTTAAAAAAAGACAATAGTCCTAAGGTTGAAAGACCTTAGTACTTGCAGTAGAGGAAGTGAAAAGTATTAGAGATGTATTCTTTTTAGACGGAGTTTTACTCCTGTCACCCAGGCTGGAGTGCAATGGTGCGATCTCAGCTCACTGCCACCTCTGCCTCCCGGGTTCAAGGGATTCTCCTGTCTCAGCCTTCTGAATAGCTGGGATTACAGACATGCGCCACCATGCCCGGCTAATTTATGTATTTTCAGTAGAGATGGGGTTTCACCATGCTGGCCAGGCTGTTCTGGAACTCCTGACCTCGTGATCCACCCGCCTTGGCCTCCCAAAGCGCTGGGATTACAGGTGTGAGCCATCGCGCCTGGCCAGATCCCGTCTCTTAAATTGGAAAAAAAAAAAAAGAAGAAGAAGAAGATGAAGCAAGGGTGGATCAGCTGTGTCAAATATTCCTGAAAGGCTGTGGGTAAGGATTGAGAATTGCCCACTGGAAATGAATATGAAGTTTATCAGTGGCCTTGACAAGAGCAGGTTCCATGGAGTGGGTTCAGGAGAAACAGGGAGGTGAGAAAGTAGAAATGGGAATTACAGACAATTCTTTTTTTTGTTTTGTTTTGTTTTTTTTTGTTTTTTTTTTTTTGAGACGGAGTCTCGCTCTGTCGCCCAGGCTGGAGTGCAGTGGCCGGATCTCAGCTCACTGCAAGCTCTGCCTCCCAGGTTCACGCCATTCTCCTGCCTCAGCCTCCCGAGTAGCTGGGACTACAGGCGCCCGCCACCTCGCCCGGCTAGTTTTTTGTATTTTTTAGTAGAGACGGGGTTTCACCGGATTAGCCAGGATGGTCTCGATCTCCTGTCCTCGTGATCCGCCCGTCTCGGCCTCCCAAAGTGCTGGGATTACAGGCTTGAGCCACCGCGCCCGGCCAACAGACAATTCTTTCAAAGAGTTGTGCCCCAAATGGGGACAGGTAATGTGTCAGTAATAAGAGGAGGATCGAGGATCAAGGATGGAAAGTTGTTACAACACATTTGTAGGCTGCAGGGAAGGTGTAGTAAAGAGAAGAAACTTGTTAATGTTAACCTCTATTGAATACTTACTAAGTAGGAGCTGCATGAGGCATTTTATATAGATTATTTCCTTTAACCTGCACACCCAACCAATGAGGAGGAGAATATGATCATCCCGGTTTCACAGAAGACAAAACTGAGGCATAGAAAGGATGGAGGTGGGGTACATGGACATGGTCATAGGGCTAGTAAGTGGGGGAACTTGGATGTAACCAGATGTCTGGCTCCAGAGCCTACATGCTCACTCTCTTTCATTTACTTTTTTTTTTTTTTTTTTTTTTTGAGACAGAGTCTTGCTCTGTTGCTCAGGCTAGAGTGCAGTGGCGTGGTCTTGGCTCACTGCAACTGCCGCCTCCTGGGTTCAAGCGATTCTCCTGCCTTAACCTCCAGAGTAGCTGGGATTACAGGCCTGCACCACCACGTCCCACTAAATTTTGTATTTTTAGTAGAGGTGGGGTTTCCCCATGTTAGCCAGGCTGGTCTGAAACTCCTGACCTCAGGTGATTCACCTGCCTCAGCCTCCCAAAGTGTTGGGATTACAGGCATGAGCCACCATGCCCAGCTTTTCATTGGCATTTTTTAAATGTATGTTTATTTCATTATTTACTTATGTATTTATTTATTTTTTTGAGACGGAGTCTTGCTCTTGTCCCCCAGGCTGGAGTGCAGTGGTGCGATCTCAGCTCACTGCAACCTCCACCTCCCAGGTTCAAGCAATTTTCCTGCCTCAGCCTACTGAGTAGCTGAGACTACAGGCATGTGCCACCACGCCCAGCTAATTTTTTGTATTTTTTTTTTAGTAGAGATGGGGTTTCACCATGTTGGCCAGAATGGTCTCGATCTCTTGACCTCATGATCCACCTGCCTCGGCCTCCCAAAGTGCCGGGATTACGGGTGTGAGCCACTGCGCCCGGCCCCCCGTATTTTTATTTTTTATTTTTTGAGACAGGGTCTCACTCTGTTGCCCAGGCTGGAGTGCACAATCATGGCTCACTGTAACCTCTTGCCTCCCAGAGCTCAAGCAATCCTCCCACCTCAGCCTCTTGAGTAGCTGGGACCACAGGAATGCACCATCACGTCCAGCTAATTTTTATATTTTTTGTAGAGATGGGGTCTCACTGTGTTGCTCAGACAGATCTTGAACTCCTGGGCTCAAGTGATCTTCCCTCCTCAGCCTCCCAAAGTGTTGGGATTACAGGCATGAGCCACTGCACCTGGCCCATTTAAGTTCATTTCTTATTGCAAATTGTAACCACTGTCTAAAATTTATATCTATTATCATTTGTTCTCCCCTTGGTAGGAAAACACAATTATTGGCCTTTCAAGACTCCACAGAAGCAAATCCCCTAAAATTTGCAACTGACCGCTCCCACTCTGCCCCCTCTGCTTCTGAAGCAAATCCTGTCATAGCCCCTATGGGGCTGTCCAACCCAACACCCCCTGTATTCCTATTGTGTGTGTTTTCTTGTCAGTGTCCTGCAGTGGAACAGAAGCTCCTCAAGGGCTCCGGTTGCCTCCAGTTCTCCTTTCTATACCTGGCTGGCAGGACAAGCTTTCAAACAATAAATATCTGTCAAGGAGTTTTATGGATGGATGACTGAATGAATGTAAAAAGGATACTAAGGGCTGGGCATGGTGGCTCACACCTATAATCCCAGCACCTTGGGAGGCCAAGGTGGGCAGATCACCTGAGGTCAGGAGTTTGAAACCAGCGTGGCCAGCATGGTGAAACCCTGTCTCTACAAAAATACAAAAATTAGCCAGGTGTGGTGACATGCGCCTGTAATCCTAGCTACTCGGGAGGCTGAGGCAGGAGAATCACTTGAACCTGGGAGGTGGAGGCTGCAGTGATCTGAGATCGTGCCACTGCACTCCAGCCTGGGCGACAGAGTGAGACTCTGTCTCGAAAAAATAAAAGCATACTAGGAATATTAGATGCCACAGGACAGCTGAATATGGACTTCTCCACCTACAAGCTGCATAGAGACAAAAGTACTCTCAAAATTCAAAGTTCAAGAAAAATCCTTGGGGAGTAGGGGTTTGAAGGTGAGGATACTTGTTAAAAAGTGCAGCTTCCGGCTGGGTGCAGTGGCTCACGCCTGTAATCCCAGCACTTTGGGAGGCTGAGGCGGGCGAATCACCTGAGGTTCGAGACCAGCCTGGCCAACGTGGAAACCCCATCTCTACTAAAAGCACAAAAATTAGCCGGGTGTGGTGGTGGGCACCTGTAATCCTAGCTACTCAGGAGGCTGAGGCAGGAGAATTGCTTGAACCCGAGAGGTGGAGGCTGCAGTGAGCCAAGATCGCCCCACTGCACTCCAGGCTGGGTGACAGAGCGAAATTCCATCTTAAAAAAAAAAAAACAAACTAAAAGAAAACCAGTGCAGATTCCTAGGCTTGACCCCCAGAGATTCTGTTCCATATGTCTGAGGTAGAGTCCAAGAGTTAGTACATTCCTTTCCAAAGAATTCCATGCAGTACTCCCCAGTCCTCCCACTGGAAGGTCAGGGAATCAGGAGACCTGGATTCTAGGCCACATTCTACTACTTATCATCTGGGAAGGGTTGCCAGATAAAATAAGGCATGCAATATTTGGGACATGCAATACTAAAAAAGTATTGATTGTTTATATGAAATGCAAATTTAACTGGGCTTCCTATATGTCTGTTTGCTGAATCTGGCAACCTTCCAGCTGGGTGACCTCAGCCAAGCTGCATAACTTCCTAGAGCTTCAGTCTACTTATCTATAAAATGGAGAAATTTGATCTTTCCTTATGGTCCTGAGGATTGAGAGCTTCATGTAAAGTGCTTAACTGCAGTGAATGGCACATGGTAAGTACCCCGTAAATGAGCTATAAGAGGCCAGGTGCGGCGGCTCACACCTGTAATCCCAGCACTTTGGGAGGCCAAGGCAGGTGGATCATGAGGTCAGGAGTTCGAGACCAGCCTGACCAGTATGGTGAAACCTCATCTCTACTAAAAATACAAAAAATTAGCCGGGCGTGGTGGCAGGCGCCTGTAGTCTCAGCTACTCGGGAGGCTGAGGCAGGAGAATCACTTGAACCTGGGAGGCAGAGGTTGCAGGGAGCTGAGATGGCACCACTGCACTCCAGCCTGGGTGACGGAGTGAGACTCCACCTCAAAAAAAAAAAAAAAAAAGAATTAAAGACATTTATTTTAATTTTAATCTCTCTTACAGCATTAAAATGGAATTCATCAAGTAAGATTTACATATACTTCTCAGAAATGCATCTTACGGCCAGTCTGTCTGGCAGCTGGCTGAGATGTTAAGATATGGACAGCCTGAGGCAGTCCTGGGCCCCAAAGTGAGGGTTAATGGGGGACATTTAAATTCTCATTCAGGCCGGGTGTGGTAGCTCACGCCTGTAATCCCAGCACTTTGGGAGGCCAAGACAGGATGCTCACTTGAGCCTGGTAGTTTGAGGCCAGCGTACATAACATGGCGAGACCCTGTCTCTACCAAAAACACAAAAATTAGCCGGGCGTGGTGGCACATGCCTATGGTCCCAGCTACTCAGGAGGCTGAGGCAGGAGGATGGCTTGAGCCTGGGAGGTGGAGGTTGCAGTGAGTTGAGATCTTGCCACTGCACTCCAGCCTGGGAGACAGAGTGAGACCCCATCTCAAAAAACTAATAATAAATACAATAAATAAATAAATAAATACATTCTCATTCAGACACTGATTTCTTTTTTTTTTTTTTTTGAGACGGAGTCTCGCTCTGTCACCCAGGCTGGAGTGCAGTGGCCGGATCTCAGCTCACTGCAAGCTCCGCCTCCCAGGTTCACACCATTCTCCTGCCTCAGCCTCCCGAGTAGCTGGGACTACAGGCGCCCGCCACCTCGCCCGGCTAGTTTTTTGTATTTTTTAGTAGAGATGGGGTTTCACCGTGTTAGCCAGGATGGTCTCGATCTCCTGACCTCGTGATCCGCCCGTCTCGGCCTCCCAAAGTGCTGGGATTACAGGCGTGAGCCACTGCGCCCGGCCGACACTGATTTCTTAATCAGATTTTAGAGTTTCCCCAAATAAACCAGTTGGGGAAAAAAAAAAAAAAAAAAAGAGTGTGATCCTTCCAGAAACCAGTAGGGGGGAGTGTGTGCATTTTGGGATAAAACTAAAATACTACAGGATTCAAACAGCCCTGGCTGCAGGTTTTCCACATCTGGGGAACAATGGAAGGCCTAATAAAGTCTTGAGTAGTGCACTGGTCAAGGCGAGGGTCAGTGTGGACCCCAAAATGCTGAGAAAATCAGCCTATACAGGAACAGCGCCTGTGGTCCATCTGTGAGAGGATGTTGTGGAAAATGAGAAACTAATGCAGATTTGGGAATATGGTATATAGAAGGAAAAAGAGATTTTGTATGTTGAAAGACACCAAAAAGTCAAAAGCAAGTGACAAACCAAGAGAGAAAAATTGCAAATCGTATATGACAAAGAATTACAAAATGTATAAAGCTGTCCCACCAAGAGATGAACACAGGTAATTTATGTAAGAAATAAGAACTATAAATAGGCTGGGCATGGTGGCTCACGATTGTTACCCCAGCACTTTGGGAGGCCAAGGCAGGAGGATCTCTTGAGCCCAAAAGTTTGAGAACACCTGGGCAACATAGTGGGACCCCTGTCTACTCAGGAGTCCCAGCTACTCAGGAGGCTGAGGCAGGAGGATTGCTTGATCCCAGGAGTTGGAAGCTACAGTGACCCATGATTGCACCACTGTACTCCAGCCTGGGCAACAGAGTGAGACCCTGTTTCAAAATAAAAAAAGAAAAAAAAAAAAAGAAAAAAGAGGAAAGAAATATAAATACCTAATAAACATACATTAAAAAGATTAATCTCTTTAGCAACAAGGAAATACAAATGAAAACACTGCAGGGGCTTTCTGCCTTATTTTCCTATGCTTATTGTCCATTGAGCGCTTGTTCTGTGCCAGGCATTGTGCAAAGAGCTTTCTAGACATCAACTCAGCATTAATGTGTACAAAAACTCTTGAGAAGTGGGAACAAACATTATCCTCATTTTACCTAAAGAATGCGGCTCTGAAAGGTTAGTAACTTGCCTGGAGTTTGTCCAGCTGGGAAGGGCAAGCAGGGTTCGGACCCACGTTTGTGTGATTCCAAGTCCTTCTCCCCGTGCTGATTTATCTGGGATCTCAATTGATATGTTCAAGCAGCATCTAGTGCTGGAATATAGTGCTTTGGAGAAGGCCCTGGAAGCTGTGAGCCCCAAGCAGCCAAAGAGGAACAGAAAAGAAAGAAAGAAAGAAAGAAAGAAAGAAAGAAAGAAAGAAAGAAAGAAAGAAAGAAAGAAAGAAAGAAAGAAAGAAACAAAACCTCAGAAAATCAGACAGCAATGGAAGTGGTCCTGGGGAAAGAAGGAACGAAAGAAAGAAAGAAAGAAAGAAAGAAAGAAAGAAAGAAAGAAAGAAAGAAAGAAAGAAAGAAAGAAAGAAAGAAAGAAAGAAAGAAAGAAAGAAAGAAAGAAAGAAGGAAGGAAGGAAGGAAGGAAGGAAGGAAGGAAGGAAGGAAGGAAGGAAGGAAGGAAGGAAGGAAAGAGAAAGAAAGAAAGAAAGAGAAAGAAAGAAAGAAAGAAAGAAAGAAAGAAAGAAAGAAAGAAAGAAAGAAAGAAAGAAAACCTCAGAAAATCAGACAGCAATGGAAGTGGTCCTGGGGAAGCAGGGTGTTTTGGCAGAGCATAGAAAATGGGAATTTGGGGATAAGAGAGATGGGGGTTTGGAACGCCAATTGGGGGCTAGAGGAAACAGTTTGTGGCACATTCTAAGCAGGCTGGGGTCTGGCTGGCTTGAATGTTCACAGCCCTGGAGGATGGAAGCTGAGGAATCTGTTTGTCATCCACTGCATGCTGAGCTGCCATTCTCATATCTAAACCTTCCAGCCCCAAGTCCCTCATTCCCTCCCTCCTTCTCGCACCTGCTGGCAGCGGGGGCTCCAATGAATGGACAAGTTCCGTGAATTCTTGCCCCTTCCCCCACCTTTTACATAGCCAAGCCCTGGAACAAAAGGCGCCCTGAGTCTGGGGCCCCTTCCCTGGACTCCTGCCAGCTCCAGGGAGTGCTAGACAGCTGGAGCCGTGCTCCACACCACACCATTTACATCTTTTACAGCCTTCCCACCCCATGCTCCTCTCTCCCCACTCATGGCCATGGCCACAGGCCCACTGGACCCCAGGACACTCCTCCTGGTTCCCTGGGGAGTTGCCGTGACACAGATAGGCGGGGCAGCAGGATATGGGTGTGTGGTTCACATCCTAGAATCCAGGGCTAAAGGTGTAGATCCTTTGTCTAGGACAATCTATCCCACCTACCAAGCAGCAGCAATGGGAAGCTCCTTGCCTGTCACTTTGTGCTCCTGATTTGAGGCGCCACAGGTGGCTGTCCTGTAGGATTTGGGATCCTCTTTCCTAGGTGGTTCCCTATCACCTTGGATTAGGTATCCACCTAGTGGTTTTATCCACTGATAGGTGCTCACTATTTATTGAGCACCTATTGTGTGCTCGGAACAATGGTAGGTGCAATGCATCTGTTTCCTCATTTAATCCTTACCACAGCCCAAGGTGAAATATATATGGACCCAGAGGCTCACCCCAAGGCTCCTCGGGTCAGCTGGTCCACAGTAGTGACAGGATGTGAATCCAGATCTTCCCCACCTGCCACCTTGAGTAGGAATCTGAGGACCAACTGGGTAACTCTTCCCTCAAACTCTTGCACAGTCTGCGCTGTTTAGGACTCTCGCAAATTACAGGAGCCATCCTATGATCCTGCCCTTTCCTGATCCGCAGGGATGGCCCCACCCAGGCTCCCCTTCCTCCCAGGCAGCCTCCTAAAGTCCACATTTTGTTTCAAATGCCTGTAGAGCAGGACAGGCCAGGAAAAGGGGCAGTTATACCTTCCCTTGGTGAGAGGCCCTCTCAAGACACAGGCCTGGCTTTGGTTTGCTGCTCTGCGATTCCTCCTTCCTCTTTTGAAAGCCGTGCCCTTCTGGACTGGGCCTAGTTTCAGACAACATGAGCACTGGTTGATTTTATTATTATTATTATTATTATTATTATTATTATTATTATTATTTGAGATGGAGTCTCACTCTGTTGCCCAGGCAGGAGTGCAGTGAATGGTGCGATCTCAGCTCACTGCAATCTACGCCTCCTGGGTTCAAGTAATTCTCTTGCCTCAACCTCCCGAGGAGCTGGGACTACAGGTTCCCACCACCACGCCTGGTTAATTTTTGTCTTTTTAGTAGAGACAGGGTTTTACCATGTTGACTGGGTTGGTCTCAAACCCCTGACGTCAGATGATCCACCCGCCTCAGCGTCCCAAAGTGCTGGGATTACAGGCATGAGCCACTGCACCTGGCCCTTGTGGTGATCTTGTCCTGGAAGAGATTGGGGAGAAGGGAAGGCGTGAGCCACCACATCCGGCTAGCACTGGTTGATTTTAATTGGTATATTCCACCTCTTCTGAGAGCCTCCCGAAGTACCTCCAACTTCCTGGGTTATGGGCCAATATATCAAAAGGTACCCTGCAGGGTGAGGATGGAAGACCCTGTGCCCTGACCACCTCCTGCCTCAGAGAAGCCATGGTAGAGCTGTCAGAGGTGGCCATGGTTTCCATCAGCCCAGCCAGAGCTCTGTCTCGAGAGCCCAGTGGATTTCTGTAGTCCCTTGAAGGGCTCAGAACCAAGTTCAGCCACAACAATAATCCCATATATGTACCCAATGAATGATATCATGAAGTGCTGCCTTCAATTACCCGAAAATAAAAATATATACATATAGATGTGTCTACAGATTGTTTTTTTGACCAAGCAATTCTACTTGGTGAGTCTTACAGGAAGGAACATTTGCACAACATACACACATTTGTTTAATGCAACACTGTTTCTAATAGTGAAAAACTGGAAGAAGTCAAAGATTCAGTTGCAAAGGATTGCTTAAATAAATTATAATACCTCCCTACAATAAAATATTCTACAGCTGTTAAAAAAAATGAGGTAATTTTATACTGACAAGGAAAGAGATCCATGACATGCTGCATGGTTAAAAAGAGTAAGTTATTGGCCAGGTGCTGTGGCTCATGTCTGTCATCCCAGCACTTTGGGAGACCGAGGAGGGTGGATCACCTGAGGTTGGGAGTTCCAGACCAGCCTGACCAACATGGAGAAACCCTGTCTCTACTAAAACAAAACAAACAAACAAACAAAAAACAAAAAAAACCAAATTAGCTGGGTGTGGTGGCACATGCTTGTAATCCCAGCTACTCGGGAGGCTGAGGCAGGAGAATCTCTTGAACCCGGGAGGCGAAGGTTGCAGTGAGCCAAGATCATGCCACTGCACTCCAGCCTGGGTGACAGAGCAAAACTCTGTCTCAAAAATAAAAAAAATAAAAAAAATAAGAAACAGGGTCTCTGTCACCCAGGCTGGCCTGCAGTGACACCTTCCAGGGCTCCGGTGATCCTCCTAGCTCAGCTTCCCAAGTAGCTGGGACTACAGGCGCGTGCCACCACGAATAGCTAATTTTTTTTTTTTTTTTTGTAGACATGAGGTTTTGCTATGTTGCCCTGGCTGATCTTGAACTCCTGGGTTCAAGAATTGGTCCACCTTGGCCGGGTGTGGTGGCTCACGCCTGTAATCCCAGCACTTTAGGAGGCTGAGGTGGGCGGATCATGAGGTCAGGAGATCGAGACCATCCTGGCTAACAAGGTGAAACCCCGTCTCTACTAAAAATACAAAAATTAGCTGGGCTTGGTGGTGGGCCCCTGTGGTCCCAGTCAGCCTCCTAAAGTAGTCCCAGTTGCTGGGGAGGCTGAGGGAGAATGGCGTGAACCCGGGAGGCTGAGCTTGCAGTGAGCCGAGACTGTGCCACTGCACTCCAGCCTGGGCAACAGAGCGAGACTCCATCTCAAAAAATAAATAAATAAAAATTAAAAAAATAAAAAAAGAATTGTCCAACTTTGGGCCCCCAAAGTGCTGGGATTCTAGGTGTGAGCCATAGTGCCTGGCCTATGGAAGCATTTTTTTTTTTTTTTTGAGACGGAGTCTCGCTCTGTCACCCAGGCTGGAGTGCAGTGGCGCGATCTTGGCTCACTACAACCTCTGCCTCCCGGGTTCAAGCAATTCTCCTGCCTCAGACTCCCGAGTAGCTGGGACTACAGGTGTGCACTACCACACCCGGCTAATTTTTGTATTTTTAATAGAGATGGAGTTTCACCATGTTGGCCAAGCTGGTTTCGAACTCCTGACTTCAAGTGATCTACCCACCTCGGCCTCCCAAAGTGCTGGGATTACAGGCGTGAGCCATCGCGCTCGGGGTTTTTTTTTTGTTTTGTTTTGTTTTTTTTTGAGACGGAGCGGTGGCATGATCTCAGCTCATTGCAATCTCCGCCTCCCAGGTTCAAACGATTCTCCTATCTCAGTCTCCTGAGTAACTGGGATTACAGGCACGTGTTACCATGCCCAGCTAATTATTTTGTATTTTTTAGTAGAGACGGGGTTTCACTATGCCAGACTAGTCTTGAACTCTTGACCTCAAGTGATCTGCCTGCCTCGGCCTCCCAAGTGCTAGGATTACAGGTGTGAGCTACTGTGCCGGGTCTGGAAGGCATTTTTTAAATCTCCCCAGGTGTTTCCCGTGGGCAGCCAAGTTGAGAAACACTTCTAAAGAAACAGAAGGAAGGAAAGGTTGATTTGGAAAGGAAAGTGAGATGATACTCAGTTTGTTCTATGTGAAAACTAAACAGATACTACTTGCCCTGCTCTTTCTGGGGAAAAAAAGTAAAGGGCCCAGGGTGGCCTTGAAGTACTACTAGACTTACGTAAGCACTGAGTTAGTTGAAGTATAGCCTTTAGCAGTATCAAACTTTTTTTCTTTTTGAGACAGGGTTTCGCTCTTGTTGCCCAGGCTGGCATGCAATGGTGCGATCTCGGCTTACTGCAACCTCCACCTCCCAGGTTCAAGTGATACTCCTGCCTCAGCCTCTCTAGTAGCTGGGATTACAGTCATGTGCCACCACGCCTGGCTAATTTTGTATTTTTGGTAGAGATGGGGTTTCTCCATGTTGGTCAGACTGGTTTCCGACTCCCAACCTCAGGTGATCCCCCCGCCTCGGCCTCCCAAAGTGCTGGGATTACAGGCGTGAGCCACCGCGCCCGGCAGCAGTATCAGACTTTCTGACTACACTTGAGGCATTCTAGAAGTTGACCACTTGACTTTAGCAGATCAAGTCTGCAAGAGCAGAAAGAAGGGAAAGAACACATGTTGTTGCCTCATTCTGAAGGGCAAGAACCACCTCCTCATTGGTAAAACAGGAGCATGAATAAAACACAAGTCTGCGCTGGGTGCAGTGGCTTGCACTTGTAATCCCAACACTTTGGGAGGCCGAGGTGGGCGGATCACGAGGTTAGGAGATCGAGACCATCCTGGCTAATACGGTGAAACCCCCGTCTCTACTAAAAAAAATACAAGAAAAATTAGCCAGACTGGAGGACACGGTGAGACTCTGTCTCAAAAACAAACCAACCAACCAACCAACCACAAGTCTGGGCCGGGTGCGGTGGCTCATGCCTGTAATCCCAGCACTTTGGGAGGCAGAGGAGGGTGGCCCACCTGAGGTCAGGAGTTCCAGACCAGCCCAGACAACATGGTGAAACTCCATCTCTACTAAAAACAGAAAAAATTAGCCAGGCATGGTAGCAGGCGCCTATAATCCCAGCTACTCGGGAGGCTGAAGTAGGAGAATTGCTTGAACCCAGGAGGCAGAGGTTGCAGTGAGCCAAGATTGCACCATTGCACTCCAGCCTGGGCAACAAGAGCAAAAGTCCATCTAAAACAGAAAGAAACATATGTGTAAACAAAAAAGAAAACACACGTCTGCACAGTGCCTGATACAGTAGAAGTCCTCAATAAGTTCTAGCTTATTCATTTCAGGAATGGAGGGAGCTTAGAGGTAATCTTAGTGCCTGCAGAATACTAGATGTGCACACATTACATTGTGTGAGACATGTGAAATCTTCACAACATGCCTTTCATGCAGACATTGACATCCTTATTTTACAGATTAATTTAACTAGGTTAGTATCATGTCAGAAGCTAGAAGTAAAAGCCCAGTTTTGTTCAATTCCAAATTCTGTACTTTGTTCACCATACTCTGTCACTTCTTAGGGACACTTGGGGTGGGAAATTAACTGTGATTAGGTCCCTCATTTTCAGGCTTACCCTACATATGCCTCCAAAGGAAGGGAGCATGTGGCTGAAGTTACCTGGGATTACTTTGCTTAGAGATGATAGGACACCTTAAAAGACTATATGCCCATATGTAGTTCTGGAAGGGCCTGAAGTTGAAGCCACACCCCGGGGAAAAAAAAAAAGGAAGGTTCCCTCTCTGAGCCCCAAGGGGAAATGTTAGGGGTTTTGGATCTTTGTTCTGTATTGTAGATAGATTTGCACAGAGGACCCCTCTCAAACCTACCCACTCCCAACCCCAAAGCTTCCATTTCCTCCTCCCTCAAAGCAACTACTGCTTACCTGGCTTTCACACCTGTGTTTTCTGGCCTGGCAGGGCAAGTTTACCTTTCCCCCTCTGGAGGATTGACTCCTACTCTGTTTTTTTTTTTTTTTTTTGAGACGGAGTTTCTCTCTTGTTGCCCAGGCTGGAGTGCAATGGCGCGATCTCGGCTCACTGCAACCTCCACCTCCCAGGTTCAAGCATTTCTCCTGCCTCAGCCTCCTGAGCAGCTGGGATTACAGGTATGTGCCACCATACTCAGCTAATATTTTTGTATTTTTGGTAGAGATGGGTTTCTCCGTGTTGGTCAGGCTGGTCTGGAACTCCCGACCTCAGGTGATCTGCCCTTCTCGGCCTCCCAAAGTGCTGGGATTACAGGCCTGATACCATGCCTGGCCTCCTGTTTTTTTTTTTTCTTCTTCTTCTTCACTTCCTTTAACAACCAGTGCCCTTGGGCATTGTCCTGTCAACTCTTTTTACCCCTTTTCACATTGCTTGAATCGAACATTCACAAACAGGGATTTCTTGAGCACCCACTCGGACCCAGCAGTGTGAGTGGCACATCAATCCTACAGAGACTGTCATGCATCTTCCATTGCTTCCTCCTCTTGAAATATTTGATCTCCCATGCCACCTTCTTCTGGAAACTTTCCTGGGTCTCAGATCCTCAGTGTCCTCATGGCATTCAGACACGTCTGTTACGCAGCTTCCCATATTCTATTCTTGGGTTGTGGTTATTTGGATGCGTGTTTCTCCAGCTAGATTTCTTTGAAGGGAGAAATCACATTCTTTGTCTTTGTATTCTTCAAATGCCTAACACAGTGCCTGGCACATCAAAAAACTGTTTATAGGCCGGGCATGGTGGCTCATGCCTGTAATCCCAGCGATTTGGGAGGCCAAGGCGGGTGGATTATCTGAGGTCGGGAGTTCCAGACCAGCCTGACCAACATGGAGAAACCCCGTCTCTACTAAAAATATAAAATTAGCCGGGCATGGTGGCACATGCCTGTAATCCCAGCTACTCAGGAGACTAAGGCAGGAGAATCACTTGAACCCAGGAAGCAGAGGTTGCAGTGAGCTGAGATCATGCCATTGCACTCCAGCCTGGGCAACAAGAGCAAAACTCCGTCTCAAAAAAAAAAAAAAAAATATATATATATATATATATACACACACACACACACACGCACACACACACACACACACACACATATATATTTATAGCTGACTGGGTGCAGTGGCTCACGCCTGTAATCCCAGCACTTTGGGAGGCTGAGGCTGGCACATCACTTGAGACCAAGAGTAAGCGACCAGCCTGGCCAACATGGTGAAACCTCATTTGTACTAAAAAAAAAATAGAAAAATTAGCTGGGCACGGTCATGGGCACCTGTAATCCCAGCCACTCTGGAGGCCGAGGCACAAGAATTGTTTGAACCAAGGAGACAGAGGTTGCAGTGAGCTGAGATAGCGCCACTGCACTCCATCCTGGGCGACAGAGTGAGACTCTGCTTCAACAAATAAATAAATAAATAAATAAAAATGTCTATAACTGTTTGTTTATACTTTCCAGAAAAGAATTTGAAGTACCTTACTAAAAATACGTAAAGAATAGCAGAAACAGGGCTGAAGAAAAACAAGGGTAAGGAGGCCAGGCACACTTGTAACTCCAGTGCTTAGGGAGACTGAGGCAGGAAGATCACTTGGACCCAGGAGTTGGAGACTGGCCTGGGAAACATAGTGAGACCCTGTCTCTACAAAAAAAGAGAAGCCGGGTGTGGTGGCTCACGCCTGTAATCCCAGCACTTTGGGAGGCCAAGGCGGGTGGATTACTTGAGGTCAGGGGTTCGAGACCAACCTGACCAACATGGTGAAACTCTCTCTACTAAAAATACAAAAATTAACTGGGTGTGGTGGCATGCGCCTGTGATCCCAGTTACTTAGGAGGCTGAGGCAAGAGAACTGCTTGAACCCAAGAGGTGGAGGTTGCAGTGAGCCGAGATCACACCATTGCATTCCAGCCTGGGCGACAGAGCGAGACTCTGTCTCAAAAAAAAGAGGTGGGAGGATCACTTGAACCCAGGAGATCAAGGCTGCAGTGAACCAAGATCATGCCATTGTACTCCAGCCTGGGACAAAGTGAGACCCTGTCTCAAAAAAGGAAAAAAGAAAAGCAAAGGTAAGGAAATCATTGAGTAAGAGTGAATAACAATAAAACAATAGGACGGGCCTGGTGGCTTACACCTGTAATCCCAGCACTTTGGGAGGCCGAGGCAGGCCTGATGTCAGGAGTTCAAGACCAGCCTGACCAACATGGTAAAACCCCGTCTCTACTAAAAATACAAAAATTAGCCAGGCATGGTGGCACATGCCTGTAATTCTAGCTACTCATGAGGCTGAGGTAGGAGAGTCACTTGAACCCAAGAGGTGGAGGTTGCAGTGAGCCAAGATTGCACTGTTGCACTCCACTGGGCGACAGAGCAAGACTGTCTCAAAAATAAATAAATAAAACAACATAAACAACATTTGAGTGTTCACTACATGTTCACTACATTGTTTTATTTATTTATTTATTTATTTATTTATTTATTTATTTATTTATTTTTGAGACGAAGTCTTGCTCTGTCGCCCAGGCTGGAGCACAGTGGCCGGATCTCAGCTCACTGCAAGCTCCACCTCCCGGGCTTACACCATTCTCCTGCCTCAGCCTCCCGAGTAACTGGGACTACAGGTGCCCGCCACCTCGCCCGGCTAGTTTTTTGTATTTTTCAGTAGAGACGGGGTTTCACCGTGTTAGCCAGGATGGTCTCGATCTCCTGACCTCGTGATCCGCCCGTCTCGGCTTCCCAAAGTGCTGGGATTACAGGCTTGAGCCACCGCGCCCGGCCACTGCATTGTTTTAGTTGCTTTACATGCACCATTTTATTTAATCTTCATAATGATTCTATGAGGTTACTACAGTTATAATCACCATTTCACAGATGAGGGAACTGAGGCACAGAGAGGTTAAGCAACTTGCCCAAGGTCACACAAGCACTAAGTGGCTCACCCAGGCAATGTGGTTCCAGAAGCTATGCTCATTACCAAAGCCCTCAGAATGTGAATATTAGGCATTCTATGCGCACATCTGGTTTGTGGTTTGGCTCTGAGGTTCCTGGAAGCCAAAGTCAAGAAGGAAAGGTATTAATGATAGAAGTTCATTAAAAACAATAAACCTAGGCTGGGCACAGTGGCTCACGCCTGTAATACCAGTACTTTGAGAGGCTGAGGCGGGCGGATTGCTTGAGCTCATGAGTTCAAGACTAGCCTGGGCAACATGGTGAAACCTCATCTCTAACAAAAACACAAAAAATTACCCAGTCATGGTGGTGGGTGCCTGTAGTCCCAGCTACTAGGGAGGCTGAGGTGGGAGAATCAATTGAGCCCAGGAGGCAGAGGTTGCAGTGAGCTGAGATTGCACCACTGCACTCCAGCCTGGGTGACAGAGCAAGACTCCATCTCAAACAAACAATAAACCAATTGCTGGGGAGAAACAGCTTTTTGTGACCTTGAGTCTGAGATAACTCATAAAGAAGATACTGTTTTCCAAATTTTATAGGTTAACATTCCATGAGCAAAATGGTTAAACTTCCCAATTTAGGTGTATTTTTTTTTTTTTTTTTGAGACGGAGTCTCGCTCTGTTGCCCAGGCTGGAGTGCAGTGGCGCGATCTCTGCTCACTGCAAGCTCCGCCTCCCGGGTTCACACCATTCTCCTGCCTCAGCATCCTGAGTAGCTGGGACTACAGGCGCCCGCCACTGCACCCGGCTAATTTTTTGTATTTTTAGTAGAGATGGGATTTCACCATGGTCTCGATCTCCTGACCTCGTGATCCGCCTGCCTTGGTCTCCCAAAGTGCTGGGATTACAGGTGTGAGCCACTGCTCCTGGCCTTATAGGGGTATTTCTTTATAAATGATATGTATGCACTAATATATTATGTGCCTTGTAAAACACAAATGTAGAAATGGAAAAGAATGAAAGAAAATATATAATCTACACGGAAGTTCTTCTGAGAATCATCTTGCATACTCCCAGGTACATGCAGCCCACCTCTGAGCTCCTTGGTACAGAGGGTGGGTCTGTGGATTGGATTCTGGCAGTAGACAATAGTAGCAGTCTTCACATCACCATTGAATAACTTGAAGAATACAAAGACAAAGAATATGATTCCTGCCTTCAAAGAAATCTAGTAGTGGAGACCTGCATCCAAATAACCATAACACAAAGGCCAGGCGCAGTGGCTCACACCTGTAATCCCAGCATTTTGGGAGGCCGAGGAAGGTGGATCACTTGAGGTCAGAAGTTTGAGACCAGCCTGGTCAACATGGTGAAACCTTGTCTCTACTAAAAATACAAAATTAGCCGGGTGTGGTGGTGCATGCCTGTAATCCTAGCTACTAGGGAGGCTGAGACAGGAGAATTACTTGAACCTGGGAGGCGGAGGGTGCAGTGAACTGACATCATGCCACTGCACTCCGGTCTGGGTGACAGAGCAAGAAAGAACAACCATAACTGGATAATAGAATATGGGAAACCATGTAACCAATGTGTCCAATAACCCTCAGTGGAGATCCAAAGCATGACACAGAAAAAGCAATTCAGTGACAGTAGGTCTAGAGGTGTTAACATAAATGTGGTCCAAGTGCGTACCTCTGATTGGCTAGTTTGATCTAATCACTATTTTAAAATATGACTAATATTAATTGAGCGTTTTGGGTATGATAGTCACTGTACTAAATGCCTGACTTGTATTTCTTTCTTTTTTTTTTTTTTTTTGAGACGGAGTCTCGCTCTGTCGCCCAGGCTGGAATGCAGTGGCTGGATCTCAGCTCACTGCAAGCTCCGCCTCCCGGGTTTACGCCATTCTCCTGCCTCAGCCTCCCGAGTAGCTGGGACTACAGGCGCCCGCCACCTCGCCCGGCTAGTTTTTTGTATTTTTTTTAGTAGAGACGGGGTTTCACCGTGTTAGCCAGGATGGTCTCGATCTCCTGACCTCGTGATCCACCCGTCTCGGCCTCCCAAAGTGCTGGGATTACAGGCTTGAGCCACCGCGCCCGGCCCTGACTTGTATTTCTTCATTTAATCCTTATCACAGTCCTATAAAGAACTTATATTATTCTATCAACATTTTACAGATGAGGAAATTAAGGCTCAGAGAGGTTAACTGGTTCATGCAGTACAGCTGGGATTTAAACCCATGTTTATTCAACTCTAAAGCCAGTGATTTTCATTGCCATTCTATACAGGCTCAGAAATTTTCAATATAGGTGGCCTTAAGCAGTTTCTCCCCTTTTGCAGATGTTCTATTTTTTTTGTGTGAGACAGGGTCTTGCTCTATTGCCCAGGCTGGAGTGCAGTGGTGTGGACTTGGCTTACTGCAACCTCCACCTCCTAGGTTCAAGCAATTCTCCTGCCATAGCTCCCCAAGTAGCTAGGATTACAGACACGAACCACCAGGCCCAGCTAATTTTTGTATCTTTAGTAGAGATGGGGTTTCACTATGTTGGCCAGGCTGGTCTCAAACTTCTGACCTCAAGTGATCTGCCTGCCTCAGCTTCCCAAAGTGCTGGTATTACAGGCGTGAGCCACTGCACCCAGTCTCAGATCTTCTTTATTTACAAAAAGAATGCATTATTATGGCAAAAATGCAAACAAAACTGAAGTGTGCAAGGTAAAAAAGCTGGCCAGGTGCGGTGGCTCACACCTGTAATCCCAGCACTTTGGGAGGCAGAGGCAGGCGGATCACCTGAGGTCGGGAGTTTGAGACCAGTCTGGTGAACATGGTGAAACCCCGTCTCTATTAAAAATACAAAATTAGCTGGGCATGGTGGTGCATGCCTGTAATCCCAGCTACTCATGAGGCTGAGGCAGGAGAATTGCTTGAACCTGGGAGGCAGAGGTTGCGGTTAGCTGAGATTCCACCATTGCACTCCAGCCTGGGCAACAAGAGTGAAACTGTCTCCAAAAAAAAAAAAAAAAAAAAAAACAGCCTCTTTCCACAAACCTCCTTTCCAGGGTTTTCCATTAGTTTGCTCCATTTATAGTCTTCCAGACTTCTTTCTACTCACTAAATACACACACACACACACGTATATAGTAGATAGATTTTTGCAAAAGTGGATTCATAAGATTTATTTAACTCTGAAATCCCACTTTAATTTGGCTATATTTCTGGGTTAGTTCCCATAGATCTATTCACACATCAGTAGTGGGTAATATAATTGACTTAAAATGTTCCCTTCTGGTGAATCACTTGAACCCGGGAGGCGGAGGTTGCGGTGAGCCGAGATCGCGCCATTGCACTCCAATGTGGGCAGCGAGAGCGAAACTCCATCTCAAAAAAAAAAAAAAAGTTTCCTCGTGGTAATTCTTTTCACTGTTTTCCTCTAGGTGACTCTAGAGGATTGTCCTTTTTCTTTCTCTCTTTTTCTCCTCTCTTCTTACCCCTTTGGCTTTAGATCTTATCTAGATGTTAACAACTCCCACACTTATTTCACTCTTACCTGAACATTTTGTAATCTTCTGTATTTTGAATTTACTTTGAGTTGGGTTTATGCCTATTCAGAACATACTGTCCTTGAGGCATGTATTTTTGTATTTGCTTGTACTGATGAAAAGAAACTCTGGGCCAGGTGCGATGCCTCTCATCCCAGCACTTTAAGAGACTGAGGTGGGTGGATTACTTGAGGTCAGGAGTTTGAGACTAGTCAGTGAACATGGTGAGACCCCGTCTCTACTAAAAATACAAAAATTAGCTGGGCATGGTGGCACATGACTGTAGTCCCAGCTACTTGGGAGGCTGAGGCAGGAGAATTGCTTGAACCTGGGAGGGAGGCGGAGGTTGTAATGAGCTGAGATCGTGCCACTTTAGTCTAGCTGGGTGGCAGAGTGAGACACTGTCTCAAAAAAAGAAAAAAAAAAAAAAAAAAAGAAACTCTGGAAGGAAACTAATAAAGGTGGTTGCCTGTGTGTGGTAATGGGGGATGAAAGGAGTTGTGAGTAAACTAAGCCCAAAGATACCAGGCCTGAGAGGAAGAGCAGGGTGATTGGGAGATCCTGAGTTTGGCCTTGGGGTCTTGTTTCCTCTTCATGGATGAAATAGAGAGGGCTGAAGAAATGCAACAAACTTGGAGGGGGAGGATCACAAGCCCTTGAAACTGCTTCAGGGCCAGCTGTTCCCCTAGTGGGTACCTGTGCCTGTTTCCTTGGGGTGGGAGAAGGGCTGAGTTATTGACAAACCTTCTTCCCTTGCCAGGTAAGTTTCCTGAGGACAGCTGCTCTGTGAAGCCCATTGCCCCAAGGGCACCTATCAAAGACCCTGCAAACAAGCAGATGGTAATCCAGATGACCGATGACATTGCCCATCCCGGGTACCTGGGCTGCCTGCTTTTCCCCGAAGTGGGAGCCTGGCTTGCAGGTAAGTGTCCTTCCCCCTTGCTCCTTTAAAGTGATACTTCACTCCTCAAAGAAAATATTTCATCTTTTTATTGTAAAAGTTATTAAACACACCCAAAATGAAAAATGGTATAATGAACCACTCAGAATGAACAGTATAATGAACGCCTGATCCAAAAAGTATCACATTGTGCCATATATATTCTTTTTATTCCTGATAAAAAAAATCAAATCCCTGACATTTTATTCCTAAATTCTCAAATGTATATCTAAAAGGTTAGAAAATTTTTTTTTTTTTTTTTTTTTTTTTTGAGACGGAGTCTCGCTCTGCCGCCCAGGCTGGAGTGCAGTGGCCGGATCTCAGCTCACTGCTCCCGGGTTCACGCCATTCTCCTGCCTCAGCCTCCCAAGTAGCTGGGACTACAGGCGCCCGCCACCGCGCCCGGCTAGTTTTTTGTATTTTTTAGTAGAGACGGGGTTTCACCGTGTTAGCCAGGATGGTCTCGATCTCCTGACGTCGTGATCCGCCCGTCTCGGCCTCCCAAAGTGCTGGGATTACAGGATTGAGCCACCGCGCCCGGCCGAACATTTTCATATGTAACCATCATACTGTTCTCACTCCTAACAAATTTCACATTAATTGCTTCTTATACTCTAATATCCAATCTATACTCACACTTACCCCTAAGTGAAATGACTTACAGCCATGAATAATGTTAGATTGGAGTTGCAAATGACCAGAGAAGCCAGCATCAGCCTGACAGCCCTCTTAGCACAGATCTCTGAGAACCACCAGTACCCAAGCGTGAGGGGCTCAAGAAATACTTCTTCCTTTCCACAGTAATAGCAAGTCATGGTAGCTCTCATTATGAGCTCTTACCATTGAGAACTTGCTATGCACCTTTCTGTGCTGTCTGGAAGACTGCATTCACTCTTTGTGTGTCTTCCACAGAGCTGAGTATAATGCCTACACAGAGTAGATGTTTAACAAATTGTAATCTGTTTTTTGTTTTAGAGATAGAATCTTGCTCTGTTGCCCAGACTGGAGTGGAGTGGCACAATCACAGCTCACTGAAGCCTCAAACTCCTAGGCTCTAGTGATCCTCCCGCTTCAGCCTCCTGAGTAGCTCGGACTATAGTTGCATGCCATCACATTCAGCTAATTATTTTTATTTTTTTATTTTTATTTTTGAGATCGAGTCTCACTCTGTTGCCCAGGCTGGAGTGCAGTGGCATGATGTCAGCTCAGTGCAACCTCCGCCTCCTGGGTTCAAGCAATTCTTTTTTTTTTTTTTTTTTTTTGAGACGGAGTCATGCTCTGTCGCCCAGGCTGGAGTGCAGTGGCCGGATCTCAGCTCACTGCAAGCTCCGCCTCCTGGGTTCACGCCATTCTCCTGCCTCAGCCTCCCAAATAGCTGGGACTACAGGCGCCCGCCACCTCGCCCGGCTAGTTTTTTGTATTTTTTAGTAGAGACGGGGTTTCACCGTGTTAGCCAGGATGGTCTCGATCTCCTGACGTCGTGATCCGCCCGTCTCGGCCTCCCAAAGTGCTGGGATTACAGGCTTGAGCCACCGCGCCCGGCCGGGTTCAAGCAATTCTTATGCTTCAGCCTCCTGAGTAGCTGGGACTACAGGTGTGAGCCACCATGCCTGGCTAATTTTTAGATTTTTAGTAGAGATGAGGTTTCACCATGTTGGCCAGGTTGCTCTCGAACTCCTGACCTCAGGTGATCTGTCTGACTTGGACTCCCAAAGTGCTGGGATTACAAGAGTGAGCCACCGTGCCCAGCCATTTGTTTCTTTTCTTTTTTTTTGAGACAGGGTCTTACTAGGGTGCCCAGGTTGACTTTGAACCCTGGGCCTCAAATGTTCCTCTTGCTTCAGATCCTCCTAGCTTCAGTAGCTAGGATTACAGGTGTGAACCACTAATTGTAGTTTGAATCGACAATCATATTTCCCTGGTTTTATTTCCTCAGGGACAAGTAGTGATATGGCTGTTTTATCAGATCATTTCATTGACCCTGTAAAGTAGATATCACTTGCCCCATTTCACAGATGAGGAAACTGAGGGTCAGGCTCGTTTAAAGTTCCATAACTAGGAAGTAGGGGAGCTGAGATTCAATTCTGGTTGCTCTGACTCCAGAGTCTGAGAGGTCACCCATCTCTTGGTAATCACCAAGGGACTCTGGTCGGGGAGTAAAGGCCTCAGTCCTGGTTAGAGGCAAAGAGAGGGTAAAGGAGAAGGGTGGAGGAGGGGGAGAAAAAAAGGAAGGAGAAAGAAAGAACAAAAGAAAAAGAAACCAGGGCCGGGCGCGGTGGCTCAAGCCTGTAATCCCAGCACTTTGGGAGGCCGAGACGGGCAGATCACGAGGTCAGGAGATCGAGACCAACCTGGCTAACATGGTGAAACCCCGTCTCTACTAAAAAATACAAAAAACTAGCCAGGCGAGGTGGTGGGCGCCTGTAGTCCCAGCTACTTGGGAGGCTGAGGCAGGAGAATGGTATAAACCCGGGAGGCGGAGCTTGCAGTAAGCTGAGATCCAGCCACTGCACCCCAGCCTGGGCGACAGAGCGAGACTCCGTCTCAAAAAAAAAAAAAAAAAAAAAAAAAAAAAAAAAAAAAAAAAAAGAAAAAGAAAAAGAAACCAGCTTGGGCATGGTGGCTCATGTCTGTAATCCCAACACTTTGTGGGCCAAGGTGGTGGGAGGATCACTTGAGCCCAAGAGTTCTAGACCAGCCTGGGAAAAATAGTGAGACACCATCTCTACAAAACATAAGAAAAAAATTCACTGGGCATGGTGGCACATGCCTGTAGTCCCAGCTACATGGGAGGCTGAGGTGGGAGGATCGATTGAGCCCAGGATTTTGAGGCTGCAGTGAGCTATGATTGCACTACTGCATTCCAGCCTGGGCAATAGAGCAAGACCCTATCTCAAAAAAAAGAAAATAAAAGAAGCTAGGAGAATATGATGTCATGAAAGTAAGACTAGCAGCAATTGGATTTAAGGCCTTTGTGTATAGTGAATACAATAGGTTGCAGAACGAATGAGAAGCCTTTTCTTTTTTTTGAGATCGAGTCTCACTCTGTTGCCCAGGCTAGAGTGCAGTGGCACAATCTCGGCTCACTGCAACCTCTGCCTCCTGGGTTCAAGCAATTCTCTTGCCTCAGCCTTCCCAATAGCTGGGAATACAGGTGTGTGCCACCACACCCAGCTAATTTTTGTATTTTTAGTAGACACAGGGTTTCGCCATATTGGTCAGGCTGGTCTTGAACTCCTGACAGGTGATCTGCCTACCTCAGCCTCCCAAAGTGCTGGGATTACAGGCGTGAGCCACCATGCCCGGCCTACAGATGGATGAATTCTTTAAATCTCTGTAGAAAGAAGGTGAGTAGGGAAGAGAGTAACTGAATAGCAGCACTGTTTACTGAGCATTTCATGGTTAGACCCGTGCTAAGAATTTCACAGTTTTTCCATTTAATCCTCACAGCAACCTCTCTGGGGTTGTTACCATCATTTTCTAAGTGAGAAATTAGATCTGGGGAGGCCAGGTAATTTGCCCCGTGTTGCACGGGGCAGAGCTGGAATACTGACCCTGTCATACTCCAAAATTTAGACTCTTCACCACCCAATCAATGTCCTACTCAACATAGGACTTGCTTTTAATAGCTGATGCAAGTTCAGATGAACCACCACTTACACAACCCCTGGAAAGCTGTCCATTTAAACATAAACATGGTTAATTACTTCTCTCATTATTTAAAGGAAGCTTTTCTATTGCGTATCTCTTTATTTATTTATTTATTTATTTATTTTGAGACAGAGTTTTGCTCTTGTTGCCCAGGCTGGAGTACAATGGCATCTTCTTGGTTCACTGTACCCTCCGCTTCCCGGGTTCAAGTGATTCTCCTGCCTCAGCCTCCAGGCTAGCTGGGATTACGGGCGCCCAGCACCATGCCCAGCTAGTTTTTGTATTTTTAGTAGAGATGGGCTTTCACCATGTTGGCCAGGCTGGTCTCGAACTCCTGACCTCAAGTGATCCACATGCCTTGGCCTCCCAAAGTGCTGGGATTACAGGCGTGAGCCACCACACCTGGCCGCATGTCTCTTTATAAGTGAAGGATTACCCCCAACTCCTCTGCTTCTGAAATCTGAATTTGGTTCAAAGCAAGGTACATATTAACTAAAGATGTCTACTTGTGGAAGCTGGTTTAGTTATTGCTGGGAAACTGGGATTTTGGTGTTTGAACACCTTAATAACCAGGCCCTTAATTTTGTGACATCTCATCTTGACAGTTTAAATAAAAGGAAATTAAAATTTACCAAATCCAAAATCCATTAAAGAAAAGACAGATATGTCAGTCTAGGAGTTTGAGATCAGCCTGGGTGTGGTATGCTCCTGCTCCTCAGGAGGCAGAGGCAGAGGCAGAGGCAGAAGAATCCCTGGAACTCAGGAGTTTGAGGCTGCAATGAGCTGTGATTACACTAGTGCACTCCAGCCTGGGTGACAGAGCAAGACCTTGCTTCAGAAAAAAAAAAAAGACAAGACAGATTTGTACCATATCTGTTTGGACTGTGGTTCAAAGTCCAACTAGGAACCACAAATTCAGAAAAAATATTTCTAATTCCCGTCATCAACCAAGGACTGTCTTAATATATCCTACATTTATTTCTGAGGGCTTGTGCAAAATAAAACTATGTATGTATGTGTATGTACATGTATATGTACATACATATGCACACACACACATATACAAATGTGTATATATGTATATGTGTGTATACGTGCATACACATGTGAATGTATTTGTGTATGTGTGTGCATATATGTGTACATATATACACACACTGTACAAAGCTCTGACAAATCAATAAGAAAAAGGGCTATAATCTAATAGCAAAATGGGCATAGGATATTCAAAAGAAAAAACATAAATGGCTTTTTTTTTTTTCCTTGAGACAGGGTCTCACTCTGTCACGCAGACTGGATTGCAGTGGTGTAATCATAGCTCACTACAACCTTGAACTCCTCAGCCTCCCAAGTATTTGGGACCACAGGTGCATGCCACTACACCTGGCTAATTGTTTCTTTTTTACTTTTGTGGAGACAGGGTCTCACTGTCTTGCTCAGGCTGGTGTTGAACTCCTGGGCTCAAGTCCTCCTGCCTTGACATCCCAAAGTTCTGGGATTACAGGTGTGAGCCACCACACCAGTCTAAAAGGCTCTTACATATATGAAAAATGCTCTTTTATCATAATTAAAAAATGTAAATTAAAACTATACTGAGAAAAACAACAACAACAAAAAGCTATACTGAGGGAATAATTTTTCACTTATTAGATTGGCAAAGATTATAAAACACTTTGATAACACATTATACTGACAGGGTGGGGAAATTGTACTCTCATACTGTTTTTGGGAAAGAAATTTGGTATAACTTTTTTTTTTTGAGACAGAATCTTGCTCTGGAGTCATGCTGGAGTGCAGTGGTGCAATCTTGGCTAACTGCAAACTCTACCTTCCAGGTTCAAGCGATTCCCCTGCCTCAATAGCCCGAGTGGCTGGGATTACAGGCACATGCCACCATACCCAGCTAATTTTTGTAATTTTTGTAGAGACAGAGTTTCACCATGTTGGCCAGGCTGATCTCAAACTCCTGACCTCAGGTGATCCATCCGCCTCAGCCTCCCAAAGTACTGGGATTAGAGGTGTGAACCACCGTGCCTGGCTGGCCTGGTATAACTTCTAAGTGGGGAAATTTGCAAGATCTATACAAATTACTATTACACATACAATTTGAAGGTATAGCTATACTTGTACATGTGGAAAATTATGCATGTACAAGCTTACCCACCGTAGCGGGGTTTAATCAGCACAAGATGGAAATGACCTTCATGTTCATCAGAAGACTGGATCCATAAAGCACACCCATGCATTACATGGAGTTCATGTTATCTCTGCTAAAATAGAAGCCACCAGCCACATGTGGCTGTGCAGTATTTGAAATGTGGCTAATCCCAATTGAGATGTGCTTTAAGTGTAAAATGCACGCCAGATTTTGAAGACTTGGTATAAAAAAGGAATGTAAAACATCTCATTAATAATTTTTTTTTTGTTTTAAAGATGGAGTCTCACTCTGTCACCAGGTTGGAGTACAGTGGCATGATCTTGGCTCACTGCAACCTCCGCCTCCCAGGTTCAAGTGATTCTCCTGCCTCAGCCTCCTGAGTAGCTGGGATTACTGGTGCGTGCCACCATGCCTGGCTAATTTTGTATTTTTAGTAGAGACAGGGTTTCACTATGTTGGCCAGGCTGGTCTCGAATTCCTAACCTCAGGTGATCCACCTGCCTCAGTCTCCCAAAGTGTGGGGATTACAGGCGTGAGCCACTGCATCCAGCCAATTTTTTTTTTTTTTTTTGAGATGGAGTTTCACTCTTATTGCCCAAGCTGGAGTGTCATGGCATGACCTCGGCTCACTGCAACATCTGCCTCCCAGGTTCAAGTGATTCTCCTGCCTCAGCCTCCCGAGTAGCTGGGATTACAGGCATGCGCCACCACGCCTGGCTAATTTTTGTAATTTTGGTAGAGTTGGGGTTTCACTATGCTGGCCAGACTGGTCTTGAACTCCTGACCTCAAGTGATCCACCACCTCAGCCTCCCAAAGTGTGAGGATTACAGGTGTTAACCACTGCGCCTGGCAAAATGATATTTCGATATTGAGTTCCTGTCAAAATGGTATATTGTTTTAAAAGAAAATGTATTGTTAATTCATTGCCAATACCTTGGCTCATGCTTGTAATTCCAGTACTTTGGGAGGCTGAGGCGGGAGGATCACGTAAATCCAGGAGTTTGAAACTAGCCTCAGCAATATAGGAAGATCTCATCCCTAGAAAAAATAAAAAAATTAGCCAGGCAAGGTGGTGTGCACCTTGTGGTCCCAGCCACCTAGGAAGCTGGGGAAGGAGGATAACTTAAGCCCCAGAAGTCGAGGCTGCAGGGAACTGTGTTGAAGCCACTGCACTCCAGCCTGGATGACAGAGTAAGACACTCTTAACAACAAAGACACACTAACTTCACCTTTTCCTTTTAACCTTTTTTTTTTTTTGAGATGAAGTCTTGCTCTGTTGCCCAGGCTGGGGTGCAATGGCACGATCTTGGCTCACTGCAACCTCTGCCTCCTGGGTTCAAGTGATTCTCCTGTCTCAGCCTCCCCAGTAGCTGGGATTACAGGTGTGTGCCACCACGCCTGGCTTCTTTTTTTTTTTTGTATTTTTGTAGATGCGGGGTTTCACATGTTGGCCAGGCTGGTCTTGAACTCCTGACCTCAAGCAATCCACCCACCTCAGCCTCCCAAAGTGCTAGGATTCCAGGCGTGAGCCACCATACCCGGTCTCCTTTTAACTTTAAAAAATGTGTTTACTGGCTGGGCGTGGTAGCTCATGCCTAGAATCCTAGCATTTGGGGAGGCCAAAGGAGGAGGATCACTTGAACCCAGGAGTTCAAAACCAGCCTGGACAGCATAGCAAGACTCTGGTTTCTACAAAAAATAAAAAAAAAATTAGCCAGGTGTGGTGGTGCCCACCTGTGGTCCCAGCCAGTTGGAGAAGTTGAGATGGGAGGATTGCTTGATCAAGGTCAAGGCTGCAGTGAGCCATGATCATGCCACTGCACTGCAGCCTTGACAGAGCAAGACTATATTTAAAAAAAAAAAAAAAAAAAAAGTGTTCACTAGAAAATGTAAAAGTGGCTGGGCACAGTGGCTCACACCTGTAATCCTAGCACTTTGGGAGGCTGAGGTGGGTAGATCACTTGAACTCAGGCATTCAAAACCAGCCTGGCCAACATGGTAAAACCCCATCTCTACTAAAAATACAAAAAACCGGGCCGGGCGCGGTGGCTCAAGCCTGTAATCCCAGCACTTTGGGAGGCCGAGACGGGCGGATCACGAGGTCAGGAGATCAAGACCATCCTGGCTAACACGGTGAAACCCCGTCTCTACTAAAACATACAAAAAACTAGCCGGGCGCGGTGGCGGGCGCCTGTAGTCCCAGCTACTCCGGAGGCTGAGGCAGGAGAATGGCGTGAACCCGGGAGGCGGAGCTTGCAGTGAGCCGAGATCCGGCCACTGCACTCCAGCCTGGGCGACAGAGCAAGACTCCGTCTCAAAAAAAAAAAAAAAAAAAAAAAAAAAAAACTACCGGGGGCATGGTGGTGGGCACCTGTAACCTCAGCTACTCAGGAGGCTGAGGCCGGAGAATCGCTTGAACCTGGGAAGCAGAGGTTGCAGTGAGCTGAGATCGTGGCACTGCACTCCAGCCTGGGCATGAGAGGGAGACACTGTCTAAAAAAAAGAAAAATGTAAAAATATGTGCGTAACCCTCTTTAAATTTCATTGGACAGTCATGGTTCTGGATAAAAAAATAAAGTGAAAAACCGTTCATAAGAGTGTTTAGTAGACTACCATTTGTGCTTTAAAGAAAGGAAAAAAGCTCTCTGAGACTTGCTTGTTTATACAGAACCTATCTCTGGAGTGATACACTAGAAACAATATTGGCTGCTGCTTTTTTTTTTTTTTTTTTTTTTGAGACGGAGTCTGGCTCTGTCGCCCAGGCTGGAGTGCAGTGGCCGGATCTCAGCTCACTGCAAGCTCCGCCTCCCGGGTTTTTTACGCCATTCTCCTGCCTCAGCCTCCCTAGTAGCTGGGACTACAGGTGCCCACCACGTCGCCCGGCTAGTTTTTTGTATTTTTTTTTTTAGTAGAGACGGGGTTTCACCGTGTTAGCCAGGATGGTCTCGATCTCCTGACCTCGTGATCCGCCCGTCTCGGCCTCCCAAAGTGCTGGGATTACAGGCTTGAGCCACCGCGCCCGGCCAATATTGGCTGCTTCTGGAGACAGAAACTGTAGGTAGAGAACACAGCTGAAATTTGAATCCTGATCCTTTTGTAAAATTTTTATTTTTGTTTATTTTTCTTTCTTTTCTTTTTTTTTTTTTTTTTTTTTTTTGTTGAGACGGAGTCTCACTCTGTCGCCCAGGCTGGAGTGCAGTGGCCAGATCTCAGCTCACTGCAAGCTCCGCCTCCCGGGTTCACGCCATTCTCCTGCCTCAGCCTCCCGAGTAGCTGGGACTACAGGCCCCCGCCACCTCGCCCGGCTAGTTTTTTGTATTTTTTTAGTAGAAACGGGGTTTCACCATGTTAGCCAGGATGGTCTCGATTTCCTGACCTCGTGATCTGCCCGTCCCGGCCTCCCAAAGTGCTGGGATTACAGGCTTGAGCCACTGCGCCCGGCTTGTTTATTTTTCATTTATTTTTTGAGACAGGCTGTTGCTCTGTTGCCCAAGCTGAAGTGCAGTGGCACAATCTTGGCTCACTGCAGCCTTCACCTCCTGGGCTTAATCGATCCTCCTGCCTCAGCCTCTGAGTAACTAGGATCACAGGTGCATACCACCATACCTGGCTAATTTTAAAATTTTTGTAGAGCGGGAGCTTCTTGTGTTTGCCCAGGCTGGTATCAAATTCCTGGGCTCAACCGATCCTTCTGCCTTGGCCTCCCAAAGCGCTGGGATTACAGACATGAGCCACTGTACCTGCCTTTTTTTTTTTTTTTTTGAGATGGAGTTTCACTCTGTCTCCCAGGTTGAAGTGCAGTGGCACAATCTCAGCTCACTGCAACCTCCGCCTCCCAGGTACAAGCAATTCTCCTGCCTCAGCCTCCAGAGTAGCTGGGATTATGGACACCTGCCACCATGCCTGGCTAATTTTTATATCTTTAGTAGAGACAGGGTTTCACCATGTTGGTGAAACACCCAATCTGCACCCTGCCTATTATTATTTAGTCAAAAATGTTTTTAAAATTGTTTAACATAAAATGAAAATATCCTTGGCCAGGCACGGTCGCTCACACCTGTAATCCCAGCACTTTGGGAGGCCGAAGTGGGTGGATCACCTGAGATCAGGAGTTCGAGACCACCCTGGCCAACATGGCGAAACCCTGTCTGTACTAAAAATACAAAAATTAGCTGGGCGTGGTGGCAGGGGCCTGTAATCCCAACTACTGTGGAGGCTGAGGCAGGAGAATCGCTTGAACCTGGGAGTTGGAGGTTGTAGTGAGCCGAGATTGTGCCACTGCATTCCAACCTAGGCAACAAGAGCAAAACTCCATCTCCAAAAAAAAAAAAAAAAAGAAAAAGGAAAAGAAAAGAAAAAGAAAAAGAATTAAAAAAAAGAGAAAAAAACAAAGAAAAAACAAAAGAGAAGCTAGAAAAATAAACACGTATATATGCACATAAGAAAATGAAAATGGGTTGGGCATGGTGGCTCGCACCTGTAATCCCAGCAATTTGGGAGGCCAAGGCAGGAGGATTTGAGCCCAGGAGTTCGAGACCAGTCTGGACAACATAGGGAGACCCTGTTTCTACTTAAAAAATATATATATATTATCTGGGCGTGGTGGTGTGTGCCTGTTGTCCCAGCTCCTTGGGAGGCTGAGGTGGCAGGATCACTTGAGCTCAGAGTTTGAGGTTGCATATGAGCTATGATCTCACCATTTCACCCCAGCAGCAACAGAGTGAAACCCTGTGTCAAAAAAAGAAAAGAAAAGAAAAAAAAAAAGATGAAAATGCATAGCAAAAGGACTGGCAGATGGGCATAGTGGGGGGAATGTGTTGGGTATGGAAAAAGGGCTTGCTTACCTACTCTTTTTTTTTTTCCTTTGTTTTTGAGACAGGATCTCACTCTTTCACCCAGGCTGGAGTGTAGTGGTGCAGCGGTGCCATCATAGCTCACTGCAGCTTCTACCTTCTGGACTCAAGCAATCCTCTGGCCCCAGCCTTCTGAGTAGCTGGGACTATAGGCATGCACTACCACACCTGGCCATTTTATTCTGTATTATTTGAATCTTTCATAAAGAGAATGCTTAACTTGTGTAATTCTAAGAAAAATGGACTGGATTAGAAAAAAATATACTGAGATGTTAACAATAGCTGTCTTTAGATAATGGGATTATAGGTAATTTTTCTACCTTTTACTTTACTTTCAAAAAATTTCCCAATTATTCTATAAATAACACTCTTACTTTTGTAATGGAAAAGCCAACAAACCTTTTTGTTTTTTTGCTACTTTCTTTTTTAAAAACACTTCGAAAGATTCCATTAGCCTTTAAAAAATTTTTAAATTATCTTCATTGCTTTTTAAAATGATAGCAAGTAATGTAGATGTTTTTATAAACTGTCAAACAGCACAGAAAGAACACAGTGTGGAAAGAAAAGGTATTTCGTAATTCCATCTCCTTCTATGAGATAACCACTATTCTCTAAAACTTTAAAAATACAGCATATGTATATTAAGAGTTTAAAAATAATTTCAAATTAACTGGAAAGGCTGAGAACTGGAATACACTTTCTTTGTACCAAGCAGAGTTCTAAATGTTTTAAATTTATCATCTCAGGAATTTACCCAATGACTCTCTGGGGTAGATGTTATACCCCATTAACCACAAAGTCAGGCTGGGAGGGGTTGAACAATTTGCCTAAAGCCACACTCTAGTAAGGGGTAGGATTGGCATTCAAACCCAAGTCCAAGACATCCGCTAAGCCACAGCCTCAGGCCACTGCCATCATGGTGGGTGGGGCGGGTGTGATTATGTTGCAGGAACTGGACTTGAGTTCAAGTCTGACGGCCCTTCTTCCAGTGCCCCTGGGAAAGGGTGTTTAGTGAAGGACTTTTTGCTTTTGGTGATAAGTGTGGAGCTGTGATTGAGAGAGGAGAAAATGATAATAGTGGAGCTGGAGCATAACGGATACTTGAGGGCATTTTACAGTGGTTGCCAGGGGAAAGACAGCACGGAGGAGTGATGGGTGGAATTGGAAAGAAGCAGCTAGCTACAGTACTCCAAAGGGTTAAAGCCAGGCTGGAAAGCCCCTGGGGGGTAGGGGGGAAGCTGCCACCAAGGCTGCAATCCTGAGGCCTTCACCTCCCCCATCAGCAGGGGCTGGACTGGTTCCTCCTGGGATTATTTGAGGCCCCTGGGCCCTAGGTGAGCCATGGGGGAGGGACCGAAGCTGCAGGTACTGCATGCCCCCACCTTCCAGTTGGGCTCAGTAAGTTAGGTGCCCTAGGATAGGCCCCCTGGTTCCTGACAGATGCAGCTCTGGCCCAGGCTTGCTTTGGGAATGAGAGGTGTTGAGCCTCAAGCCTGGGGGATGCTCAGATAATGGAGAATGGTGGAGATGCAGCCTTTAGAGAAAGTGGGGACTTCCTGGATGGGAAAGGAGCCTGCACCATGATGGGGTGGTGAGTAGCTCTTCAGTCTGCCTGGTTCTCCCTGTCTTACAGGACCAGGGTCGGTGAGAGCTGCCTCACAAAGAGATGCATTTTGAGGGTTCAGAGACCCTCAAGGTATTTCTCTTAAGCAATCATCCATAGCTAGTTTCTGGGCCCCAGCTTTGCTCTCTTCCACCTCCCCTGCAAGCCTGGCCACAGACTTTCTTCCCCTAGGTCTTTCGATCTGAACCTTCTCCTCCCCTTCACTCCCCTCCCCCCAAACTCTTTGGAAATCTTTCAACTTTCTTTCAAGTTTTCTCTGGGCAGTTTGGGGTTTGTTTCAGAGCTGGGTCAGGGCGCTTTAACACCCCCAGCTGGGGAGAGTGGATGACAATAGCTGCTATCACTTTACCATTGGAAGTGACCCCCGAATTTGCACTTCTTTCATCTTGGTACAGAGCACTTGAGGGTGGGCGATTTCCTGGGGGGAGTGGCTTAAGCCGCTTCCCCACCGGCCAGTTGGCTGTAGACGGTCCATGCTCAATGGTCCTCTACAGATATGAAACTGGTTCTGGAGTGAGACGAGCTCGTCTGGGGACGCTGTCTGAGAAGGCCTTTCCCCACAGGGTGACTTAAATGTTCCAGGCTGGAAGGTGGAGCGAGAAGTGGATGCCCCCAGGGCTCTGGGTCACCCTCCAGGTCAGTAAACCAGCGAGTTTCCTCAAAACTAGGAAGGGTGGGGGTGCCCTGTACAGTTTGGGGGCTCCAGCGGGGTCAGGGATGATCTCGGGACCCTACTGGGCCCAGGTCAAGGACTGACCACGTGAAGATGCTATGTGGTGTGTGTGTGTCTGGGTGTGTATGTAGAGGGAGAGGACGCATTGTTTCAAGTTCTCTTTCTCCCCACCCCCACCTCCACCTCCAGCCCTGTCCCCACCCCCACCCGTCTGCCTATCTCCCTTCCCCACCCTCCACAATGGTCTGGCCTCGGTCCCTCCCCAGGTTCCCGGAGCTTCTCAGGCTGGATCCCTTGTCCCTGCAGCCCCAGACCTGCCAGCTCCTTCTTTTGCCACTCATTGCCTCCTGGCACCTTAAGGGGCAACCAGGATCCTGTGCTGCTTCCCCTTGTGGGCTGCACTCTCCCTCCCTTCCAAACACGTGGTCCAGTAGAGCAACTGAACTGGGCTGGATTGACTTGGTGGCCTCAGGCCCACCCTTGTGACCCAAGGTGCAGCCACTACCCTTGGTGGTGGGAATTTCCTTGGGAAGTCGCAGCCCAAAGGCTTGGCTGCCACAAGCCAACCCTGGCAGCTGCTCTTGCCTGGCTGGGCCTCCAGGGCCACCGGGGAGGGAGCCAAGATGGCTGGCGCTCCCTTAGGCCCTGGCAGGGTGCAGCCTGTGCAGTCGGGCTAGTGTGGCCAGGCCAGGGAGGGCAGGGCAGAGAGGCACGGAGCAAGGCTGGGTGAGGAGTCAGCCATCCAGGGGATAATCAAACCCACAACCTTACTGAGACCTGTGTGGGCCATGTGCGGGTTGACGAAAGAGAACACAGCGCCTGCTTTGGGAGGGAGAGGAAGAAAAGGGAGGGCTGAGAACACGGGATCCATGGTAAGCTAGAGCCCAGGATGAGGCTGGTGGGGAAGGAGTTTGTTCTAAAGACCAGGCCAGCCCCATAACAGCAGATCTCTTGCCCCTCCATCCCTTGGCCCACCCAGATCCCTGGCTCACTGCTAAGACGCAGGGGACAAGAGGCCAGACCTGGGTTCTGAGACCCCATCTGCTTGAAATAAAGAATGGGAGAGCGGGGAGGCTGACCTTGGTGAAGGCGAGGCTGTGAGTGCCCTGCAGAGTAGCCTGTGGCCATTCATTCATTCCTTGGTTTTACTGGTGCTAAGATCCTGGCTGGATGCCTCTGGATGTCCTGCCTTTACCCCCTCCCTTCTAATCTCAAGCAAGAGGAGGGGAGAGCCTGTGCAATCCAAGGGCGCCTTGCCTCCTTGGTTTCATACCTTTTTAGATCACTTCTAAGAGTTGTGGGGGCCAGGGCAGGCCAGCTGGGCAAAGTCCATAGATTAGCTATCACTTTTTGCACCTCCTTCCCTGAATGCACCTGGCAACCGGCCTGTCTGCTTTGCATTGCACTTCTAGGAAGAGAGCCATTGCCAAAAAGACTGTTGCACCTGAACCCCATCATCAATTGTCTACTTAAGCGTGATAGGCTTCCCCGTGCAGCCCCTACCCTTTCCACACGGCCCTATTCTCTGGTGGGCCAATCCATCTGTGGGTTGGGGGTGAGTGTGGAGCTGGTTTTCCTTAAGCTTTTGAGGAAGCCAGAAGTGGGGTATCACATACTTGTACCTCGTACCTCTTTGGAGAAGAGGAAGGAATGAGATTGGGTGGAGCCGGGTGGAACTGGGCCCGGAGAGAGTAGATAGGGTGGGACGAGGAGGGTGGGGAAGGGTGGGGACTGTGCAAGAGGAAGTGTGGCATATCTGGACGTTGTGTTGGAAGGTATCTGGACACTGCTGCATGAATTCAGGCAAGTCGACTTTACCTTTCTGGACCTCAATTTCCTTATCTGTAAAATGGCCAACTTTGTCTCAAAGTCCTAAAAATCCGTATGTTTGTGGATCCGTTGCATGAGGAGAATTTTGGGTGATGGAATTATAGTGGTTAGAAGGGGAGCTTGAGAGTCAGGCTGCTTAGATTTTGTAGCTTTTAAAAGCTGTGTGGTCTTGGGAAAGCTACTTAATGTAAACTCGGAGACTCCAGGTGTGAACTCAGACTAAGGATCCTGTAGATAGTGTAGGTGTGATAGATTGTAGTTCACATGGAAGGAAGGTGAGAACCACATATAAACAAAATTACCTCTGAAAACCCTGAACTCCAAATGCTTAAGGGTGAAAAGCTGGCAGATACTTGTTAACACTCGGGGGAACATCATGCTCTGCTCAGGAAATCGGCTAATTGCGTGTAAGGGTGTAAAAAATCATCCACACAGCTTCAATATATTGTTCCGTCTTGTTTTTCCTGAGATTTTGGTTGAATTACCTAGTTAAATGCACATAGGAAGCAGTCAGTAAATGGTGGCTATTTTCCTAATTTTGTTTACAAAGTATCTAGCCCAACGCTCATTTGTATGCAGCTGTAAAATAGCATTCAACAAGTGACATCATGCAAGAGAAACAAAAACCCAACGTCTTGCTTGTTGACATGATTGTCTGCCAAAATGAAAAAGCTTGTCTAGGTGTACACGGTTTGTTCTTCAGCGTTCATTTTTAAAAAATTGTATAACGTAAGTGCTGTCTTTACTCAGGACTGATACGGTTTATTTCCTGAATCCAAAGAAAAGTAATAGTTTTCTTTTTAAAGTAAATATAAAAGGCATAAAAGTTGACAGATTAATACAAACCAGCTTCTAGAGTTAAATCATATGGTACAAATAGAAATAAGGTGAGAGGTTATACCAGATTTGTTATACACATTTTAAAGAAATCTACAGCCTAGAAATTTTATCCAAAGGTGATTCTGATTACCAATGTTTGTTTTTTTCATTTTTATTTTGTGTTTTTTCTGTTGTTGTTGGTTTTTTTTTTTTTTTTTTTTTTTTTTGAGACAGAGTCTCACTCTGACACCGGGCTGGAGTGCAGTGGCGGGCTGGAGTGCAGTGGCGTAGTCTTAGCCCCCTGAGGCTCAGGTTATCCACCTCAGCGTCCTGAGTAGCTGAGACTACAGGCACGTGCTACTGTGCCAGGCAATTTTTTTTTTCATAGAAATGGGGTTATGTTATGTTGCCCAGGCTGGTCTCAAACTTCTAGGGCTCAAGCTATCCGCCCACTTCAGCCTCCCAAAGTTCTGGGATTACTGGCGTGAGCCACTGCACATGGGCTGATGAACAATTTTTAAACAACTTTCCTTCTTTGATTATCAAGTAAAATTCTGGTGGGTGTTCCCTCAGTACTTTTTAATTTTTATTTTTGAGACAGAGTCTTGCTCTGTCACCAGGCTAGAGTACAGTGGTGCGATCTCAGCTCACTGCAACCTCCGTCTTTTGGGTTCAAGCGATTCTCCTGCCTTAGCCTCCCAAGTAGCTGGGACTACAGGCACAGGCCACCATGCCCAGCTAATTTTTTTTTTTTTTTTTTTTTTGGTATTTTTAGTAGACACGGGGTTTCACCATATTGGCCAGGGTGGTCTTGATCTCTTGACCTCGTGATCCGCCTGCCTCGGCCTCCCAAAGTTCTGGGTTGAGCCACCACCACGCCTGGCCTCAGTACTTTTAATTTTTTTAAAAAATTTTATACTAAATTACAATTTGCATTCATACATTCCTTTCAAATGTAGCTGTTTTGTTTTGTTTTGCTTTTTTGGGGACAGTCTACTCTATTGCTCAGGCTCAAGTGCAGTGGCATGATCATAGCTCACTGCAATCTCAAACTATGCTCAAGTGATCTTCCTGCCTCAGCCTCCCAAAGTGCTGGGATTATAGGCGTGTGCCACCACACCTGGCCTTAAGTATACAGTTTGATGAGCTGAAAAATGTATATACACAAACACCGTTTTTAAACCTAAGGCTCATTCACCTAGAACAATTTATTGAACTCTGAGAACAAGTTTAATCTGAGAACCCGGTCTGAGAAACCAGAAAGGATAATGGTCCCTCTTCTAATTTAAAAACAATGTCTATGAAGGAATACCACTCTGCTTTGCAACTGAACAATAAAAACATACCCGTAATCGATATGATTAGTTTTGTGTTGAAAGGTGGTTAATGGTTTAAACAGGAGATGAATAACAGACCCTAAAGAGCATTTGGGGCCAACATCTGTAATCTCGGCACTTTGGGAGGCCAAGGTGGGTGGATCACCTGAGGTCAGGAGTTTGAGACTGTGAGACCACCCTGGCCGACATGGTGAAACCCCATCTCTACTAAAAATACAAAAATAAGCTGGGCATGGTGGCATGTGCCTGCCACCACAGAGGAATAATTACTCAGGAGGCTGAGGCAGGAGAATGGCTTGAACCCTGGGGGCGGAGGTTGTAGTGAGCGAAGAATGTGCTACTGTACCCCAACCTGGGTGACAGAGTGAGATTCTGTCTCAAAAAAAAAACAAAAAACAGGTTGTGCACATGTACCCTAGAACTTAAAGTATAATTAAAAAAAAAAAGAAAAAGCGTTTGGTTTCAACTAGCTTGTATTGTGACCTTGGGCAAATCAAGTTAACTTCAATTGCCTCAGTTTCCTCACCTGTAAATTGAGGGTAATGGTAGTACTTAAAGTATCAGTGTCAGGATTAGGACAGTGCATGGCAAATAGTAAATGCTTGGTGAATCATAGTTATTAGATCTTGGTGCAGTGAATAGATTGTTGCTGTTCCTTTGAAAAAGCTGTTTTTGTTCTAGGGCAGCACTTCTCAAACTTTTTGGTTTCAGGACTCCTGTACAGTCTGAAGACCCTGAAAACCTTTTGTTTATGTAGCTTATATCTACCAATGTATATTGTATATAAAATCAAAACTGAGAAATAAATAAAAAAACCTGTTATACAGTAACAAATAATCATTTTTATGAAAAGTGACATTTCCAGAGCAAAAAAAACTACCTATTTTTTTTTTTTTTTTTTTTTGAGATGGAGTCTCACTCTGTCGCCAGGCTGGAGTGCAGTGGTGCCATCTTGGCTCGTTGCAGCCTCTGCCTCCTGGGTTCAAGCAATTCTCCTGCCTCAGCCTCCTGAGTAGCTGGGACTACAGGCACCCGCCACCATGCCCGGCTAATTTTTGTATTTTTAGTAGAGATGGGGTTTCACCACGTTGGCCAGGATGGTCTCGATCTCCTGACCTCGTGATCCACCCACCTTGACCGCCAAAAGTGCTGGGATTACAGGCGTGAGCCACTGCGTCCAGCCCCATGGGTTTCTTTTGTACTTTGAATGATTCTTCTACTAGTGCATGACTTTGTAACAGCACCCATTGGCTATTTGGGAAATGTTCACTGAGTGATGTAGATCTTTAGTGGAAACAATTGACAATTCATTATACAGCATAAAAAATTATATTTGTTAGGGCTGGCATGATGGCTCACGCCTGTAATCCCAAGCACTTTGGGAAGCTGAGGCGGGCAGATCACTTGAGGTCAGGAGTTTGAGACCAGCCTGGCCAACATGGTGAAACCTTGCTTCTACTAAAAATACAAAAATTAGCTGGGCATGGTGGCATGCACCTGTAATCCCAGCTACTCGGGCAGCTGAGGCAAGCAAATTGCTTGAACCAGGGAGGTAGAGGTTGCAGCCAGTTGAGATTGTACCACCGCACTCCAGCCTGGGCGACAGAACGAGACTCAGTCTCAAAAACAAACAAAACAAAACAAAACATTTGTTTATGTCACCACTGATCTCATTAGAAAAATCTTTGGATATTAGGAAGCTATTAAGATCACTGCAATGGATATAGGTTTCCCAAAATTGGAATTTTCAAATGGAAGCTCATAATTTTTTATTGGTAGCAAATAGTTGTTTCCCTTGAAATGACAGGTTCATTTCATTCATTTTTGAGAAAATATCTGCCAAATATATCCGAATCTGAATGACCAGTGTTTATTAGACTTTCTTTCAAGTAAAAATTGTACATCATGCTAAAGGGAGCTAATTTATCAGAAAAGCAGAACAATCATCCAGTGGAGACATTCATCGTACCTGGGGTTGCAGCAAGCGTGTTATGAGTATGACCCATTTGATTACACCCAGTATTGAAAAAGACATGTACTTAAGGATCATGGTTTTCTTTCTTTACTTTTTTTAAAAAATAGCATCGTTTATATTTATTTATTTGAGACAGAGTCTCGGTCTGTCACCCAGGCTTGAGCACAGTGGCACGATCTCTACTCACTGCGGCCTCCACCTCCCAACTTCAAGTAATTCTCGTGCCTCAGCCTCCTGAGTAGCCGAGATTACAGGCGCGTGCCACCATGCCTGGCTAACTTTTTCTTTTTTTTTGTATTTTTAGTAGCGATGGGGTTTCACCATGTTGGCCAGGCTGGTCTCGAACTCTTGACCTTAAGTGATCCGCCTGCCTCAGTCTCCCAGAGCGCATGAGCCACCGCACCTGGCCTCTCTTTTTTTTTTTTTTTTTTTTTTTTTTGAGACGGAGTCTCGCTGTGTCGCCCGGGCTGGAGTACAGTGGCCGGATCTCAGCTCACCGCAAGCCCCACCTCCCGGGTTTACGCCATTCTCCTGCCTCAGCCTCCCGAGTAGCTGGGACTACAGGCGCCCGCCACCTCGCCCGGCTAGTTTTTTGTATTTTTTAGTAGAGACGGGGTTTCACCGTGTTAGCCAGGATGGTCTCGATCTCCTGACCTCGTGATCCGCCCGTCTCGGCCTCCCAAAGTGCTGGGATTACAGGCTTGAGCCACCGCGCCCGGCCGCCTCTCTTTTTTTTTGAGACAAGGTCTCACTCCTGTCACCCAGGCTGGAGTGCAGTGGTGCGAGCATTGCTCACTGCAGCCTCGGATTCCCGGGCTCAGATGATCTTCCTGCCTCAGCCTCCCAAGTAGCTGGGACTATAGGCACATGCCACCATGCCCGGCTAATTTTTGTATTTTTTGTAGAGATGGCATTTTGCCATGTTGCTCAGGCTGGTTTCGAACTCCTGGACTCAAGCAGTCCACCCACCTCAGCCTCCCAAAGTGCTGAGATTACAGGCATGAGCCACCACGCCCAGCCAACATCCCTTTATTGTCTCATTTATGCCCGGAACAACTCAATCAAGCACATTCTATTAATTTTTTTTTCCCCTTTTGGAGGCAGTCTCACTTTGTCGTGCAGGCTGGAGTGTAGTGGCTTGATCTCAGCTCACTGCAACCTCTGCGTCCTGGATTTAAGTCATTCTCCTGCCCTAGCCTTCAGAGTAGCTGGGATTACAGGCTCCCGTCACCATGCCTGGCAAATTTCTGTATTTTCAGTAGAGACGGAGTTTCACCATGTTGGCCAGGCTGGTCTCGAACTTCTGACCTCAAGTGATTCACTTGCCTTGGCCTCCCAAAGTGCTAGGATTACAGGTGTGAGCCACCGTGCCTGGCCTATAATGCAGATTTTAAAACCCCATTCCCATTTTATAGAAAATGAACAGAAGCATAGACAGGTTAAGTGACCCAAGGTGACCAAGCTTATGTCAGAGCCAGGATTCAAAGCCACGTTCCAGAGACCACACTTTTCCTCAATATCATTTCAGTGATGAACCAATCCCGTCTGTTCTGGGAGGATAGGAGCAGATAGACATTACCTTTTACCAGAAAGTGCAGGAGTGGACAGGGCACCTTTGTTAGTCATCATCTGGGCACTTCGACCTGACCACTGCCCCTCTATCTTTTGCCCTGGCAGGATGACTTCTCGGAATCAGTTGGTGCAGCGGGTGCTGCAGGAGCTGCAGGAGGCAGTGGAGTGCGAAGGCCTGGAGGGTCTTGTAGGTGCTGCCCTAGAGGCCAAGCAGGTCCTGTCTTCCTTCACTCTTCCCACCTGCCGAGAGGGAGGCCCTGGCCTCCAGGTGCTGGAAGTGGACTCGGTGGCCCTGAGCCTGTATCCCGACGATGCTCCACGGAACATGCTGCCGCTGGTGTGCAAGGGCGAGGGCAGCCTGCTGTTCGAGGCGGCCAGCATGCTGCTGTGGGGTGACGCGGGCCTCAGCCTGGAGCTGCGGGCCCGCACAGTGGTGGAAATGCTGCTGCACAGACACTACTACCTCCAGGGCATGATCGACTCCAAAGTGATGCTGCAGGCCGTGCGCTACTCCCTGTGCTCTGAGGAGTCCCCTGAGATGACCAGCTTGCCCCCCGCCACGCTGGAGGCCATCTTCGATGCTGACGTCAAGGCCTCCTGCTTCCCCAGCAGCTTCTCCAACGTGTGGCACTTGTATGCTCTCGCCTCTGTGCTCCGGCGGAACATCTACTCCATCTACCCCATGCGCAACCTCAAGATCCGGCCCTATTTCAACCGTGTCATCCGGCCCCGCCGCTGCGACCACATGCCCTCCACGCTGCACATCATGTGGGCTGGTCAGCCCCTCACCAGCCACTTCTTCCGCCACCAGTACTTTGCCCCTGTGGTGGGGCTGGAAGAGGTGGAGGCTGAAGGTGCTCCTGGCATGGCCCCAGCTCTTCCAACCCTGGCCCCACTGTCATCGCCGGCCAAGACCCTGGAGCTGCTCAACCGCGAACCTGGCCTCAGCTACTCTCACCTGTGTGAGCGCTACAGCGTCACCAAGAGCACCTTCTACCGCTGGCGGCGGCAGTCCCAGGAGCACCGGCAGAGGGTGGCTGCCCGCTTCTCCGCCAAGCACTTCCTGCAGGATAGCTTCCACCGGGGGGGCGTCGTGCCGCTTCAGCAGTTCCTCCAGCGGTTCCCCGAGATCTCCCGCTCAACCTACTACGCCTGGAAGCATGAGCTGCTGGGCTCTGGCACCTGCCCGGCCCTGCCCCCCAAGGAGGTGCTGGGCATGGAGGAGCTAGAGAAGCTGCCAGAGGAGCAGGTGGCTGAGGAGGAGCTGGAGTGCTCAGCACTGGCGGTGTCAAGCCCTGGAATGGTCTTAATGCAGCGGGCCAAGTTGTACCTGGAGCATTGCATTTCCCTGAACACACTGGTACCCTATCGCTGCTTCAAACGTAGGTTCCCTGGCATCTCACGGTCCACCTATTACAATTGGCGGCGAAAGGCCCTCCGGAGGAACCCCAGCTTCAAGCCAGCACCAGCCCTCTCTGCTCCTGGGACTCCCCAGCCAGCATCTGTTGGGGAAGGGGCTGTAATTCCTTGGAAGAGTGAAGCAGAAGAGGGGGCAGGGAAGGCCACGGATGAGGAGCCTCCCACCCCCCAGGAGCTCCTGCCACTAAGGATGCCCCTGTCCCGTTGGCAGAGGCGTCTGCGCAGGGCTGCCCGCAGGCAGGTGTTGAGTGGGCATCTCCCTTTTTGCCGCTTCCGCCTCCGCTACCCCAGCCTGTCACCTTCTGCCTTTTGGGTCTGGAAGAGTCTTGCTCGGGGTTGGCCCAGAGGCCTGTCCAAACTCCAGGTGCCAGCCCCCACCTTGGGCAAAGGAGGTCAGGAGGCTGAGGAGAAGCAGGAGGAGGAGGCTGGCAGGGATGTGACAACTGTGATGGCCCCACCTGTGAGGGCTTCTTCAGAAGATGCAGAGGGAGGGCCTTCCAGAGAGGGGGCCCTGCAAGAGGGGGCCACAGCCCAGGGCCAGCCCCACAGTGGGCCCCTGCTGAGCCAACCTGTGGTGGCAGCAGCGGGTGGGAGGGATGGCCGGATGCTGGTAATGGACATGATCGCTACCACGAAGTTTAAGGCCCAGGCCAAGCTGTTCTTGCAGAAGCGCTTCCAGTCCAAGAGCTTCCCCTCCTACAAGGAGTTCAGTGCCCTCTTCCCCCTCACTGCCCGCTCCACATACTACATGTGGAAGCGAGCCCTCTATGATGGCCTCACCCTGGTAGATGGCTGACAGGGAGGTACAAAAGGGGCTGGGAGGAAGGGGGACCAGTTTGGAGAAGGTCAGGGACCGGAGCTGACCCCAGGCTTGGCCAGGATGTCCTTTGCTCTGGGTCCCACAGTGTCTACCCTAAGTCCAAGGGTATATTTGTGTTATTTTCTGGCTCCAGGACAGAGTGCCAGAAATCAGCCATCTGGTCTCCTGTAGGAAGCTGTGGGACCAGAGATGTTCTCTTTGGTTGTTTGCTGGTCACATTTTTACTGTTATGATTTAGTTTTTGGTTTTGATTTGAGTGGGTTGGCTGGCCCCCTTGCTGGAGTTGGAAACCGTATGTATGTCAGGGGGTTTAGAGGGGGGTTGCTTAGCTAGAGCTGCTTTCAGCTTTTCCTGGGGACAAAAGGAGCATCATAGCATGGTTATCAGTCCCACTGGGCAGAACATAGATCTTCAGTTTCTTTTGGGGGTTGGCATCCTCTTTACTCAGTTGTTTCCCGAACATTAGGCTCAAATATGGGGGCCAGATGTGGTGGCTTATGCCTGTAATCCTAGCACTTTGGGAGGCCAAGGCAGGAGGATCACTTGAGGCCAGGAGTTAGAGACCAGCCTCGGCAATGTAGTGAGACCCCCTCTCTTGGAGGAGAAAAAAAAAAAAAAAAAAAAAGCAAACGTGGAGCTGATCAGCAGCTTGTGCCTGGCATCCCCAAGGGAGAAGGTGCCAGGTTCAGCATGAGTAGCAGCAGGGATGTATAGGAAGAACCACAGCTGGCCTCTAAGGAACGGCATTGAGGCGCCAGAGATCACTGAGGGGCTGGCCTGTCCCCTGCAAGGAGCGTGGTACCAGGTGGGGCAAGGCTGGGAGGAGATGCAGGCTCTGGGGGTTATAGCCCAGAGTCTCTGCTTGCGGGTGCTTGATCCACCTGCTGGGACCCTGCAGTCCTCTGCCAGCCTGGCTGGCTGTTGGGGATTCCATCTTTCTGCTGAGCGTCTCCTTGGAGCTGGAGGCCCATCTTCAGTGAGGGATCACAAAGCGGCCAGGCAGGTGGGAGACTGAGTTTGCCTTGTCCGAGATTAAAGTTTGAAAACCAAAGAAATAAAGTGATGTGGTGCCCACAGTGCTTAGTCTCTGGTATTTGTTTTGCCAGGATGTGATTGCCCATTCCCTTGCTCCCCTTTGGTTTAAGAGGACAAGAGTGACCTCTGTCTCTTGATGGGACACACTCAGGTCTAGGGCTTGGGGGATGAAAAGAGTTATTCTGGGGACTCTGAATTGGATCTAGAAGTGACCTTGGGTGCTTTTCCAGCTGAAGGGTGGGGCTCTGGCTACCTGGAAATGCCCTCCCTCCCATGGGAGAAACCTGGCATTCCCAGTGGGGAAGGGGCTGCTGCCACCACAGGCTGGCTTGAAAGGGGCCCACTGTGAGGCTGGCCCTGGGCCATGGAGGCCAGGCCAGCACCTGGAGTCAAATCTGTGCCAGGCATTCTATTTTGTCCTTGCAATGTTCTCAGGCAGGTAGGCCCAGTCACAGATAAGGACACAGCCTTACAGTGGCTAATTTGCATGCTCCCTCTGCCTGGTGGGACAAGGGTGAAGGCAGGGATGTAATGGGAGCGTTAAGCCCAGGCCTTTGCCTGTTTGGTGAGGGAGGAATCATTAGGGAAGAAGTTCCCTTAGGCCCTTCTCCTCCTGTCTAGGTTTCCTGCAGTGGTTGGCATCCTTGTACTCCTGGGGAGTCATTCTCGCCTCTGCTTTTTATTCACCCCACATCCAATCCATCAGCAAGTCCTATTGATGCTGACTCCAAATGATACCCAGAACCCTCTCTCCATCTGCTGCCATTGTCTCTGCTGGCGCACATCGGAGCTTCCTACCCCATCTCCCTGCTTCCACTCTTGCCCCTATACCCCTATACAACCCATTATTTTTATTGTGTTTTGAGACAGTCTCACTCTGTTGCCCAGGCTGTAGTGCAGTGGCGTGATCTTGGCTCACTGCAACCTCCACCTCCCGGGTTCAAGCAGTTCTCTGCCTCATCCTCCCGAGTAGCTGGGACTATAGGCACCCACCATTATGCCTGGCTAATTTTTGTATTTTTGGTAGAGATGAGGTTTCACCACCTTGGCCAGGCTGGTCTTGGACTCCTGATCTTGTGATTCACCCACCTCGGCCTCCCAAAGTGCTGCAACCCATTATTTTTATTTTTATTTTTATTTTTGAGATGGAGTCTCGCTCTGTTCCCCAGGCTGGAGTGCAGTGGCGCGATCTCGGCTCACTGCAAACTCCGCCTCCTGGGTTCACGCCATTCTCCTGCCTCAGCCTCCTGAGTAGCTGGGACTACAGGCGCCCGCCACCGCGTCCAGCTAATTTTTTGTATTTTTAGTAGAGATGGGGTTTCACCGTGGTCTCGATCTCCTGACCTTGTGATCCGCCCGCCTCGGCCTCCCAAAGTGCTGGGATTACAGGCGTGAGCCACCGCGCCTGGCCACCATTATTTTTATTTTTTTTTGAGTCAGAGTCTTGCTCTGTCACCTAGGCTGGAATGCAGTGGCACAATCTCAGCTCACTGCATCCTCCACCTCCTGAGTTCAAGCAATTCTCATGCCTCAGCCACCCGTGTAGGTGGGATTACAGGCATGTGCAACCATGCCTGGCTAATTTTAGTCTTTGTAGTAGAGACGGGGTTTCACTATGTTGGCCAGGCTGGTCTCGAACTCCTGACCTCAAGAGATCTGCCTGCCTCAGCCTTTCAAAGTGCTGGGATTATAGACATGAGCCGCCATGCCTGGCCCCTATACAACCCATTCTCCATAGAGCAGCCAGAGAAATCGGATTTATCACTTTCCTGCCTAAAATGTGTCTGTGGCTTCCCTTTGCTCCTAGAATTCCTTGTGCTGCTTTACAAAGCCCAGATAATCTGCCCCTGACTCTCTGCTCCTTGCTCCATGCTGGCCGCAACCCACCATGCTACAGCCAAACCAGCTGCCCCTGGTCTTGAACAGTTGTTTCTGCTCTAAAGGCCCTTGCATTTGCTCCTATGGTCTAGAATGCTTTTCCCTGTCATATTTACATGGCAGACTTCTCACCGTTCAGATCTCTGAGGGTCACCATCGCACCACCATTTTCATTCTCAGGGTGTTTACTCCCATCTGATGTTTCTCTTGTTTATTTGCTTATTTGATTATTGCCCACCTCCCCAGCAGAACACAAGCTCCATGAAAATCTGGGTTTTTCCCTGACTTGCTCACACCACTGTGTTTCAGCAGGTAGATTTGCTCCTGGCATCATAGGTGCTAAAATGTGTTGAAAGAAGGAATAAGTGAAATGGGGTCTCTATCCCTTTCCTGCTGTTTTCCTTTGGGATTTGGTTTTATCAGACCTAATCAACCCCAATTCCTCCATATTTCTTATGGACCATTTTTCTGCATCCCCACAGCTACCCCCTAATCTATACCAGCATCTGTTTCTCATCTTTGATACTGGAACAGTTTTCAAACTGACTCTGCCTCCACTCAAACTATCCTAGTTCTTCCTGACAGGCCAAGATGATCCTACTGAAAGTCTAACTGCTGGATTTCCCATAGTCCTCAGCACAAAATCCTAACTCTGTATTGAGGTCCACCTGATTCTGGCCCCTACTTTCCGGCTTATTTCTCCCCACCAGCCCCTCATTCAGACTGACCTTTTCCCTTGCATGCTTTTCTCCCTCCCACAAATGGCATTGTTGAGACTCTGGACTGAGCCCTGGAGTCTTCACTGAATCCCCACCACCATGTAACCATTTAACATTTGATGGACGAGTTGGACTGGGGATGTGTCCATCTGGCCTGCAGTAGCCATGTATAGCCAGCAGATGGCAATCGGGTGCAGCAACAGACAAAATCTTGTCTGGGTTCCCAATAGGCACCCGGCTCTGATTTCCCAACCAGCTGTGTACCTGCCTTACTGCTTTGGCCATCAGAGGGTGGTAGCAACTTCCTGAGAACTACCCTTATTGGGGTTCTGGATTCTCCTGTTTCCTCTTTTGCCTGCACTCTCAAACCAGAGCAAATCCTCTGATGCCTGGAGCAGTATATCACAGTGGGGTCTAAAAACTACCTGGATCGCAGTCTCCACGGGAGCTTATTAGGAGTGTGGATTCCAGGGCCCCATTCACACCTGCTGACTCCAAACTTAGACATTGGAGAGGCAGTATATGCACACGGATGACTTACATAACTTTGCTGTGCCTCACTTTTCCCATCTGTAAGATGGGATTACAGTAATGCCTATAGGATAATACCCTGCACACAGTGCTAGGTGAGCCCAGTTTGAGAACCCCTGGGAGTCTGACTCCTGTATTCTAGGAGGAAGTCAATACCCATGGATACTCTTGCTCAAGGTTACCCTCCAGGTTAAAGACACTCCTGTCCCAGGACTGAAAGGTGTTTTTTTCCAGAGACTAGCACTGAGCCCTGAACTCACAGGCAGAAATGTTAGCTTCTGTTGATAGAAATTAAGATAAAAAATGGTATATCAGTATTGATTGATTTGGAAAAGATTTCATAAGTATGGATACATTATTATTATGTAGAAAAGCTGTTTTCTTTCTAATATGCTTAGAAAGGCAGGGATACCAAGTGCTGACTGTATTTGCTAAGAATACTTCATGCTCTAAAAATACAAAAAATTAGCCGGGCGCGGAGGCGGGCGCCTGTGGTCCCAGCTACTCGGGAGGCTGAGGCAGGAGAATGGCGTCGGCCCGGGAGGCGGAGCTTGCAGTGAGCCGAGATCGCGCCACTGCACTCCAGCCTGGGCGACAGATCGAGACTCCGTCTCAAAAAAAAAAAAAAAGAATACTTCATGCTGATTTTTGAAATCAACATCTGTTGAACTTATTTGTATTTTTCTTCATTTTCTGTCTCTGATGCAGTGTAGAAAGAAAGTCCAGTGAAATGAACAGTGTGTGAATAAAGGAGGAAAAAAGTGTGAGGTTAACTTTGCATCTTCTTCTAACATTCTGTGCAGTTGTAATGTAACAAGTGCTTCTAACGATTTTTTTTTTTTTTTTTTTTGAGACAGAGTTTTACTCTTGTTGCCCGGGCTGGAGTGCAGTGGCACGATCTTGGCTCACTGCAACCGGGGTTCAAGCAATTCTCCTGCTTCAGCCTCCTGAGTAGCTGGAATTACAGGCGTGTGCCACCATGCCTGGCTGATTTTGTATTTTTAGTACAGACAGGTTTTCACCATGTTGGTCAGGCTGGTCTTGAACTCCTGAACTCAGATGATGTTAAGATTTAACAATCTTAAATATAAAGCTTCACCCCCCTAAAAAATCCAGTGAAACATTGAATAATTTTTAAAAAATTAAAAAAAAAATTTTATCCTCTGCAGGAAGAGGTCAACATAAACTGCTCCCCAAATGTTTCTCTGGAGTCCAGCACTCAGGCCCCAGGGCATTGCTGGTGGCTTCTGGGTCCTGAGCAGCCACCTCATATCCCAACTGCTGCTCCTGGATGTCCCACCATTGCCTCAATCTCACTGCCTGCCAATCTGGGCTCATCCCCCCATTCCCCCTCGGACACACTTCTCTGAGTATTTTTCATCCTGGTTTCTGCAGCATCAGGTTCTTAGTTGAACTGGCCAGAAAGCTGAGAGTCGTCCTAGAACGTTCTCGTTCCCATACCTCCATCCCAGCAGGACCCTAGGGAGAGTTGAGTGGATTTCACGCTATTTTCAAAGTCAGGTTTCACAAGGTTGCACACTGCTGGGTAATCACAGGGAAGAGAATTCCACTGGTCTAGCCCATCCCTGTCCCATCCTTTCCCCTGAGCACAGCTTTCATAACAGGTCACACCTGAGGCTACTAGACAGCCCAAGTCTTGGCCAAGGCCTGTGTCGGCCCTGCTCATGAGGGATCTGGCAGATGTAATAGGTTCCTATCTAGCAGCCTCTGAGAGGCTGAGTTCTGTGCTGTGAGCTGAGGAGACAGAGCCGTTTGTATTCAACTCTTTTTTTTTTTTTTTTTTTTTTGAGACGGAGTCTCGCTCTGTCGCCCAGGCTGGAGTGCAGTGGCCGGATCTCAGCTCACTGCAAGCTCTGCCTCCCGGGTTCACGCCATTCTCCTGCCTCAGCCTCCCGAGTAGCTGGGACTACAGGCGTCCGCCACATCGCCCGGCTAGTTTTTTGTATTTTTTAGTAGAGACGGGGTTTCACCATGTTAGCCAGGATAGTCTCGATCTCCTGACCTCGTGATCCACCCGTCTCGGCCTCCCAAAGTGCTGGGATTACAGGCTTGAGCCACCGCGCCCGGCCTGTATTCAACTCTTGTCCTCACAAAGGCCTCAGTTTGCAGCAGCTGTGGTGTGACACAGTGTGATAGAGGCTTCCATATGGAATGGGCAAAAGGTGCAGCAGGCTCACAGGAAGGCTATGCTGGCTGATCTGTGTCTGGTACCTTGTGGCCTATTTTCCGAGAATGAGCCAGCTCTTTGAGTGTTGGCTGCCTGGGAGTCTCTGGGAAATGCCTCAATTGCCCCTCAGGTGACCCTAGTCACTGGTTGTAAAAGACTCATTCCAGTTTGGTGGCTGTCACAGGAGGATGGGAAGCTAGGGGACAGGGCTCTTGCCACAAGGCAGTTGTCAGGATGAGGCTGGAAGGCTGAGAAGCAAAGCCCGGAGAGTGTGTGCAGGGGAGCCTGCTCCCGCCCAGTGGCTGTCCACTTTCACTGGCCTGATATCTCACCAGAACCTTCTCCTAGTGTTATTGCTTCTCCCCAGCCCCAGCCAGTGACACCCAGGTTACCTGTAGGGTGTCACTAGTGGGTTCCTAAGTGTTCCCATTGCTAGTTTATCTCATGGAAGAGGAGGAGGGAAGGTTTTAGATGAGAAGCAGCAGAAAGTAGGTTTAATGGCATAAAAATTTTTCCATGTGGCCAGGTGTGGTGGCTCTCCCCTGTAATCCCAGCACTTTGGGAAGCCGAGGCGGGTGGATCGCAAGGTCAAGAGTTTGAGACCAGCCTGGCCAATATGGCGAAACCCCATCTCTACTGAAAATACAAAAATTAGCCAGGTATGGTAGTAGGCACCTGTAATCCCAGCTACTCGGGAGACTGAGGCAGGAGAATCGCTTGAACCCAGGAGTGGAGGTTGCAGTGAGCCGAGATCGCACCACTGTACTCCAGCCTGGGTGACAGAGCGAGACTCTGTCAAAAAAAAAAAAATAATAGCCGGGCGCGGTGGCTCAAGCCTGTAATCCCAGCACTTTGGGAGGCCGAGGCGGGCAGATCACAAGGTCAGGAGATCGAGACCACAGTGAAACCCCGTCTCTACTAAAAATACAAAAAATTAGCCGGGCGCGGTGGCGGGCGCCTGTAGTCCTAGCTACTCAGGAGGCTGAGGCAGGAGAATGGCGTGAACCCAGGAGGCGGAGCTTGCAGTGAGCCGAGATCGCGCCACTGCACTCCAGCCTGGGCAACAGCGTGAGACTCCGTCTCAAAAAAAAAAAAAAAAAAAAAAAAAATTCCATGAAAAATGACTTTGAAAATAGCATGAAATCCACTTAACTCTAGGAGGTCTTCTGTGCCAGGCAGAGAGAGCTGGGGGAACAGAGATAGGAGGGCAGCCAGCAGGAGACTTGCAAGCAGCTGCTCGCGTATCACCCTTTGCCTGCAGAGACCACTGGGTTGGCAGAAGGCAGGAAGACCACAGCGGGTCCTTGCCAATGCCTCACCCCACTCCATACTGCAGCCCCCAGGGCCAGGAGGAGGAGAAGTGCAGGCTGTGGGATCAGGGAGGTATTTGGGGAGCATCCAGGCTGAGTGGCTTTTGGTTCCCTTTCCTTCACCTGCCTCCCTGCCCCGCCGCAGCCCATCCTGGCTCAGACAGGGGCCTCTGCAGTGTGGCAGCCTGCAGGTATTGACAGTTGAGATCAGTTTCTGGATGCCTTAACTGGGCAGAGTTATCTGTTGTCACTTAAGTTAGAATTGGGAGGGTGGGCCGGGCACGGTGGCTCACACCTGTAATCCCAACACGCTAGGAGTCTGAGGCAGGCAGATCACCTGAGGTCAGGAGTTTGAGACCAGCCTGTCTCTACTAAAAATACAAAAATTAGCTGGGTGTGGTGGCAGGTGCCTGAAATCCTAGCTACTTGGGAGGCTGAGTCAGGAGAATCGCTTGAACCTGAGAGGTGGAGGTTGCAGTGAGCTGAGATCGTACCACTGTACTCCAGCCTGGGTAACAGAGTGAGACTCCATCTCAAAACAACAACAACAACAAAAACCAAAAACAAAATTGGGGCACAGTGGTGCATGCTTGTAATCTTAGTGCTTTGGGAGGCTGAGGCCGGAAGATCACTTGAGGCCAGGAGTTCAAGGCTGCAGTGAGCTATGATTGAGCCACTGCACTCTAGCTGGGGTTACAGAGTGAGATCTTGTGTCTAAAAATAAGAGAAAAAAAAAGGCCAGGCGTGGTGGCTCACACCTGTAATCCCAGCACTTTGGGAGGCTGAAGTGGTGGATCATTTGAGGTCAGGAGTTTGAGACCAGCTTGGCCAACATGGTGAAACCCAGTCTCTACTAAAAATACAAAAAAATGAGCCAGGCATGGTGGTGCATGCCTGTAATCCCAGCTACTTGGGAGGCTGAGGCATGAGAATCGCTTGAACCCAGGAGGCAGAGGTTGCTGTGAGCCGAGATTGTACCACTGCTCTCCAGTCTGGGAGAGTGAGACCCTGTCTAAAAAAAAAAAAAAAAAAAAAAAAAAAAGCCAGGCACAGTGGCTCATGCCTGTAATCCCAGCACTTTGGGAGGCCGAGGCAGGCAGATCACGAGGTCAGGAGTTTGAGACCAGACTGGCCAATATGGTAAAACCCCGTCTCTACTAAAAATACAAAAATTAGCTGGGCATGGTGGCGCATGCCTGTAATCCCAGCTACTCGGGAGGCTGAGGCAGAAGAATCGCTTGAACCTGGGAGGCGGAGGTTGCAGAGAGCTGAGATTGTGCCACTGCACCCCAGCCTGGTGACAGAGTGAGACTCTGTCTAAAAAAAAAAAAAAAAAAAAAAACTCGAATCTAATACCAAACAACACACACACACACACATCCCAAAAAAAAGACAAAAAATAGAATTGGTGCACAACAAGGAGGGCATAACTGGGTTGCATGGCAGTATCCAGGACAAAGACTGATGGCCGCAACGTCCACTGATCCTCAGAGCTCATCTTCATGGAAATAGGAGGGAACCAAGTGTCTTTGACTTGTGTTTTCTTTGTTTTGCTTCTTTTTGAGACAGAGTCTCTGAGACACTGTCACCCAGGCTGGAGTGCAATGGCACAATCTCAGCTCACTGCAACCTCCGCCTCCTGGGTTCAAACAATTCTCCTGCCTCAGCCTCCCAAGTAGCTGGGACTACAGGTGCACACCACCACGCCTGGCTAAGGTTTTGTATTTTTAGTAGCGACGGAGTTTCACCGTGTTAGCCAGGATGGTCTCGATCTCTTGACCTCGTGATCTGTCTGCCTTGGCCTCCCAAAGTGCTGGGATTACAGGCGTGAGCCACCATGCCCAGCCTGTTTGTTTTTTTAAATAGAGTCATGCAGAGAGAGCTGGCAGGGGAGGGCAGAGATAGGAAGGCAGCCTCCCTATGTTGTCCATGCTCATCTCAAACCCCTGGGCCCAAGCAATCCTTCCGCCTCAGCCTCCCAAAGTGCTGAGATTACAGGCATGAGCCACCATGCCCGGACTCTTTGACATGTTTGGTATTTCATTCATTCCATCCACATTTGTTGAGGTCTGAGGGTGAGGGAGAGGAAGGTTACAAAGCTTGGTAAGACCTAGGCCCCCTGGAATTGTTTATAAACATTTGACTACATAACTGGTTCTTAATCCTAAATTCAAGGATTCTCAGGGTCCAGTAAGTGTAGTTTGTAATTTTATGTCCTCATTCAGAATTTTAGGTGACAATCATATTTCACTTTATTGGAGATAAAGACAGAACCCTTTTACAATGACACTTTGCCATTGAAAGACACATATGCAATAAGACTTTGGTTTTTTTTTTCTTCTTTTTGATACAGAGTTTTGCTGTTGTTGCCCAGGTTGGAGTGCAACGGTGTGATCTTGGCTCACTGCAACCACCGCCTCCCGGGTTCAAGTGATTCTCCTGTCTCAGCCTCCTGAGAAGTTGGGATTACAGGTGTGTGTCACCACACCTGGCTAATTATTTGTGTTTCCAGCAAAGACGGGTTTCACCGTGTTAGGATGGTCTCGATTTCCTGACCTCAGGTGATCTGTCCACCTTGGCCTCCCAAAGTGCTGGGATTACAGGCATGAGTCATTGTGCCTGGCAAGACTTTGGTTTTTATTTTTATTTTTATTTTATATTTATTTATTTATTTATTTTTGAGACGAAGTCTTGCTCTGTCACCCAGGTTGGAGTGCAGTGGCATGATTACTACAAGCTCCGCCTCCCAGGTTCATGCCATTCTCCTGCCTCAGCCTCCCGAGTAGCTGGGACTACAGGCACCCGCTACCACGCCCGGCTAATTTTGTTTTGTATTTTTTAGTAGAGACGGAGTTTCACCGTGTTAGCCAGGATGGTCTCGATCTCCTGACCTCGTGATCCACCCGCCTCGGCCTCCCAAAGTGCTGGGATTACAGACGTGAGCCACCGCGCCCGGCCTACCCTCTGGTTTTAAATATCTCTAGATACTCTTTTTTATGAGACAGAGTCTCACTCTGTCTCCCTGGCTGGAGCAGCCTCAACCTCCTGGGCTGAAGTGATCCTCCCACCTCAGCCTCCTGAGTAGCTGGGACCACAGGTGTGCACCACCACACCCAGGTAATTTTTTTTTTTTTTTTTTTGAGAGACAGTTTTGCTGTTGTTACATAGGCTGGAGTGCAATGTTGTGATCTTGGCTCACTGCAACCGCTGCCTCCTGGGTTCAAGCGATTCTCCTGCCTCAGCCTCCTGAGTAGCTGGGATTACAAGTGCCCGCCACCACGCCCAGCTTATTTTTTGTATTTTCAGTAGAGACGGGGTTTCACCATGTTGGCCAGGCTGATCTTGAATTCCTGACCTCAGGTGATCTACCCGCTTCAGCCTCCCAAAGTGCTGGGATTAGAAGGGTGAGCCACTGTGCCCAGCCATGCCCAGCTAATTAAAAAAAATTTTTTTGTAGAGTCTCAATATGTTGCCCAACATGGTCTTGAACTCTTGGACTCAAGTAATCCTCCTGCTTTCCAGCCTCCCAAAGTGCTGGGATTACAGGCATAAGCCACCACACACGGCCAGCATACTTCTTTTTTTTTTTTTTTCTTTTTTTTTTTTTTTCTTTTTTTTTTTGAGACGGAGTCTCGCTCTGCCGCCCGGGCTGGAGTGCAGTGGCAGGATCTCGGCTCACTGCAAGCTCCGCCTCCCAGGTTCACACCATTCTCCTGCCTCAGCCTTAGGAGTAGCTGGGACTACAGGCGTCTGCCACCTCGCCCGGCTATTTTTTTGTATTTTTTTTAGTAGAGACGGGGTTTCACCGTGTTCGCCAGGATGGTCTCGATCTCCTGACCTTGTGATCCGCCCGCCTCGGCCTCCCAAAGTGCTGGGATTACAGGCTTGAGCCACTGCGCCCGGCCACGGCCAGCATCCTTCTAAACATCTCTAGAATCTACCTACTTCTCTCCACTTCCACCATCACCTATTAGACTGCAGTATACTCCCAACCAATCTTCTCCACATACATTCTAGCCCCTTCTTATCTGTTCTTCATGTTGCAACTGGCACGGGATTTTTAAAACATAAATCTAAAGTTACTTCCCTTGCTTCAAATCCTTCAATGCCATCCCTTTTTTCTCAGTAAAAATGTCAAAACAGTCACTTTGCAAAGGGAAAACCTGGAAGATGCCAAGGAAACGAAGTGATTGAGGTTAACAGTGCCAGTACTAAGATAACTTCTGTGGAATTCTTGCCAGAAATTTATAACCTTGATCTAATCCTGAGAAAATGTCAGACAAGCCAAAATTGCAAGACACTCTACATCCTAACTGACCAGTACTCTTAAAATACGTCAAGGTTATGAGGCAAACCTGAGGAAATGACATACGTTGGAGGAGACGAGGGAGACAGCAACTAAATGCAACGTGGACCCTAGATTGGATCCTGAAACAGGAAAAAGACATTGGGGGAAAACTGGTGAAATGTGATTAAGCACTATAGTTTGGTTAGTAATATTGTACTGCTATTTTCCTGGTTCTGATCATTTTATGATACTTATGTGAGTTTTAACATAAGGGGAAGTTGTGTAAAGGATACATGGGACTTCTCTATTATTTTTACAACTTTTCTATTGGCTTAAAATTATTTCAAAAGGATTTTATTTTATTTATTTATTTTTTGAGATGGAGTCTTGCTCTGTTGCCCAGGCTGGAATGTAGTGATGTGATCTCAGTTAGCTATAACCTCAGCCTGCCAGATTCCAGTGATTCTCCTGCTTCAGCCTCCTGAGCAGCTGGGATTACAGGCGTGTGCCACCATGCCCAACTAATTTTTTTGTATTTTTAGTAGTGACAGGGTTTCACCATGTTGGCCAGGCTGGTCTCGAACTCCTGACCTCAGGTGATCCACCTGCCTCGGACTCCCAGCGTGCTGGGATTACAGGTGTGAGCCACCGTGCCTGGCTTTTTTTTTTTTTTTTTGTATTTTTAATAGAGATGGGGTTTCCCCATATTGATCAGGCTGGTCTCTTAACTCCTGACCTCAAGTGATCCACCCGCCTCAGCCTCCCTAAATGCTGGGATTACAGGCGTAAGCCACCACACCCAGCCTTATTTCCAAATAAAAAGATAAAAAGATAATCTTTGACATGGCCTTGTAGGCCTGGCCTTTTCTAGCCCCTGCCTGCCTCTCTGCCCCACAGTCTGCAACCACTCCCCCTGTGCTGCAGCTGTACTAGCCTTCCTTACCGTCTGGCCTCTTAGAGTGAACCCTCAGAGATCGACCAAGCATCCCTCCTGGGACCTCTTCCTTCTTTCCTTCCTGGATCAAGCCTCATCATTACAGGTTCTCATAGCTCTCCATCAGAGCCCTCCCTGAAGTTATCATCAACACTGTAAGGCAGTGGTTCTTAGCCTTGGCTGAATATTAGAATCACCTGCAGGATGTTAAAAACCTCTGGTGCCTCAGATGGGAGGGTGAATTGGTACTCCCACGTTGGAAAATTGTCTGGCAATATCTATTAAAGATAGTTTAGTAGATGAATATATACATCCTCTATGACCTAGGAATTCTACTCCTAAATACAGTTACGTGCCACATAATGTTGTTTCTGTCAATGACAGTTCACTTACAAACAGCGGTCTCATAACATAATTGAGCTGAAAATTCCTATCTTCTGGTGACGTGGTAGAAGTCTTAAAGTCATTGACTTTAATGTCAATTGGCTCACACCTGTAATCCCAGCACTTTGGGAGGCCGAGGTGGGTGGGTCACTGGAGGTCAGGAGTTCAAGACCAGCCTGACCAACATGGCAAAACCCTGTCTCTCTTTAAAAAAAAAAAAAAAAAAAAAAGCCAGGCATGGTGGTGGGTGCCTATAATCCCAAGTATTTGGAAGGCTGAGGCAGGAGAATCACTTGAACTCAGGAGGCAGAGGTTTCAGTAAGCCAAAATTGTGCCATTGCATTCCAGCCTAGGCAACAAGAGTGAAACTCCGTCTCAAAAAAAAAAAAAAAAAAAAGAACCTGGTGCGGTGGCTCATGCCTGTAATCCCAGCACTTTGGGAGGTCGAGGCAGGTGGATCACGAGGTCAGGAGATCCAGACCAGCCTGGCTAACATGGTGAAACCCTGTCTCTACTAAAAATACAAAAAAATTAGCCGAGTGTGGTGGTGGGTGCCTGTAGTCCCAGCTACTCGGGAGGCTGAGGCAGGAGAATGGCATGAACCCGGGAGGTGGAGCTTGCAGTGAGCCGAGATCATGCCATTGCACTCCAGCCTGGGCAACAGAGAGAGACTTTGCCTCAAAATAAATAAATAAATAAATAAATAAATAAATAATTAAAAAAAAAAAAGAAAAATAAAGTCATTGTAGTGCAATGCATTACTCATGTGTTTGTGGTAATGCTGGTATAAACAAATCTGTGCTGCCAGTCATATAAAAGTATATAGCACACACAATTATGTGTAGTACGTAATACTTGATAATTAACAACTATATTACTGGGTTATGTATTTACTGTACTTACTTTGAATTTTTATTTTATTTTGTAGAGACAAGGGTCTCACTTTGTTGCCAGGCTGGTTTTGTACTCCAGGCTTCAAGCAATCCTCCTACCTTGGCCTCCCAAAGTGCTGGGATTATAGGTATGAGCCACTGCACCTGGCCTATGCTGCACTTTTAAATTGTTATTTTATTTATTTATTTGTTTTAGAAAAATGCATGTTTTTAATTAATTCGTTTTTATTTTTTATCTTTTTTTTTTTTTTGAGACAGTCTCACTTTGTTGCCCAGGGTGGAGTGCAGTGGTGCAATCTCGTCTCACTGCAGCCTCCACCTCCCAGGTTCAAGTGGTTCTCCTGCCTCAGCCTCCCGCTCCCGAGTAGGTGGGATTACAGGCACTACACCTACCTAATTTTTGTATTTTTGGTAGAGATGGGGTTTCACCATTTTGCCCAGGCTGGTCTCGAACTCCTGAGTGAAAGCAATCCGCCCATCTCGGTCTCCCAAAGTGTTGGGGTTACAGGCGTGAGCCACTGCGCTCGGCCTGATTTTTATTTTTAGAGACAAGGTCTTGCTTTGTCTCCCAGGCTGGAGCACAGTGGTGCAATCATAGCTCGCTGCAGCCTCGAACTCCTGTGCTCAAGTGGTCCTCCTGCCTCAGCCTTCCTGTTATTTTAGAGTACACTCCTACATACATCTTGCATTTACTGCATCTCTTGACTGCACCACTTTTTCTGTGTTTGATTTCATCTTGGGTCATTTTGTTTTATGGCCCCTACACATAAAAAATTCATGGCTAATGTCACCAGGGAGAGGCCGCATCGAGTGGTTGACCTGGAAGCAAAATTAAAAGTGATTAAGGACTACAAAGGTGGCAAATCCACAATGGTTATTGCTCACCAGGCAGGCAGGTCCATTCCACCATAGCTATGATTTTGAAGAACAAGAACAAAATGATGGAAGCTGTTAAAGGATCTGCTTCACTGAAGGCAATGAAATGAACAAAAATGAGAGAAGGGCCTAAATCTGATCTGGATACATTTCTAATGACCTGGATTGAAGACCAGACACAGAAGCATATCCCTCTCAGCCACATGGCAATCACTGACAAAGCAAAGTTTGTGATGTTGAAAGGCAAGACTGGATCCAACTACAGTGTGGAATTTACTGCTAGCTCTGGGTGGCTGAAACTATTCAAGAATCGTTATTCGTTACATAATATGAAAGTGAGTGGTGAGTCTGTAAGTGCTGATGTGAAGGCAGCTGAAGAATTTTTGGAAACTCTAGATAAGCTGATTGTGAGGAAAATTACTTGCAGGAGCAAATCTTTAATATGGATGAAACCTCCTCTTCTGAAAATGGATGCCTGAAAATACTTTCATTTATAAAGAGGCCAAGTTAATGCCAGGTTTCACGGCTTTTAAGGACAGTCTTGCTTGAGAGCAATGTGGCAGGTTACAAACTGAAACCCTTTGTGATCTGGAACAGGGAGAGCTCCAGGGTCTTCCAGCTTATCAACAAATGCATGTTGAGGCCTGGCATGGTGGCCCACACCTGTAATCCCAGCACTTTGGGAGGCAGATCACGTGAGGTCAGGAATTTGAGACCAGCCTGACCAACATGGTGAAACCCAATCTCTACTAAAAATACAAAACTTAACTGGGTGTGGTGGTGGACACCTGTAGTCTCAGCTACTAGGGAGGCTGAGGCAGGAGAATTGCTTGAACCCAGGAGGTGGGGGTTGCAGTGAGCCGAGATCACACCACTGCACTCCAGCCTGGACAACAGAGCGAGACTTGGTCTCAAAAAGAAAAAAAAGATCTGATGGTTTTATAGGAGGAAAGCCCTTTCACCTGGTTCTCATTCGCTCTTGTCTCCCGCCATGTAAAATACGACTTGCATCTTCCACCATGATTGTGAGGCCTCCCCAGCCACGTGGAACTGTCAGTCCATTAAACCTCTCTTTCTTTATAAATTACCCAGCCTGGGGTATGTCATTATCAGCAGCGCGAAAACGGACTAATACAGTAGTAGAAAGTAGTAGTAGCTTAAAAGCTGCTACAGCTCCTTGATCCATTGGTTGGATCAAAGGGGTGGTTTTTGAAGGCAGAATCACCACTCTGATACCGGGATGAAGATCACCAGTAAAAGGCAGACGTGTGGGAGCATTATCAACAATAAGCAAAATCTTGGAAGGTATGTTCTTCCCCAAACAATACTTCTCCCTGTACTGGCATAGGAATTCAGGAGTGCACCTTGGAAGCGGAGCTGGGTCATCCATGACGTTTCATTGCTCCTGAAGTACACTGGCAGCATATGCTTGTTTTTTGTTGTTTGTTTTTTAAAAGACAGGATCTCACTCTGTCATCCAGGCTGGAATGCAGTGGTATGATCATTGCTCACTACAGCCTTGAACGCCTGGGCTCAAGAGATCCTCCTGCCTCGGCCTCCCAAAGTACTGGGATTACAGGTGTGGACCACCATGCCAGGCTTCAACATGTATTTATTGATCAGCTGGAAGGCTCTGGAGTTTTCCCTGTTCCAGATCACAAAGGGTTTCAGTTTGTAACCTGCCACATTGCTCTCAAGCAAGACTGGAATTACAGGCATGAGCCACCGTGCTCGGCCCCATCAGATTTTGTGAGATTTATTCACTATTGTGAGAACAGTATGGGGGAAACTGTCCCCATGATTCAATTATCTCCCACCGGGTTCCTCCCACAACACATGGGAATTATGGGAGCTACAATTCAAGATGAGATTTGGGTGGAGACACAGCCAAACCATATCCACTACCCAAGGAAGACCTTTACCCAGGCTATTACTGCAACTGAGAGAGACACTAAGAAGATACTGGTGTAATTCTAGAAGGATTACAATGTTTATGACTGCATCAAGGACCTTGCTTGAGACTGGGGCAATGTTATCAAGGCATGTCTGCATGGCATCTGGAAGAAGAAACTGAATAGGTTTGTTCATGACTTCAAAGGATTTGCCAAGGATAAGAAGGTTGCAAAAATCAACATAGCTGTGGTTGGAATTGGCAAACAAGTTTAACCTCGGTGTGGATGAGGATGCCATTGAGGAGGTCCTAGAGGTGGTTCCTAAGGAACCGATGAATGAGGGATTCTTGGAACTGGAACAGGAACACATAGCTGAAGAAGAGGCAAGAGAAAGGAAACTGCAGAAGAAAAAGAACTTCCAAGAAAATTCACAGTGAAGGGCTTAGTAGAAGCTTTTACAGACCTCAACCAGCTCCTTAAAAAGCTTGGAAACATGGACCCCCCCAACAATGAAAGGTTTTCCTTAATAGAGAGGAATGTTTATGGTGCAGTATTTTCTGACAAGAAAATCTATGATGAAAAAAGAAACAGGTCCAGGTGCAGTGGCTCACACCTGTGATCCCAGCACTTTGAGAGGCCGAGGCAGGAGGATTGCTTGAGCCCAGGAGTTCAAGAACCTGGACAACAGAGTGAGATCCTATCTCTACAACAAGGTGGCACATGCCTGTAGCAGTGAGCTGTGATTGTGCCACTGCACTCCAGCCTGGGTGACAGACTGAGAATCTGTGTCCAAAAAAAAAAAAAAAAAAAAAAAAGAAAAGGAAAAAGAAACAAACCGAGCAAACCACCATGTATTTCATCAGAGTGATACCTCCTCAAGAAGAGCCTCAGGCAGGTCCTTTAGGAAGCATTCCAGAATAAGGCATTGTTATTACAGGAGATGACAGCCCCAGATGTGTTACTGCCCCTAGAGACCTTCCAGTGGGATGAGATGTGATGGTGGAAGGTGGGAGACAGTGATATTGATGATCTTGACCCCGTGTAGGCCTAGGCTAATGTGTATATTTGTGTCTTTTTTTTTTTTTTTCAGGCTTAATTCACTTTATTTTTCTTGTATAAAAACCCTATGTTGTAGCCACAGCTGGAGTCTGGGTCCGCTGCACGGAGACTCTGGTGTGGGTCCGGACGAGGTGGTCAGTGAATTCCTGATAGGGAGACTTAGTGAACACAGTCTCCTTCCAGAGGTCGGGGGTCAGGTAGCTGTAGGTCTTAGAGATGGCATCAAAGGTGGCCTTGGCAAAGTTGCCCAGGGTGGCAGTGCAGCCCCGGGCTGAGGTGCAGCAGTCATCTATACCAGCCATCATGAGCAGCTTCTTGAGCACAAGCGCCGAGACGATGCCAGTGCCCGTGGGTGCAGAGATGAGGCGCACCAGCACGGAGCCGCAGCGGCCTGTCACCTTGCAAGGGACGGTGTGGGACTTGCCAATCTTGTTCCCCCAGCAGCCTCTGCGCATGGGGACGATGGAGAGCTTGGCCAGGATGATGGCCCCACGGATGGCAGTGGCCACCTCCTTGGAGCACTTAACACCCAGACCGCCGCGTCCATTGTAGTCCCCGATGGCAACAAATGCCTTGAACCTGGTGCGCTGGCCGGCATGGGTCTGCTTCTGGACGGGTATAATCTTCAAAACCTCGTCCTTGAGAGAGGCCCCTAGGAAAAAGTCAATGATCTCAGATTCCTTAATGGGCAGGGAGAATACATAGATCTCCTCCAGGGACTTCATGTCCTTGACCAAGCGGCCCAGCTTGGTGACGGACATCCACTCCTTATCCTCCGCCTTGCCTCTGTGAGCTCCGCGGCCTTGGCCCCGACCCCGTCCACTGCCGCGACCCCGGCCCCTGATGCCACTGCCGAAGCCTCCGTGGAAGCCACCGCAGTTCCCCATCCCAGGGCCCCCAGGGCCTCCGGGCTCCCCTGCTGCACCGGCGTCATCCGCCATTTGGTGTTTTCTCAGAGAAGAAGGTATGTGTCTGTTTTTAACAAAAAAAGTTTAAAATATAAAATGTTTGTTTATTTATTTATTTATTTTTGAGATGGAGTCTCTCTCTGTTGCCCTGGCTAGAGTGCAGTGGCCTGATCTCGGCTCACTGCAAGCTCCACCTCCCGGGTTCACGCCATTCTCCTGCCTCAGCCTCCCGAGTAGCTGGGACTACAGGCCCAGCTAATTTTTGTATTTTTAGTAGAGATGGGGTTTTACTGTGTTGGCCAGGTTGGTCTCGAACTCCTGGCCTCAAGTGATCAACCTGCCTCGGCCTCCCAAAGTGCTGGGATTACAGGCGTGAGCCACTGTGCCCAGCCCCAAAAATAATTTTAAACAGGAAGAAAATTTAGTGTAGCCTAAATATACAGCGTTTATACTATCTGGAGTAGAGCACAGTCATGCCCTAGGCCTTTATAGTCACTCACCACTCACTCACTCAACCAGAGCAACTTCCAGTCCTGCAAGCTCCCTTCATAGTAAGTGCCCTATACAGATGTGTAATTAAAAAAAAAATCTTTTATATCATGGTTTTACTGTACCTTTTTAAGATAAATAAATTTATTTGAGACAAGATCTCATTCTATTAACCAGGCTGGAGTACAGTGGCGTGATCAAGGCTCACTGCAGCCTCAAGTTCCCAGGCTTAAGCAATCCTCTCTGGAAGGAAGTAGGAGGGGCCACTTACTGGGTGTTGGAAATGCACCGTTTTTTTTTTTTTTTTTTATTTTTTTTTATTTTGAGACAGAGTCTTGCTCTGTTGCCCAGGTTGGAATGCAATGGCACGATCTCGGCTCACTGCAGTCTCCACCTCCTGGGTTCAAGCGATTCTCCTGCCTCAGCCTCTCGAGTAGCTGGGATTACAGGAGCACACCACTATGCCTGGATAATTTTTGTATTTTTAGTAGAGACGGGGTTTCACTATGTTGGCCAGGCTGGTTTCAAACTCCTGACCTTAGGTGATCCTCCCACCTCAGCCTCCCAAAGTGCTGGGATTACAGGCGTGAGCCACCGCGGCTGGCCATGCTCTGTATTTTTTTTTTAGAGACAGATCTCACTCTGTCAGAGCTCACTGGAGCCCTGAACTCCTGGGGCTCAAGTGATCCTCCCGTCAGCCTCCCAAGTAACTGGGATTATAGGCGTGTACTATAATTTGGTTTAAGAAACAGCAAACAGGCATGCTGCTTCTTAAACCAAATTATAGTACATAGGTGTGTTCAGTTTGTGAGAATTTGCCAAGCTGTATACTTGTGTTTGTGTATTTTATGTATATTTCAATAAAAAGTTAAAAAAACAAACAAACCCAGATTCCTGGGTTGAGAAATGCCATTAAGAAAAAAAATAGGCAAGCTACAAATTGGGAAAAAATATTCATAAAACATATCTGACAAAGAACTGGTAGACAGGATATAAGGTAATTTCTTTCTTTCTTTTTTTTTTTTTTAAGATGGAGTCTCACTCTGTCACCCAGACTGGAGTGCAGTGGCGCGATCTCGGCTCATTGCAAGCTCCGCCTCCTGGGTTCACACCATTCTCCTGCCTCAGCCTCCCAAGTGGCGGGACTACAGGTGCCCACCACCACGCCTGGCTAATTTTTTGTATTTTAGTAGAGATGGGGTTTCACCGTGTTAGCCAGGATGGTCTCGATCTCCTGACCTTGTGATCCGTCCACCTGGGCCTCCCAAAGTGCTGGGATTACAGGGGTGAGCCACCATGCCTGGCGGATATAAGAAATTTCTGCAACTTAATAAAGACAAATGACTCAATTACAGCAAAATTGACAAGAAACGTGAACGGACATTTCACCAAAAAAGATATACACGTGGTCAATAAGTACATGAAATTGTGCTCAAAATTGTAAGACACAAGGGAAATGAAAATTAAAATCACAATGAGGGCCAGGAGCGGTGGCCCACATCTGTAATCCCCTCACTTTGGGAGTCTGAGGTGGGAGGATCACTGGAGGCCAGGAGTTTGACACCAGCCTGGGCAAAACAGTGAGACCCCCCTGCCTCTACAAAAACAAACAAACAAAAAACCCACAATGAGATAGTACTACCCACCCATGGCTGGCTAAACTTTTTTTTTTGGGGACAGTGTCTTGCTCTGTCACCCAGACTGAAGTGCAGTGACACAATCATGGGTCACTGCAGCCTCAACCTCCTGGGCTCAAGTGAGTCTCCCACCTCAGTCCCCCAAGTAACTGGGACTAATTTTTTGTAGAGATAAGGTCTCACTATATTGTCCAGGCTGGTCTTGAGCTCCTTGGTTCGAGGCAGTCCTCTCACCTCAGCCTCCTGAAGTGCTGGGATTACAGGCATGAACCACCACGCCTGGCCCACAGCTAAACTTAAGAAAGACTGGTAACACTAAATATTGGTGATGATATGGAGCAACTGGAACTCTCATACATTGTTGATGGGAAAGGCTTGGGAGTTTCTTAAAAAAACTAAATATATGCTTACCGTCTGACTCACCATTTTCACCTCTAGGTATTTACCTGAGAGAGAAAAGAAAATATATGTCCACAAAAAAGATTTGTATAAGAATGTTCACAGAAGCTTTTTTTTTCTTTTTTTCTTTCTCTAAGACAGAGTTTTTTATTCTTGTTGCCCAGGCTGGCATGATCTCGGCTCACTGCAACCTTCCCCTTCGGGGTTCAAATGATTCTTCTGCCTCACCCTCTGGAGTAGCTGGGATTACAGGCATGCACCACCACTCCTGGCTAATTTTTGTATTTTTAGTAGATGGGGTTTCACCACGTTGGCTGGGCTGGTTTCAAACTCCTGAACTCAAGTGATCCACCACCTTGGCATCCCAAAGTGCTGGGATTACAGGTGTGAGCCACTGCACCCAGCCCATGGAAGTTTTATTCCTAATAACTCCAAACTGGAAACAACTCAAATGTTTATCAGTAAGAAAATGCTAAAACACTAACTGTTTTTATCTATATGAAGGACACTATTCATTAATAAAAAGAAGTAAACTACTGATACATGTAACATGAATAAAACACTATGCTGAGCGAAAGAAGCCTAACATGAAGCAGTTTGTACTACATAATTCCATTTCTATAAAGATCTGGAATAGGCAAATCTAATCTATGGTAGAAAATAAAAACCAGAAAAAGTGATTGCCTCTTGAAGGAATGAGGAAGAGATTGACAGGAAATGAGCAAAAGAGAACCTTCTGGAGTTACGGTGATGTTTCATATTTTGATAGGGATTTGATTTCCACAGGTGTATGCAATTGTCAAAACTCAGCAAATGTACACTTAAGCAAATGTACATTTTACAATTCATTATAATGTAAATTTTATATTGAAAGGAAAACAGGCTGGGCGCGGTGGCTCAGGCCTGTAATCCCAGCACTTTGGGAGACCAAGGTGGGCGGATCACCTGAGGTCAGGAGTTTGGGACCAGCCTGGCCAACATGATGAAACTCTGTCTCTACTAAAAATACAAAAAAATTAGCCGGGCGTCTTGGCAGGCGCCTGTAATCCCAGCTCCCAGCTATTTGGGAGGCTGAGGCTGGAGAATCACTTGAACCTGGGAGGTGGAGGTTGCAGTAAGCTGTGATTGCACCACTGCACTCCATCCTGGGCAACAGAGAGACTGCATCTCAAAGGAAAAAAAAAAAGAAAACAAAACTATAACCAAATATTGAACTCTAGTTGGTAATATGCATGATGAAATATTTAGGGAGAGTGGATAGATGTCTGTCATTTACTTTGAAATACATTTTAAAAATGAGGATGGAATGATAGATGGAGGAAAGATGATAGATGGATAGAGCAATAATGTCACTGAGATAATCTAGGTAGGTGTTCATTACAAAATTATTTCACCTTTGCTGCATGCTTAAAGTTATTTTTATTATAAAATGTAGAGAAAAATGAGTGTTTTAATGAAGTCTCTCCCAAGAAGTATTAAGTCCTGCTTAAAATATGCCACTTTTAAACATTTAATGTCAAAGATGATGTTTAAATATCAAAGGAGATTATCAGTCTGTCCTATCTAACCCTGCCAGCTAAAGATGTCATAGTCTATACTTAATAAATAGGAAATAAGTGACATAAAATAGATCAGCCAATTAAAAAAAATCAGTGCCTAAGTCTTACCCCCAAAATTTTGATCATTGATCTAGAGTGTGTCTGGGAATTTTTAAACTTCCCTAGGCAGTCTTTTTTTTTTTTTTAATTATACTTTAAGTTCTAGGGTACACGTGTGCAACATGCAGGTTTGTTACATATGTGTACATGTGCCATGTTGGTGTGCTGCACCCATTAACTTGTCATTTACATTAGGTAAATGCTATCCCTCCCCCCTCCTCCCACCACATGACAGGCTCTGGTGTGTGGTGTTCTCATTGTTCAGTTCCCATCTATGAGTGAGAACATGTGGTGTTTGGTTTTCTGTTCTTGCGATAGTTTGCTGAGAATGATGGTTTCCAGCTGCATCCATGTCCCTACAAAGGACTCAAACTCATCCTTTTTTATGGCTGCATTGTATTCCATGGTGTATATGTGCCATATTTTCTTAATCCAGTCTGTCATTAATGGACATTTGGGTTGGTTCCAAGTCTTTGCTGTTGTGAATAGTGCCGCAATAAACATACGTATGCATGTGTCTTTATAGCAGCATTATTTATAATCCTTTGGGTATATACCCAGTAATGGGATGGCTGGGTCAAATGGTATTTCTAGTTCTAGATCCTTGAGGAATTGCCACACTGTCTTCCACAATGGTTGAACTAGTTTACAGTCCCACCAACAGTGTAAAAGTGTTCCTATTTCTCCACATCCTCTCCAGCACCTGTTGTTTCCTGACTTTTTAATGATCGCCATTCTAACTGGTGTGAGATGATATCTCATTGTGGTTTTGATTTGCATTTCTCTGATGGCCAGTGATGATGAGCATTTTCTCATGTGTCTATTGGCTGCATAAATGTCTTCTTTTGAGAAGTGTCTGTTCATATCCTTTGCCCACTTTTTGATGGGGTTGTTTGATTTTTTCTTGTAAATTTGTTTAAGTTCTTTGTAGATTCTGGATATTAGCCCTTTGTCAGATGGGTAGATTGCAAAAATTTTCTTCCATTCTGTAGGTTGCCTGTTCACTCTGGTGGTAGTTTCTTTTGCTGTGCAGAAGCTCTTTAGTTTAATTAGATCCCATTTCTCAATTTTGGCCTTTGTTGCCATTGCTTTTGGTGTTTTAGACATGAAGTCTTTGCCCATGCCTATGTCCTGAATGGTATTGCTTAGGCTTTCTTCTAGGGTTTTTATGGTTTTAGGTCTGACATTTGTCTTTAGTCCATCTTGAATTAATTTTTGTATAAGGTGTAAGGAAGGGATCCAGTTTCAGCTTTCTACATATGGCTAGCCAGTTTTCCCAGCACCATTTATTAAATAGGGAATCCTTTCCCCATTTCTGGTTTTTATCAGGTTTGTCAAAGATCAGATGGTTGTAGATGTGTGGTACTATTTCTGAGGGCTCTGTTCTGTTCCATTGGTCTATATCTCTGTTTTGGTACCTGTACCATGCTGTTTTGGTTACTGCAGCCTTGTAGTATAGTTCGAAGTCAGGTAGCATGATGCCTCCAGCTTTGTTCTTTTGGCTTAGGATTGTCGGGCAATGCGGGCTCTTTTTTGGTTCCATATGAACTTTAAAGTAGTTTTTTCCAATTCTGTGAAGAAAGTCATTGGTAGCTTATGGGGATGGCATTGAATCTATAAATTACCTTGGGTAGTATGGCCATTTTCACGATATTGATTCTTCCTATCCATGAGCATGGAATGTTCTTCCATTTGTTTGTGTCCTCTTTTATTTCGTTGAGCAGTGGTTTGTAATTCTCCTTGAAGAGGTCCTTCACATCCCTTGTAAGTTGGATTCCTAGGTATTTTATTCTCTTTGAAGCAATTGTGAATGGGAGTTCCCTCATGATTTGGCTTTCTGTTTGTCTGTTATTGGTGTATAGGAATGCTTGTGATTTTTGCACATTGACTCTGTATCCTGAGACTTTGCTGAAGTTGCTTATCAGCTTAAGGAGATTTTGGGCTGAGACGTTGGGGTTTTCTAAATATACAATCATGTCATCTGCAAACAGGGACAATTTGACTTCCTGTTTTCCTAATTGAATACCCTTTATTTCTTTCTCTTGCCTGATAACCCTGGCCAGAACTTCCAACACTATGTTGAATAGGAGTGGTGAGAGAGGGCATCCCTGTCTTGTGCCAGTTTTCAAAGGGAATGCTTCCAGTTTTTGCCCATTCAGTATGATATTGGCTGTGGGTTTGTCATAAATAGCTCTTATTATTTTGAGATACATCCCATCAATACCTAATTTATTGAGAGTTTTTAGCAGGAAAGGCTGTTGAATTTTGTCAAAGGCCTTTTCTGCATCTATTGAGATAATCATGTAGTTTTTGTCTTTGGTTCTGTTTATATGATGGATTATGTTTATTGATTTGTGTGTGTTGAACCAGCCTTGCATCTCAGGGATGAAGCCCACTTGATCATGGTGGATAAGCTTTTTGATGTGCTGCTGGATTCGGTTTGCCAGTATTTTATTGAGGATTTTTGCATCAATGTTCATCAGAGATATTGGTCTAAAATTCTCTTTTTTTGTTGTGTCTCTGCCAGGCTTTGGTATCAGGATGATGCTGGCCTCATAAAGTGAGTTAGAGAGGATTCCCTCTTTTTCTATTGATTGGAATAGTTTCAGAAGGAATGGTACCAGCTCCTTCTTGTACCTCTGGTAGAATTCGGCTATGAATCCATCTGGTCCTAAACTTTTTTTGGTTGGTAGGCTCTTAATTACTGCCTCAGTTTCAGAGCCTGTTTGTGGTGTTTTCAGGGATTCAACTTCTTCCTGGTTTCGTCTTGGGAGGGTGTATGTGTCCAGAAATTTATCCATTTCTTTTAGATTTTCTAGTTTATTTGCATAGAGGTGTTTATAGTATTCTCTGATGGTAGTTTGTATCTCTGTGGGATCAGTGATGATATCCCCTTTATCATTTTTTATTGTGTCTATTTTATTCTTCTCTTTTTTCTTATTTATTAGTCTTGCTAGAGGTCTATCAGTTTTGTTGATCTTTTCAAAAAAATCACCTCCTGGATTCATTGATTGTTTGAAGCGTTTTTTGTGTCTCTATCTCCTTCAGCTCTGCTCTGATCTTAGTTATTTCTTGCCTTCTGCTAGCTTTTGAATGTGTTTGCTCTTGCTTCTCTAGTTCTTTTAATTGTGATGTTAGGGTGTCAATTTTAGATCTTTCCTGCTTTCTCTTGTGGGCATTTAGTGCTATAAATTTCCCTCTACACACTGCTTTAAAAGTATCCCAGAGATTCTGGTTTGTTATGTTTTTGTTCTCATTGGTTTCAAAGAACATCTTTATTTCTGCCTTCATTTTGTTATGTACCCAGTAGTCATTCAGGAGCAGGTTGTTCAGTTTCCATGTAGTTGAGCAGTTTTGAGTGAGTTTCTTAATCCGGAGTTCTAGTTTGATTGCACTGTGGTCTGAGAGACAGTTTGTTATAATTTCTGTTGTTTTACATTTGCTGAGGAGTGCTTTACTTCCAACTATGTGGTCAATTTTGGAATAAGTGCAATGGGGTGCTGAGAAGAATGTATATTCTGTTGATTTGAGGTGGAGAGTTCTGTAGATGTCTATTAGGTCCGCTTGGTGCAGAGCTGAGTTCAATTCCTGGATATCCTTGTTAACTTTCTGACTCGTGGATCTGTCTAATGTTGACAGTGGGGTGTTAAAGTCTCCCGTTATTATTGTGTGGGAGTCTAAGTCTCTTAGTAGGTCTCTAAGGACTTGCTTTATGAATCTGGGTGCTCCTGTATTGGGTGCATATATATTTAGGATAGTTAGCTCTTCTTGTTGAATTGATCCCTTTAGCATTATGTAATGGCCTTCTTTATCTCTTCTGATCTTTGTTGGTTTAAAGTCTGTTTTATCAGAGACTAGGATTGCAACCCCTCCTTTTTTTTTTTTGTTTTCCATTTGCTTGGTAGCTCTTCCTCCATCCCTTTATTTTGAGCCTATGTGTGTCTCTGCATGTGAGATGGGTCTCCTGAATACAGCACACTGATGGGTCTTCACTCTTTATCCAATTTGCCAGTCTGTGTCTTTTAATGGGAGCATTTAGCCCATTTACATTTAAGGTTAATAGTTATGTGTGAATTTGATCCTGTCATTATGATGTTAGCTGGTTATTTTGCTCATTAGTTGATGCAGTTTCTTCCTAGCATCAATGGTCTTCACAATTTGGGATGTTTTTGAAGTGGCTGGTACCAGTTGTTCCTTTCCACATTTAGTGTTTCCTCAAGGGTTGAGAACCGCTGCCAAGGTTTTGGCTTAGTTGCAGGGCCCAACATAGTCTGTGGCACATATAGCAAATACGAATTAAATGGATAGTTGAACAGTCCAAGGAGTGGGTGAATATAAATGTATGAATTTTGGCCCTATGCAGGGCCCAACATAGTCTGTGGCACATAGTAGGTGCTCAAAAAATACAGCAAATATGAATTAAATGGATAGCTGAACAGTCCAAGGAGTGGGTGAATATAAATTTATAAATTTTGGCCATGAATAATAATGATGCTAACAATATAACAATTAAAAACAATAAAATAGGTATCACTAGTGTTCAACTAAGTTTTGGGATGGGGAAGGAGGCAAGAAGAGAGGTATTGGGGTGAAAGGCAGATTAACAGGATTAAAGGTGGGGACATGAGAGGCAGTAAGTCTCATTTTTTGGTTAGATGCAAGTGGGCTCTATTCTGTCTCCCTAGAATCCCTAGGGCTGAGGGTGGAGAGGTGGATGGGGTGCCACAGGAAGACCTAACAAGCCTGGTGATGAGAAAAGGGTTGAAATAGTCTAGAGTGAGTTGAGGGACTGGTCTTCCTGAAGTCCTGTGGTCATTATGCTTGGATGAGGAGTCAAAGTCCCACTGGCCTTCCATTCTGGACAGCACTGAGCTTGGTGGAACTCAGAGGGCCTGGTGTAGACCCTGCTCTGTAGAGGATTTGTCAGCTGCATGGCTTTGGGCGGTCATTTCAGCTCTCTGGTGCTGACTTCCACCACTCATGAACTAGGGGAGATCATAACTGCCAGGCTTTCCTTAGGGATTGCTAAGAAGATCAAATAGAAAAACTTGTGGAAACGTCTTTACGGAGGTGGGAAGTCCTAGGCATTCACCCTGTCCTCAAAACCCTTCCCGCCCCAACCTAAACTTCTGGACCTTGGTTAAACCCCTTTCTCTGCAGGGCCTCAGCATCTGGCTACAGGGTGATGGTGGCATAGGCTTTGTCTTTTTAGCTTCTCCCCAAACCTGACCCTCACCTCTGCTTGTTGAGAGCAGGAGAGGAAAGGAAGCAATTATTTTGAGCCACTTTCTTAGTGTCTGGCATAGTGGGGATCACAGAGTTGAGGCTTAGACAAAGCTGTTTCTGGTGTCCAAGTTTCCAGAAGGGCAGGGCCAGAATGGCAAGAGCCTGAGAGGAATCATGGGGAGGGTAAAGAAGGATTGGTTGGCAGCGTGGCGCTTGTGGGGCCATTTCCTGGGATCTTCCAGATAAAATACAGATAAATTTAAATCCAGATAATTTAAATTTCAGAATAACAACAGTAACATTTTTAGTGTAAGTGTGTCCCAAATCCTGTCCTGTCCAAATGTGTGTCCTGTATTTTTGTTTGCTAAATTTGGCAACCTTATTATTGCTATTTGAGAATGTACTGGAAGTCCTAACTAGGGTAATTAGGCAAGAAAAAGAAACAAAGGCATCCATATTGGAAAGGGAGGATAAAACTATCTGTATTTGTAGATCACATGATTCTGTATCTAGAAAATGCCAAAGAATCTCCCCCTAAAAACCCCACTAGAGCTAACAAACAAATTCAGCAAAGTTATAGGGTACAAGATCAATACACAAAAATCAGTTGTGTTTGCATATACCAGCAATGAACAATCTGAAAAGGAAATTAAGAAAACAATTCCGTTTACAGTAGCATCCAAAAGATAAAATACCTATAAATAAATTTAACCAAGGAGTGAAAGGCTTGCACATTGAAAACTACAAAACGTTGCTGAAATAAATTAAAGAAGACTGAAATAAATGGAAGGACATTCCATGTTATTGATTGGAAGACTTAGTGTAGTTAAGATGACAATACTCCCTAAAGTGAGCTACAAATTCAATGCAATCCCCATCAAAATCCAAGTAGCTTTTTTTTTTTTTTTTGTCAGAAATGGAAAAGCTTATCCTCAAATTCATATGGAAGTGCAAGGGACCCTGAAGAGTCACAATATTGACAAGGAAAAACAACACTAGATAACTCACACTCCCCAATTTCAAAATTTACTTCAAAACTACAGTGATCAAAATGATGTGGTACTGGGATAAATGTGACATACAGACCGATGAAATAGAATTGAGATTCCAGAAATAGACCTAGAATGTCTATGGCCAGTTGATTTTTGACAAGGGTTGCAAGACCATTCAAAGGGGAAGGAATAAACTCTTTGACAAATGATGTTGGTACAACTGGATAACCACATGCCAAAGAATGGAGTGGACCCCTACCTTACTCCACATGTACAAAGTAACTAAAAATGGATCAACAATCTAAATATAAATGCTGAAACTATAAGCAGAAAACATAGCAGTACATCTTTATGGCTTTAGATTTGGCAAAGAAGTCTTAGATTTGACACCAGAAGCATGAGCAACAATAACAAAAATAGGTTCACCGGACTTCATAAAAATTAAAAAGTTTTGCACATCTAAGGTCGTCCTTAGATATCTACAAAAGGGAGAAAAGATTTGCAAAGTAAAGGAGTTTAATATTCAGACTAAGGACTCTTGCAACTCAGCAACTTTGATCATTGCTGAGGAAGGAGAAGAGGGGGAAATGGGGAGCGATTGCTTTATGACTGGGGTGTTTTAGGGTGATGAAAAAGTTTTGGAACTAAGAAGAGGCAGTGATTGCACAACACTGTGAATGCACAAAATACCACTGAATTAAAATGGTCAATTGTATGTTATGTGAATTCCACCTCAATTAAAAAATACATCTGGCTAGGCTGGGCGCGGTGGCTCATGCCTGTAATCCCAGCACTTTGGGAGGCCAAGGTGGGCGGATCACTAGGTCAGGAGTTGAGACCAGCCTGGCCAACATGGTGAAATCACGTCTCTACTAAAAATACAAAAATTAGCTGGGTGTGGTGGCAGGCACCTGTAATCCCAGCTACTTGGGAGGCTGAGGGAGGAGAATCACTTGAACCCGGGAGGTTGTGGCTGCAGTGAGCTGAGATTGTGCCACTGCACTCCAGCCTGGGTGACAGAGCGAGACTTTGTCTCAAAACAAACAAACAAACAAACCATCTGGCAGCCACACTCACAGGGCTCCTCCCCAGCCCTAGGCTTCATTCTCCCCAGTCCACAATCTGGGACTTCTACCTTGGAACTACGGAGTAAGAGTCCATGCTCACTTCCTAAGCAAAAGATAACATTCCTGTTAGGTGTGAGCATGGCCAAACATTCAACTACAGTGCCTACCAGCCCTTCTCTGGGTCCTCAGGGACTGCTGGAAACAGGACCACCCAGAGTCTCTTCCCTAATTCGATGATATTTTATTTATTTATTTATTTATTTATTTATTTATTTATTTATTTTGAGACAGGGTCTTGCTCTGTCACCCAGGCTGGAGTGCAGTGGCACAAGCATGGCTCACAGCGGCCTCGACCTCCCGGGCTTAAGCAGTTCTCTTACCTCAGCCTCCTGAGTAGCTGAGACTACAGGCACGTGGCACCATGTCTGGCTAATTTTTTTTTTTTTTTTTTTTTTTTTTTTGAGAAGGAGTCTCGCTCTGTCGCCCAGGCTGGAGTGCAGTGGCCAGATCTCAGCTCACTGCAAGCTCCGCCTCCCGGGTTCCCGCCATTCTCCTGCCTCAGCCTCCCGAGTAGCTGGGACCACAGGCGCCGCCACCTCGCCCGGCTAATTTTTTGTGTTTTTAGTAGAGACGGGGTTTCGCCGTGTTAGCCAGGATGGTCTCGATCTCCTGACCTTGTGATCCACCCGTCTCAGCCTCCCAAAGTGCTGGGATTACAGGCTTGAGCCACTGCGCCCGGCCTAATTTTTTAATTTTTATAGAGTGGGGGTCTCGCTATGTTGCCCAGGCTGGTCTCCGACTCCTGGGCTCAAGCAATTCTCCTGTCTCAGCCTCTCAAAATGCTAGGGTTACAGGCATGAACCACTGAGCCTGGGCTCCTCATTTATTTATTAGATACCTCCTATGCAACAGATAAGGTCCAGGCTCTCAGGTTAAGTAAAATCTTGGTGGGAGAGGAGATGGGAACAACTGAAACACAAACAAACTATAATAATATGCAACGTTTGACTTGGATGTCTGTACTAAGTGGAAGGCATAATTAACAGTGCCTGGAGGAGGGAGGCAGCTTCTGAATGATGAAGACGAGGAGGAAGAATTCCTGAGAGGGAAAGGCCAGCTTAGAGTCAAAAACGCCCAGAACAAAGGGAAGGAGAGAATTGGCTCTTGGGAAACAGGGGTGAGCGGGCAGAGGATGAGGCCAGAGCGGGTGGTGGGGCCTGACTGTGAAGGCAGGCGAGGAATTTCGGCCACATCCTGTAGGCCACAGTCAACAGTGTGGTAGGTGTAACCTGGGGCCCTCAGGGATTCTGACCAGTCCCGAAGTTGTGTATAAAATTGTGTGTGCAGGGGTGCATTTTCCTCAGGGAGGGTCCTCAGCTGCTGTCAAATTCTCAAAGGGATCCGGGGCCCCAAGAGGGTGAGAGGTCCGTGGTTAGCCGAGCTGGTTATTGCTGCTCTGTCCTGGCGCCCTGGGTTCCCCTCCTCTTCACCACTCAGTTCCAGGGAGACTCAGCTCTGCTCCTCAGCATCGTGCTGGTTCCAGGTCACGTTTGCTCCCTGAGCCGCCTGTTCTCCACCTGCCTTTATCCTATGCTCCCTGCCCAGGGCTTCCAGGAGCCGCCCCGCAGCCCTTACCACCTGGGCCACCTCCGCATCGGTCATGGGTTGTTTAGCTCCCTTGTGAGATTCTGTGGTTCTCCTCTCCATGGAGGACCACAAGGATGGCCTCCCTCTCCTAACTGGCTGCAGTCTTATTCCACCCCTCCCTTCTCCTGAAGCAGTGATCAGATGTCACCGATGAGTGATGAACAATGTCCCAGGTGCCAAATCTGAAGTCACTTCAGGGTACCTCCTCTACCTCCTCCTCATTTTCTGAAAAGCTCTCCTCTCTTGACCCCCATGACATTGCACCTGCATATCTGGAATCTCCGACCAACATCCCTGCTTTTCTGTTTCTCTTTCTGGCTTTTCTGTGCTTTTCCTTTCCTTTCAAATGGTGAGTTTTAAAAAATAGGTAATGCATGCACATGGGGAAAAAAAGGTCAAACAAAACAAAAGAGCATCTGAAAAGAGCATCTACTGAAAGCTACTTCTTCTTCCTTTCCTGATTTTCTTCCTTTCTTTCTTTCTTTTTTTTTTTTTTTTTTTGAGATGGAATCTTGCTCTGTCACCCAGGCTGGAGTGCAGTAGTGTGATCTTGGCTCACTGCAATCTCCGCCTCCCGGGTTCAAGCGATTCTCCTGCCTCAGCCTCCTGAGTGGCTGGAATTATAGACGTGTGCCACCACACCCAGCTAATTTTTCTATTTTTAGTAGAGATGGGGTTTTGCCATGTTGGCCAGGCTGGTCTCGAACTTCTGACCTCAGGTGATCTACCCTGCTCGGCCTCCCAGAGCGCTGGGATTACAGGCATGAGCCACTGCCCCCAGCCCCTTTCCTGATTTTCAATTCCCTGAAATCTCTGCCCAGGGGTGGGCCACTGTTGTTACCATCCTCTGAAGTCCTTCCAGAACTGTCCTGTCCAATGTGGTGGCATGTGACTATGGAGCACTTGAAATGTGGCAGTTTGAATTGAGATGTGTCATAAGTGTATACAGATTTCAAATACTTGGTACAAAATATAGATACAATATTAGTAATTTAAAAATATTGATTAAATGTTCAAACAATAATATTTTGGCTATATTGAGTTAAGTAAAATATATTAATATTAATTTCTCCTATTTTGTTTTATCCTTTAATGAGAATACTGGAAATTTTAAAATTACATAATTACATACATGGCTTGCATTTTAAAATTACATAATTACATACATGGCTTACATTATGATTTTATTGGACATCACTGTTCTAGAGCTAGTCTTTGCATTTGTTTATGTATGTATGTATGTATTCCTTGGGCAAAAACCACACAAATAGGATAGTACACAGACTCCTGTAAATTTCTTTTTGCACTCAATCATCTGTCTCAGAGATTGCATCGTGTTTTGCATATTTAAGCCTGCTTCATTCTTTTTAATGTCTACATAGCATTCCATTAGATGACTATACCAGCATTTATGTAGCCAGCCCTCTACTGATGGGCATTTAGGTTGTTTCCAATCTTTTTTTTTTTTTTTTTTTTTTGAAACAGGGTCTGGCTCTGTCACCCAGGCTGGAGTGCAGTAGTGTGATCTTGGTTCACTGCAACCTTGACCTCCCGGGCTCACGTGATCCTCCCATTTCATCCTCCTGAGTAGCTGGGACTACAGGCACATGCCGCCATGCCCGGCTGATTTTTGTATTTGTTGTAGAGATGGGGTCTCGCTGTGTTGCCCAGGCTGGTCTTGAACTCCTAAGTTCAAGTGATCCTTCCCCCTTGGCCTCCTAAAATGCTGGGATTACGGACATGCACCATCTCGCCAGGCCTGTTTCCAATCTTTTAATGCTACCATAACAAAAGGCTTCAGTGAGAATCCTTGAGCCTACATCTTTGGGCAGGTGGACAAGGGTATCTGTAGTATGACTTCCTAAAAATTGATTCATCACAAATACCTGTTCTTGGAATACTGTCGAAGGCTTATTCCAAGCCTGCAGTGCCCAGGCCAGTGCACCACGGATTATTTGTTGAACTAAGAACTCAGACTTGGAGAAGTTCTGAGCTGGAAAGGTCCTCAGAGTTCACAGTTGTTTATTTCTCAAATATTGTCTAAACTCCCATAGGCATATGCTAGGCACAGGGGTTCATGGGTGAACAGATGGGATTCTGCCTTCGAGGAGCTCACGGTGGAATAAGGAGACAGGCATGCAAACAAATGATTGAAATCAGTAGGTACTTTAATGAGGGTATATGTGAAGCATAGTAGGGACACTTTATAGACAATGAAACCAAAGCCCATATGCCAATGTGACTACTGTGTGATCACTAGTGTGGCTCTCTCCCCCTTTAGAATATCAACTTTTAGGCTTTTTTTTTTTTTTTTTTTTTTTTTTTTTTTTTTTTGAGACGGTCTTGCTCTTTCACCAGGCTGGAGTGCAGTGGCACAGTCACAACATACTGCAGCCTCAACCTCCTCATCTCAAGGGATCCTCCCACCTCAGCCTCCCAAGTAGCTGGAACTCCAGGCACATGCCACCACAACTGGCTGTTTTAAAATTTTTTGTAGAGACAAGATTTCACCACATTGTCCAGGCTGGTCCTGAACTCCTAGGCTCAAGCGATCTTCCTGCCTCAGCTTCCCAAAATGCTGGGATTACAGGTGTGAGTGACTACGCCCAGCTAGACTTTCTGAAAGTTAGGTTCTATCCTATCTGTTTTACATCCTTCGTAAGCCTGAGCTCCCTTTCTCCTGCAGTCAGTATACAGTAGTTATGGTGATGTCACAGGCACTAAAATTTGCATTTTCACCTGGTCTCATTTAAGTGCCCCAACAACCCCATGAAGCAGGCTGTTATCACCTGAATCAGTGCATACCCCGCCTTCGCCAACCACTGAGCTCTACTGCCTCTCCTCAGGGCTTTCGTCTGCTCCACTCACCTGGCCCCTGCTCATCAGGGCTGCTTGACAAAGTGTGACCAAGACACCAGCTGAGCACCGGGTGGTTATGGGTTTGTCCTCTGAATCCCAGTCTGGGCTCAATTGCCAAATCCACCACTATTCACTGTGTGACCTCGAGCAGCTGCCACGTCTACAGAATGGTCATGACAGTCCCTGTTTCAGAGAGCCTGAGGGTGAGGAGGAAAGACGAAGTGTACACAAGGCTGAGAATGGTGGCCCACTCTGACCCGCCCACAGAGGAGGCTGTGCTGGTGGGGCTGTGGCCACGTTACTTCACACAGAGCCATAGTATCAAGTCCTGAGACCTACAAGCACTTCTCTGCTTCTATGATCCCTATTTTATAAGCTCTTCTCTACCAAACACATTTTTTTTTTTTTTGAGATGGAGTCTTGCTGTGTCACCCAGGCTGGAGTGCAGTGGTGCAATCTCGGCTCACTGGAACCTCTGCCTCCCGGGTTCAAGCCATTCTCCTGCCTCAGCCTCCTGAATAGCTGGAATTACAGGTGTGCCCACCATGCCTGGCTAATTTTTGTATTAGTAAAGACAGGGTTTCACCATGTTGTTCAGGCTGGTCTCGAACCCCTGACCTCGTGATCTGCCCGCCTCAGTCTCCCAAAGTGCTGGGATTATAGGCGTGAGCCACCGTGCCTGGCACGAAACACATCTTAGCCAAACAAAATGTAGTCAGATTTTAGATGAAAACATAGGGCATAGTCAAAGCAAATTTTTCAAATTTGTTTAGCCAAAATAAATTTTATGGTCTTATCACAGATTTGGGAAACGCTTGTAAAAATAGCTCACAGCATTTATGGATGAATGGATAAACAAGTAGTGGTCTATCCAGCCAATGGAATATTGTTCAGCCATAAAAAGGAATGAAGTGCTGATGCATGCTATAATGTGGACGAACCTCAGAAACATTATGCAAAGGGAAAGAAGCCAGACATAAAAGGCCATGTATTGTATTTTTTTTTTTTTTTTTTTTTTTTTGAGACAGAGTCTCGCTCTGTCGCCCAGGCTGGAGTGCTGTGGCCGGATCTCAGCTCACTGTAAGCTCTGCCTCCCGGGTTCCCGCCATTCTCCGGCCTCAGCCTCCCGAGTAGCTGGGACTACAGGCGCCCGCCACCTCGCCCGGCTAGTTTTTTGTATTTTTTAGTAGAGACGGGGTTTCACCGTGTTAGCCAGGATGGTCTCGATCTCCTGACCTCGTGATCCGCCCGTCTCGGCCTCCCAAAGTGCTGGGATTACAGGCTTGAGCCTCCGCGCCCGGCCTGTATTTTTTCATTATATGAAATATTCATAATAGGTAAATCCATAGAGACAGGACTCAGATTGGTGGTTTCCAAGGGCTTGGGCATGCGTGGGAATGGGGAGCACCTGCTTGCTGAGTGCAGGTTTCCTTTTGGGGTAATGACAGTGTTTTGAAACTAGATGGAGGTGGTGGTTGCACTGTACTGTGCATGAACTAAACGTCACGGAATTATTCATTTTATGTTATGAGAATTTTACTTCAATAAAAAAACATAGTTCATGGACCCCCCTGCCCCCATTCTCCTTTTGATCACCCTTAGGGATCCTGATTAAGACCCCAGTTAAAAAACACCAATCCTTTCACATTATGAGTGGGAGACCAAAGCCCTGGGAGGAGGATGGAGGGGCTCTGCAGGAGGTCACAGAGCTGGTTCCAGCTGGGTCTCATTCATTGAAGAGATCTTTACTGGGAACCCATGGGCCCATCCCTGTTCTAGGCCCCAACAAGTCGGTCATGAATAAGACCTAGGAGTCTCTTTCTCGTGGAGTTTGCATTCCAAACAGAGGAAGGCTGACCAACAGACCCGTAAGCAAATGTCAAGAAGGTAGGGAGCTATGAAGAAAAATGAAGCAGGTCAGGGGATAGGAGCAGGGCGGTTACTTAAGACAGGCCTGTCTGGGATGGCCTGGAAGAGGTGATGTTGGAGTGAGCAATGCAGATATGGCAGACACTGAGAGAAGCCTGTTTCTGGAGGAAGGACCAGGACCGGCCAGCGGAAAAGCCCAGGCAGGGGCATGCTTGCTGTCCACAAGGACCGGCACGGAGGCCGTCCCCACTGGCCTCACTTCTGCAGAAAAGAGACGCTTTCTGCTGCGGAGAACATAGTAGACTGTTTTATGCTTACCAGATGCTCAGTCAATATTTAATTGATGCTTAAACATGGAATGAAGTTGGGAATCTGGGCAGAGCCTGGGCAGGGACTGGAGCTGGCTGGTGGAAGGGGAGAGGGCAGCTCCCCATCCTACTGGGCCTGGGCTGGGGAGCTCTGAGGCATCCCAGGTAGACTCCTGGGAGCAGGGGCGAGGCGGGCAGGGAGTGTTCAAGCAGCACCAGGTCCAGCAGCTCTGCCAGGATGAGGATCCTTAATTGGCTTCTTGGAGTGTGGAATCCTCCACATCCCGCCCCTGGGAGATGGTGCAGCTGGAGAAGGCTGCTCATCACCCCTCTACCTGCAGGCTGCGGGAGTGTGAAAAGAGGGGATTTGGAGCTGGTAGGAGGACTGGAGGGGCTTTGAGTTAAAGGGGCCAGCTGTGTTGGGCAGAGGGCTGGTGAGTAATGAGATGTTTCCCTGCTCACATAACCAGACACAGCACTTGCCCAGGTTGAGGTAAAGAAGAAAGTGAATAATTATTTCAGGTAGGAGTGGAAGCTGATCCCTGCACCTGAGTTTTTTCCCGCACTTTCAGACTCTTCCTTGCTGGAAGATGGGGTTTGAGGAGCAGAGGGTTAATCTGGAGATTGAAGGCCTTGCAATGAATTCTAAGGCTCCCCACTTCCTTGCTAGTCGGGCAATTTAACTTACCTCTCCGAGCCTCAGTTTTATGGTCTATAAAATGTGGGCTAATTCAAAAAAGAATAAGCATAGTAGCTGGCATATGGTGGCACTTTAGAATCCAAGTCTAAAACTCCGAAGTCTCCTTTCATTGCCTGCTCGTGGTTTACCTGACGTAAGCAGGCAGCTATCCATGGGGAAACTCTGGCCCCAGCACATCCCTCCCAGCTACCATGAGCAACACACAGGTCCCCTGCATGGACAGGGTGGCAGGTGGCCTGTCTCTTGGGCGTGGGACTGCACAGTGGGAAGGGTACAGCAGCCAGGACCTGCACTCATGCCACTGACACAGGCTTCCCACGTCTCTGGCTGCATACTGGCTGTCATCCCCAATGCAGTGACCAACCCCCTCCCCAGGTCCTGGTGGTCCTATTTCCCAGGATTCCTGCTCCCTCTCTAGGTGTCTGTTCTGGGTCCCTATGGGCTGTGGGTTCCTATGGGTCTGTCCTCTTCAGCAATCAGCGGTCACTCAGTAGAAGACCAAAGCCTATTCCTGGTTGTCACCATCCACGGGCTGGCTTCCCAGATGCTCCCTGCAACCCAAAGAAGTCCAGCAAAACTGCCTAGCATCTGTCATTAATCTGATACTCAGAGAAATAAACACACAACTGCAGCTGGAACCTGGGCTTTGAAGAAGGAGAACATGGGACTCAGAGATGCTCAATTGTCAGAATAGACCTGGCCAGGCTGGGGAGAAGAGGGCTTCCCAGAGGAAGTGGCTTTAGAACCAAGGCAGGAAGGATGAATAGGGGCTAATTAGTTTTTTTTTTTTTTTTTTTTTTTGAGACGGAGTCTCACTCTGTCACCCAGACTGGAGTGCAGTGGCGTGATCTCCACTCACTGCAAGCTCCGCCTTCCCGGGTTCCCGCCATTCTCCTGCCTCAGCCTCCCGAGTAGCTGGGACTACAGGAGCCCGCCACCGCGCCCGGCTAATTTTTGTATTTTTAGTAGAGACGGGGTTTCACCGTGTTAGTCAGGATGGTCTCGATCTCCTGACCTCGTGATCCGCCCGTCTCGGCCTCCCAAAGTGCTGGGATTACAGGCGTGAGCCACCGCGCCCGGCCGAATAGGGGCTAATTAGTACAAGAAGGAAAGGAAAAGTATTTCAGGCAGAAGAAGTTGTGTATACAAAGACCCTGCAAGTGTGAAGGGCTGAGGAAGGCAGACATGGTGGGGTGCAGAGAGATTGGGGTGTGGTGTGAAGTGACATGGGCTCATAGGCAGGTTAAAGAGTTTGGTTTTTTATCTAAGAGAAATAGATGTCCTTTGAAAGCTTTAACTAAAGGAGGATGACTTGACCAAATTCGCCTTCAGGAAAGTTCAATTTAGCTAAAAAGAGGCCAGGGAGGACATTTCAGAGGCTTGTTTTTTTTTTCTCCCTGCATTAAAATCATCTTTGAAAAGAGACTGGACAGATTTACAATAGTATTGGAATATTTTTAAAATGTAATACTTTTTTTTAACTTCAAACACATTTCAGCATTCTCAACATACAGAAAATAACAGAACATTACAAATCGTGTTTAAATACAGACAGTTCTTGAATTTTCATCGATGTGATGTCTCTTGCTTTGCTGATAATGAAGACTTCTACAGTTTGTTTAAAAACAGTTTTCTGCTGGGCGTGGTGGCTCATGCCTGTAATCCTAGCACTCTGAGAGGCTGAAGTGGGCACAGTGGGCGGATCGCTTGAGTCCAGGAGTTTGAGACCAGCCTGGGCAACATGGCGATACGCTGTCTCTATAAAAAAAATACAAAAATTAGCCTGGCATGGTGCAGGTGCCTGTAGTCCCAGCTACTCAGGAGGCTGAGGTGGAAGGATCACCTGAGTCCAGGGGGTTGAGGCTGCAGTGAGCCGAGGTCATGCCACTGCACTCCAGTCTGGGCGACAGAGTGAGACCCTGTCTCAAAAAAAAAAAAAAGTTTAAAAATGACCACACTTGGCCGGGCGCGGTGGCTCAAGCCTGTAATCCCAGCACTTTGGGAGGCCGAGACGGGCGGATTGCGAGGTCAGGAGATCGAGACCATCCTGGCTAACACGGTGAAACCCTGTCTCTACTAAAAAATACAAAAAATCTAGCCGGGCGAGGTGGCGGGCACCTGTAGTCCCAGCTACTCAGGAGGCTGAGGCAGGAGAATGGTGGGAACCCGGGAGGCGGAGCTTGCAGTGAGCTGAGATCTGGCCACTGCACTCCAGCCTGGGTGACAGAGCGAGACTCTGTCTCAAAACAAAACAAAACAAAACAAAACAAAACAAAACAAAACAAAAAAAAAAACCATACTTAACTAAAACAAACAAACAACCCTCCCCCAAACACTTCTCCTGCTGGCTGACCTCTCTTTGTCCACAACTAAGAATGGCAGCAGAATGCTCTGTCATTATATGCAGAAACAAGACAACCTGAAGCTAAATGGATGCTCTGCAGAGTCAACAGGTCCAGCCTCACAGTGCATGCCCTGAGCTACAGCCCCTCCAAAAGGCGTCTTCCCCTACAGCCTCAATGCCAAGCAAGGAGCTGTCAAGAGTCTGCCTCGGTTGTTTTATTCTTTTTACAAACCACACATATATGCAATCGATAACTCAGGATTTCTGGTCAATAACCAGATAATTAACACCATCTTATTAAAAGAAAAAAAAGCCAGAAACATCTTTAAATGCCTTGTCACTCCAACAGCAAAGTGCACAGAATGAGAACACAAGAGTGCCTCTTCATTTTAAAAATGTTTGAAAATACATACAACTTTGATAGCGTTTCAGAGTGCTCCAGACACCACGGCTGCTTCATGTATACCATGGACAATTTCTAGAGCACTTTGAGAGGCTACAATATGATCATGATCAAATTTTGTAATTAAACCTGATGAGGGCAACAGACACTACTTCTCAAATAAGAGATGTGTCGATTACGGTGCTCCCCTACTCTAAGGCAGGGGTGTCCAATGTTTTGACTTCCCTGGGCCATGCTAGAAGAAGAATTGCCTTGGGCCACACATGAAATACACTAATAATAACTATAGCTGATGAGTTAAACACACACACACACACACGCACACACACTTCATAATGTTTCAAGAAAGTTTATGAATTTGTGTCAGGCAGCATTCAACCGTCCTGGGCTGCACAGCCTACAGGTTGGACAAGCTTGCTCTAAGGTACTTACAAGGAAACAGATAAACTGTTTTTAAAATGTCTTGCCAGGTGCGGTGGCTCACGCCTGTAATTCCAGCACGTCGGGACTTTGGGAGGCCAAGGTGGGCAGATCACTTGAGGTTAGGAATTCGAGACCAGCCTAACCAACATGGTGAAACCCCGTCTCTACTGAAAATATACAAAAATTAGTTGAGTGTGGTGGCAGGTACCTTTAGTCCTAGCTGCTTGGGAGGCTGAGGCATGAGAGTCACTTGAACCTGGGAGGCAGAGGTTGCAGTGAGCGGAGATTGTGCCACTATACTCCAGCCTGAGAGACAGAGCACGATTATGTCTCAAAACAAAACAAAACAAACATGTAGCATAAAATTTACCATCTTACCCATTTTAAGTGTACGGTTCAGTACAATTAAGTACATGTATGTTGTTTTGCAACAGATCTCCAGAACTTTTTCAATTTGTAAAACAAACTCTATGCCCATTAAACAAATCCCAGTTTTCCCCTCCCCCAGCTCCTGGCAATCACCATTCTTCTTTCTCTTTCTAGGAATGTGACTACTCAAGGTACCTCACATAAATGGTATCATCCAGTATTTGTTCTTTGGGGACTGGCTTATTTCACTTAGCATGATGTCCTCAGAGTTCATCCATGTTGCATCATGTGACAGGTCATTTAGGAGGTTCTGCAGGAGTCTGAGTAAGAGCTGATGGGGGCTTGGACTAGGGCTTGGAGATGGAGATGGCAGGAAATAACAGGGAGGTTGAGGGGTGGTAGAGTCACAGGACTTGGTTTGGTTGGATCCCTGTTTTCCAGATGCTAAAACACCAAGCAACATCTTACCCGAAGTTGCACACAGGCTGGGATGGGATTTGAACTGGGTGGTGGGCTCCCCTCTTCTCTGCTCTTTTTTTTTTGAGATGGAGTCTCACTTTGTCACCCAGGCTGGAGTACAGTGGCGTGGTCTTGGCTCACTGCAACCTCCACCTCCTGGGTTCACGCCATTCTCCTGCCTCAGCCTTGCGAGTAGCTGGGACTACAGGCACCCGCCACCATGCCCAGCTAATTTTTTGTATTTTTAGTAGAGACAGGGTTTCACCGTGTTAGCCAGGATGGTCTCGATCTCCTGACCTCGTGATCCACCCGCCTCGGCCTACCAAAGTGCTGGGATTACAGGCATGAGCCACCGTGCCTGGCTGATCTTCTCTGCTCTTAACCACTGGGCTGTGCTCTGGGCCAGCCAGCTCTGAGTGCAAGTGTTAGGGACAGGGCTGGAGGAGGTTAAGGAGAGAAAATGGCCAGGAGTTGGCTTCAGGGAGGGAGGCAGTGGGTGAGGGTGGAGCCACGGCAGGCTCCCAGAGGCTGAGGCACCATTCACCGATCTGTGGAACTGGGAAAGGCCTCGCGGTCCTCCGTCTTCCTGTCTGTGAAATGGGGACAAGAACACCTGCCTCAGTGGTAGAGAGAGTGGTGTGAAGGTCTTTTGTGCACCCAGGGTGCTCTGTCAATGTAGCCTGGCCCAGCTGCCTCACCCCAGCCCTGCCCACTGGTGCAAGCACACTCATTGTCCCCTTTGTCCCCTTCCGGCTGCCTCTGAGGGATCCTGCCCCCTGGGAATTTCTTTCTCTGTCATTTCCTGGAGGAGCTAGAACCCGCTTTGAAACCTGCCTGGCTCTTTAGTGGGAGAGAGGTAAAAGCAGTTCAAGGGATGTGGGTTGGAAGTATTTGGAAATGCAGATGGGCCACACGAGCACCTTTTATTTTTGTTCAGAACATCTGAGTCTCCCCGTGGGGACTCCCCCGCCCAGAGTAGCGCCTCCCCGAAAGGCAGAGAGGATGAGAGAGCACCCGGGGGCTGCCATGAGCTCAGGGCAGGCAAAAGCAAGGCGGTCGCTCTCCTGTCCCACCCCTACCAAGCCACCAAAAATAGAAGGGCCAAGATGTCAGTCCCAGGGAGGGGCCAGTTGGGGAAGCCTTTGAAGCTGGAAACAGCCGGGGAAGGAAGGCTGAGAGAAGCAAGTTTGTTAATATTCAATGGGCGGCAGCAGCAGTTGTCCCTGGGTTTTCTGTTTCCAAGGCAAGCAGACATCACCAGCCTAGCTCAGCAACTCCAGGGCCTGTGAGGCAAGGCCTGGGCTTGGCTCTTGACTTGCTGGGTGACATTGGGCAACCGGAAACCCTCTCTGGGTCTCTGTTGTCTCATCTGTAGCACGAGGGATGGTGACTAGATCACCTCCCGGGTTCCTTCCTCCTGCAGCGTTCTGGGACTCACACCTTTGGCCACTGACCCCTGCCCCACCTTCTGAGTGGGGCTCAGGCCTAGGGCTCAGGGACTGTGCTGAGCATGTCTCTGGGAAGCAGCAGGGCGCAGGGGCACACTGATGAGTGGTGCAGGTGCCCAGGGGCAACATCAGGGCCGTTTAATCACCAGGGCAGTCAGGCATGGACAGGTGCGTTTGGGGGAGGGGCCCACTGTGTCAGCTGTTAACACTTAAGTTCCTGGAGCAGAGAGGTCTGGAGTTCTGGGGAGGGGCCAGGGAGGCAGGAGAGGGAACACTGGGAGGATTTAGGGCTTGGCCTGTTTATCAACTACTGTGGAAGTATTTCACTGTTCTGACAATCCCTGCAGCTGTGTCCACGGACCTGCTGTCTATCAGCCCTATTCATGGAGAGGGAGAGATGGAGAAGGCTGCCGGGGTTCTGGGAGTGGGTTTCTAGTCCTTCCCACCATCAGAAAAATTCCTGTCACTCAGAGTGGGGCCAGGTCACTGTTGCCCCTTGGTCCATCGCCCAGGGTTCCTGGCCTGCCACCCTTAGGACACCCCTTTTTCCCTGGGACTGGGGAACAGTGAAGGGAGGCTCTCTTTCCACTCCTTTGCCCACAGTCCCTGTGGCTCCACTTGCCCAGTAGCTGCTCTGGACCACAGGCCAGATAGCCTCAGTTCCTGGCTCCTGTGTGGCTGCCCCCTCTGCCATCAGACCACCCCCGCACAGGGCCCATTTGGCCACCCTCCCTTATATCCCACGTCCCCTAGGTGAGGCCCTTTTCCATCCCATTCCAGCCTGGCCTGTAGGGGAGAAAGTTGAGATGGGGTTGAAGGGTGGGGGCGGCCAGAGCAGGTCCAACATCAGGTCCAACATGCAGGGACAGGGAATGGGTTCTTGGTGCAGGGCCCCCACTCTGCCGGCTGCCCCAACTTCCCTGTGCAGCAATTTCAGTTTCTATTTTGAACAGTTTGGGTTGGTTGCTTCTCTGCCTTCCTGCTGGGTGTTTATAGTGAGGAAAATAATTGGTAATATTTGCACAGATGTGCTGGCATTGCAGCTTGTCACGGGCACCTTTACCCAGGGGACCCTCCCTGCCCCCAGCCTGTCTCTGCCAGCCTGAGGAGCCAGCCTGAACGGGAGTAGCTGAAGCCCCTATGCCTCCCAGGGGCCTCAGGCAGCCAGACGCAGGCGGAGCTGGGAAGCAGGAGCCTCAAGTGCCCCAGGCATGCCAGGGGAAGAGGGTGGGTGGGCGTCTGATCAGGACAACGCTGGGATCCACAGATCGGTCCTTTCTAGGGGCTGCATGAGGGAGGCCCCCAGGGCTTCGTTTCTGATTCCATTTTCTTCTACAGAGCCTGAATTTGCAGCTGAGGGTAGGGATGGGGTGAAAAGGAGAGGGGCAGGTCCAAGGTTGAAAATAGAAAATTGTGGCCAGGCGCTGTGGCTCACACCTGTAATCCCAGCACTTTAGGAGGCTGAGGTGGGTGGATCACCTGAGGTCAGGAGTTCCAGGCCAGCCTGACCAACTGAAATCCCATCTCTACTACAAACACGAAATTAGCGGGGCATGGTGCCGCATGCCTGTAATCCCAGCTACTCGGGAGGCTGAGGCAGGAGAATCGCATTAACCTGGGAGGCAGAGGTTGCAGTGAGCTGAGATTGCACCATTGCACTCCAGCCTGGGCGACAAGAGTGAAACTCCATCTAAAAAAAAAAAAAAGAAGGTAGATAATTGTTTGGCTTCTCTTTCCGCCTCTCAAAGCCTGGAATAGCATTTCAGAGGGCTGGGAAGGAGGTGGGAATTGTGGACTGTGAGACTGCCTGCCCAGTCCAAGCAAGGCCTGGACCAGGGTACATGCTGCCGTGTGCCCTTTCCAGTGCCTCAGCCAGGCTGGTGATGGGTGGGACCACAGCGCAGGCAGGGCCAGGTGAGACTCCTCAGCCACCATACCCCCTTCTCTTCTTCCTTTTTAAAAAATAATCTCTCTCTCTTTTTTTTTTTTTTTTTTTGACAGGGTCTCACTCTGTCACCTAGGCAGGAGTGCAGTAGTGTGGTCATGGCTCACTGCAGCCTCAACCTCCCAGGTTCAAACGATCCTCCTGCCTCAGCCTCCCATATAGTAGTGGGACCACAGGCATGCACCATCATCCATCACGACCAGCTAGTTTTCAAATTTTTTTGTGGAGATGGGGTCTCACTATGTTGCCCAGGCAGGTCTTGAACTCCTGGGCTCAAGCAATCCTCCTGTCTCAGCCTCCCAAAGTGCTGGGATTACAGGTGTGAGCCTCCTTCTTCACCTCTTATATGTGCACGTGGTGCATGTATGGGTGCATGTGTGTGCATACAGCTTTTGTGCATGTGTGGGCTGTGCCTGTGTACATGTGCATGTGTGTGCACAAAGGTTTGCGTGGTGCGTGGCGGTGCCTATGTGTATGTGTATGCATGTGTGTGGGTACATGTATATGCAAGTGTGTGCATATATGTGGAACATGTGCATGTGCGTGTGAACGTGCATGCTCTGTGCCAGGGTTTGGCTTCTCCCAGAAGCCAATCCTGAGACAAGGGTTCAACTGTAGGCGGTTTATTGGGAGATGATCCCAGGAAGCACAGCTGGGGAGTAGGGAAGGAGGCAGGGAGAGGCAGTCAGCCAGTGAAGGGCATGTGTCAAGCAGAATGCTGCTGCAGGCAACTGAGCTCAGTCCCACTGGGGAGCCCAGGGAACCTGTGTAGAACACGACCGAAGCAGCCTTCGGAGTGAAGAGGTGAATGCAGAGGGGATCTAGGTGGGCACCAGCGCGTCTGCTGCTGGGTGGGTGGGTTTGGTGAACGTGGTGATATGCCACTTAGGGCCCCTTCAGGAAGGATTGACAGCTTTCCAGCTGTTGCAGGTCCTGGCAGCAAACAGTCTTCAGGGCAAATCTTTTCGGGTTGTCACAGCTGAAGACCATTGCCTTGCCTGAGGTCACACCTCTTTCTGGGTGGCCCACATCTAATGACTGGTCAAGAGGGAGTAGAAAGACCTGGCTCTTCACCCCAATTTGGGTCAACTCTGGCTCCTCTGTGGGTTGGCCCAGCCTGTCATTCAGGACTGCATTGCAGCCTGACCTCTCCGTCTGCCCAGATCTGCCTCCTTCTCCACGCTTCTACAAATGTTATCCCAACAACAGCCCCTCATATCCACCCCACAGGCTAATCTCTGTTTCTGGGGTTTGCAATCCATGCAGCATGTGTGTGTGCATACATGCATAGCTGTGTCTTACAAGTAGGTGCACACACGGATATGGGATGTGCATAACCTGCCACCCCAGGGCCCTCCATCCAAGTGACCTAGAGGCCAGGCCAGTCCCTGTGCTGGCCCAGGCAGGCTCCTGAGGGCTCAGGTCTGAGAGGATATTGGAGATTTGGTGCTGAGCTGGGGCCTGAGGCAGGCAGAGATGCCTTCCTCTCCACATTGCCCAGGAGCAGCTCCTGGGATAGAAGAGATGGTGAACCCGAGAGCAGGAGGCAGGGGCATGGACTCCTTGGCCCCCTCACACCCTGTATCCAACCTTGGTAGCCCTAGGCAGCTCCGTGGAGCCTCGGTCACCCTGGCTCACATCCCTTCCTTCCTGTCCTCCAAGGCTCTTGAGCCTAGAAGGGCTTTTATTTCAGGCATGGATCTTGCTTTGGCTTGCCTAGAGCAAGCCAAATGCAGGCCATCACCCTACAGCCAGACTACTCCAAGCAGATAAGTCCTGAGATGGTGCAGACATTCTGGCCACAGCTCCTCCTAAGGCCCATACATCATGGGCTTGTCCTCTCCGGAGGCTGCCAGGGGTCAGAGCAGCAGACATAGCAATAGAATGGGATTCAGGCAATGGCGGGGTAGGTGGCACAGCAAGAGACCTAGAGGGCACCAGGTGTTACAGAAACGTTTATTACAAGGATAAATCAGTACAATAATGGGATCTTAAAACTGCTGTGATGCAGGAGTGGAGGGCTGGGCAGTGCCCAAGGCAGGGGAGGACAGTGGGACAAGGGATGCTCAGTGGGGGAGCCACAGCCCTGGGTTCTATATGGGGCATGGGAATGACCAGGTTCCCACATCATGCACAGCAGGGGCCTGTAGCTTGAGTCCAGACAGGCCTGCTCACATTAGTGCTCCCCCCTTGCCTACCTGGATGTCTCTAAAATTCTGGATGTGCCCTAGTGGCTGAGGGTGTTGAGAGCGGCCCTGAGCAGAGGTATCAGTGAAGATGCCCCAGGGGTAACCAGGTACCCACCACTGACCCCCTAGCATTCAGAGATGGGAAAACATCATTGGTCTTTGAGAGACAGGCCTGATGTTCCTCCTTGAGTTGGTGGAACCCTTAGGAATGGCTGTAGTTTGACTCCAGCCCGGATGTTCCAGGCAGAATCCAAACAGCCTGGAAGCTTCCCATGGAAGGCTCCTGCTACACCCCAGCCTACAAATACAAAGAATTATGTGACCAAATCCCTTAGATGAATTCTATTCATCCTAGGCCTTGCTCAAGGGACACCTCCTCCAGGAAGCCTTCCTAAGCACTGCTGACTACTCAGCAGGCCATTCCTTCCATGAGTCCCTTCCCTCATTTATACTACTCCCTAGGGTCTCTCCTTGTTGCATTTTCTGCAGGGCTGGACCTAGGGCCCTGCACTCAGTGGCTGGTGAGCTGAGGGCACTCTCTGGGTCTAGTCTATTTGTGATGGCACCAGCTCATGGACTCCCAGGCAAAGCCCAGAAAAGGATGATGGGGGCAGGGAGTGGGGGGAGAGTAGGAAGACTCATGTAGTCCAGCAATATTTCAGGACTCTCTGTCATTGCAACTGCCTTTTGCACCCACATAAAGAAGCTCCAAGAACCTGCCCTTGGTTCAGAGTTTACATACCGAGGTTCCTCTTCCCTATCTAGAATCTACAGTGCCTCACAAGCCCGTGGGGAGATAAGCACCCCGTAGAATCAGAGACAGCAAGAGGCCGCCTTGTCTCCACATATTTCCTTCTTGGCCTGCTGAGGTCTGGGCATGATGGGGCCAGAGTGGAGTTGGGGGAAGCTCAGGCTGTCCCCAGGTGAAGATCCCTGTGGGCTGAAAGGATTGGGACAGGTCCCCTTGTGCCCTGGGCACTCCCTTTCCTCCCTGTAACCTCCTGCTCTTTCTCTGTGGGGAGGTTGGCAGGGTAGGTGGTGGGCTGGCTGTAGGGCAGGAGATCTTCTAGGGAATGGGCAGAATGGACTGAGCTAGGCCCCGCTGGGATGGCCTGGTGGGCAGCCCTGCCTTCTGCTTCCCGTCTGTAGCCTGGGTTAGAGAGTGGGGCCCCGGGCCCTGCTCTGGGGCTGGGAGCAGCGGGCAAGCAGAAGTGAAGGCTGAGCTCTGCAGGCTGCGGAATGGGGGTCTCCCCCTCAGCAAGCCACTCTCCCGGGATCATCTTCAGGGGCTGGGCCTTTCCATAGCGTCTGCAACCCCAAACCCCACTGCTTCCTCAGGTGGGCGGGGGAGTCAGGATGCAGGCCCTACTGGCTACTAGCCATGGCCGTTCTGGGACATGTAAGCTGCCAGAGCCACCACCACGGCCACGTAGAGACCGGCCCCCACGGCGATGGCGAGTGTGGCTAGGAAGAGGGCCCGGCGGGAGGTGGTGCTGGCCAGGCGGAAGTCCCCTTTGGAGATGGCCTTGCTGGTCTAGGGAGAGAGACATGCTGATGAACAGGAGTGTCCCCACACCCAGCAAAACAGCCCAGCCTGCCAGGCCCCTGACCCCATCCTGTAGACGCGATGCCAAGCCCTCAAGTAGAGGGATGGGCCAGGGAAGAGCCCCTGGGCCCCAGGTGCTCTCACCCCCTGGGAGAAGTAGAAGGCAGCAATGCCCAGTGGCCAGAAGCAGCAGAGCATGGAGAAGAGAGTAAGGCCCAGGTGGTCCCTGGGAGGCAGCGTGAGGAAGTTGTCTTCACTTTCGCTCTCCGTTGAAGTGGCATCGCTCTGCAAAACAGTGGGGTTTAGTGACCAGGCCCAGGATCAGCCCCGCCCCAGCAGGCTGGAAGAGGTTTTTAAAAAGGCAATGCCCAGTGGCCAGTGACATGGAGCAACAGGCAGTCTCTTCTGCCGCAGGTGGGGGTGTAGGCTGGCCTTGGCACTTTCTACCAAAGCCTTAACAATGGCACAATGATTCCACTTTTAGGAATTTATCATGAGGAAAGAAGGCAAATACCTACATGAGGGTTGTTCATCATAGGATAGCAATTGTGAAAGAAGAGAAATACTCTCAATGGGCTGGTCACAGCGGCTCACACCTGTAATCATAGCACTTTGGGAGGCTGAGGTGGGTGGATCACCTGAGGTCAGGAGTTTGAGACCAGCCTGGCCAACATGATGAAACTCCCTCTCTACTAAAAATACAAAAATAGCTGGGTGTGGTGGCAGGTGCCTATAATCCTAGCTACTTGGGAGGCTGAGGCAGGAGAATCGCCTGAACCTGGGAGGCAGAGGTTGCAGTGAGCTGAGATCATGCCATTGCACTCCATCCTGTGTAACAGAGTGAGACTCTGTCTCAAAAAAAAAAAAGAAACAATCTCAATGACCAGTGACCAGGAGACTGTGTTAATAAATGATGGAAGAACTTGCAATGGAAGACCATGTAACCATTAACAATCACCTCTCAGGAATACATTAAATTACGTGGAGCAATACTCAAATATGTTGCTTAGAGAAATACAATCAGATTATAAAACTATGCACAGCAAGATCTCTTCTGGGGAGTGGGCTGGGGTAAAATGTGAATAAGAGACTTACACAATCATTCACCAAAATGTTATCTTTGAGTGCGCTGAGTTTAAATTATTTATATAATTAAGAAAACAAGAACAAGTGCTACTGAACAATGAAATAGGCACTCCAAACTCGTGTTTCTCAAAGCATGGGCTGTACCTGTGTCCCAAGTCCTTTTCTTTGGTAGTATACAGATTCCTGGGCCCAAGTCTAGGCCTATTAGATCTCAATATCTGGTGATGAGGCTCTGAGAACTTGCATTTTATTTATTTACTTATTTATTTATTTACATTTTTTTGAGTCAGGGTCTTGCTCTATCACCCAAGCTGGAGTGCAGTGGCGCAGTCACAGCTCACTGCAGCCTCAACCTCTTGGGCTCAAGCAATCCTCCCTCTTCAGCCTCCTGAGTAACTGGGACCACAGGCATACGCCACCATGCCAGGCTAATTTTTAACTTTTTTGTAGAGTCAGGGTCTCCTTGTGTTGCTCAGGTTGGAATCTGCATTTAAACCTCATTCACTCACCTCCTCTTCCTCCTGGTCGTCCTCCTGGTCCCGAAGCTCCTCTTGTACCCCGTAGGACACAGTCTGGATGGTGACATTCTCTGCAGCTTGACCAGGTCCTGTGGGCTGCTCTGGGGGCCCCTCCTGGGGCTCCCTGTCCTCTGTGAAGCTGGTCTCACAGCTGCCTGCCCTGGGCTCCTTGACCTTGTCTCTCCCCAGGAGGCAGCTGGGCCGGTACCAGGCCTCTACGGCCAGCTGCAGGGACCCTGGGTCCAGGAGCTGGTGAGCTCCAGCAGGCCCAGCGCCGCCTAGGAGGTAGGAGTAGAGCTTTTCCTGGTAGGACCAGCTGGGTGGGGCCTCAGGGTAGGGATAGGGGCCGTGGAGGTGGGAGGGGCTCCTGGGCAGCAGCGGGTTCTGTAGTTCACTCAGACTTTCCATGGTTCTGGGGGCAGCTGCTGGGGAGGGGAGCCTGGGCCAGCCGAGCAGTCCTCAGAGCCTGTCAGAAGAGCAAGGCAGACAAGCACTGAGGCCAGGGTACTGGAGGCAGGACCCAAAGTGGTGAAGAGCATGGGTTCTGCAGTCTGACTCAGCTCAAACCCTGCCTTTGTCCTTTGCAAGATGCGGGACCTGGAACTGGCTACTTCACTTCTCAGGGCCTCCGTTTCTTTGTCTGTGGATTGGGGCTGGCAGTAGTGCTTACCCCACAGAGTTGGCTTAGTCATTTGTCCATTCAACACATATTTATTGAGCATCAGCTATATGCCAGGCACTGTACCGGATGCTTGGGGTACCACGGTGAGAAAGATGAGAAGTAGGGAGAGGGAGCAGATGCATGCTTTGTCTTCACAAAACTTCCAGTCTGATGGAGAAGACAAGTGTAAAATCACATCTCTGCCCCGAAGAAGTACAGCAGGTGCATGTAAGCACACACAATGGACGGAGCTGACACAGAGACCCAGGGAAGGCCGTAAAGCTGAGATCTGAAGGAAGAGTGTGTGCGGGTCAACGAGGTGAAGAGGATGGGGAACACGTTTCATGCAGAAGGAAGAATGTGTGGAAAGTCCCCGTGGCTGGATACAGGAGAAGGCAGGTGTGCAGGGCACAGATGGAGGTGTGAGATGGGGTGTGGAAGCCAGACTGTGCAGCCCTGCTGGAGTCTAAGAGTAGGTGCTAGGGTGGGATCTGGGTCCTGAAGCCTTCCCCATGGCTGTGTGTAGGGAGTGGACTGGAGAGGGCTGGACTGACTGACCCCATTAAGGGGCCTTTGCTATGGCTGCAGGCAAGTGAAGATAACTAGGGTTCAGTGGTGGTACAGATGGAGGAAAGGGAACTGATCCTGGGAGATACTGACAGGACTCAGTGGCAGGTGGGATTTGGGGTTGAGAGAGAATTCATTCTAGGGTCGAATGGGAGTGCGCTGAGCCCAGAGCTTGGCACATGGTGTGTGCTCACAGCTGTCAGCTCTTACTGAGTGAGGATGCTTGCCCCTAGCAATGGTCTTAGAGGGATACACCTTAGTAACTTCCTCCCTAAGGCAAATTGAGACTTTCAGAAGTTCCTGCAGGATCTAAGGTGGGGCATCCTGGGTGCCGAGGTCTGGACCTGCATATCCCAGCTGGAAGTATGGAGACACCCAGGGCTTCCCTTCCTCCTTCAGCTGCTCTGAGTACCTACTGAGCACCTGGGAAGCCACAATCCCCCCACACACATTGGGCTGTGGCAGGTGCAAGTGGGGTATGCAGAGAGGGGAGGGGCAGTCTAGGGGCTCCGGGGACCTCCTGCTGTCCCCCTCCTTGGCCCATCGCAAAGCTGGAGGGTGATGGGGCTGTGTCTTGCCCTGGATTTCTAATCTGAAGATCGGGGATTCAGTCCTGGCCTTGAGGCCTTGGGCAGATCTTTGTGCCCTCTGTTTTCTTATCTGTAAGGTGTGGAAGGTAATAGGGATTACCATCCATACATCCCCACAAAGTTGTTTTGTGGAGCCAAAGAGATGGCTGGGATGAGAATATGTGGTAGATTTTGAGAGAGGGGATTGCTGCCGCCCTGACTTCTGGGCTTCAGACCTTGGCGTCACCCACCTGGGGCCATGTCTGGCCTTCTAGCAGGTCTCTGCTAAGGGTGAAGGGCAAAGTGCAGGGAGACCCTGCTGCTCCCAGGGCTGCGATTATCTAGTCTCCTTTCCAGTCCCAGCCCCCATGAGAATCCACAGCCAAATCCTGGAAAAGAGCAGTTTCTGCTTCTGCCCCAAGAGAAATGCCTGGATGCTAGGAAGCTGGCTCCTGAGAAACCCGAAGACAGAGCGTGGCTCCAGGAACAATGCCCAGGTATTGGGACAGAGCAAGGGAGGAGTGGGGCCAGGCAGGCCTGGACGAAGACACTGAGGGTGTGTCCATGAGGGGTCAGGATCCTCTGGCTGACTTCCTAGGAAGTGGGGTGGGGGTTGTTGGCCGTATGAGGGCAAAGGGGCAAGAAGACACTGCCCATGGCTCTCAGCTGTGAACCCAAGGGCGGCTGCCTCTAAGCTGGGCTCCAAGAACATCTAACAAACAATCACAGGGGGACTCAAAGAAGGGGATGTGGCCCAAGCACCAGCTCCTCCACCAGGGAGGGCATAGATGGTCTGGAGATGCTGGGCTGCCATGGGCCTCAGGGCCCTGCTGGTACATTAACAAGAGGTGAGTTCCATATAGGGTGTCACTCAGCTGTGGCAGACGCCTCTCCACAGGCAGAGATGGGGCACACAGGCTTGGGCAGGTCATGCAGGCTTGCATCATAGCTCTTCAGTGCTCACAAACGCAGGGCCTCCTCCTTCCTCTCTGGGGGTCAAAAATACAGGGAACCCCTTGGATTATAGTGATGTGGAGGGCATGTTCCAGCAGGTGGGGAGCACGGAGTGCCCAAAGCAGAGGCCTTGCTGGGCTGGGCTCCTCTGGGCAGATTTCCAGGAGGACTGGTCTCTTCTGCCCTCCAAGGGCAGCTTTGGAGCCCCTGCCATGGTCTCCCTTCTCCCAGCAGATGTGACCACAGGTGTGGGGTTGAGGGCATGTGAGCACTGTAAGCCGTATGGAGTTGGGAGTCAGGTACACTGGGATTCCATGCCTGGTTCACCCCTTATTAGTTTTTTGATGTGGCCCCTCAGTTTCCCCAATGAGTGATTGCATGAAATGGCCACTGATATCAATCAACTGTAGCACTAACATTCCATGATCCTGTGCCCCTAAGGAGCCCCACAGAAGTTAAGTCTTCTTGTCCTCTGCCCCCTTTTGAGGGTCGGTGGTAGGCGAACACATGCAGAGCCTAGTGAGGGGCACAGTCATCCCCTTCCCTACCAGAGCCCCTTGATCAGGTTGAGGAAGGCAAAGGAAAGCAAGGCATCAGTTTTCCAGAATGGCAACAGAGCCATGGATTCATCTCCAGCTTCCTGACTGCCCCTGTACTGCCCCAGTCGCAGCCCTGCCCCTCCACCCCTGCCCATCTTGCCCACCCTCTGGGAATGGAGGACATGGCCCCCAAAGGTCCTCAGCCTCTCCCCCAGCTGGCCATAATGTATGTCCCTTCAACCTGCAGCCTCGAGTCAGGCACACTGTGCTGTCACCATCCATGGGGGCTGAGGTATGCAGGGGCCTTGGGGTGGGAGTGGGCAGCCCCAGGGCCCACAGAGCAGATTATTGCATTTGACTCACCCTGTCCTACACTCTGCCGCACCAGGAGGACTGCCCTCCTGTCTGATCTCTCCAGGAGGGACGGAAAGATTCCTGAAGACCATAGGGGAATTTGAAGATTGCTTGTTCAAAGCAGGCAGGGGCAGCTGAATCCCAGTTCATCCCCTTATTCCCCCATCACTGCTCCTGTCAGACTTTCTTGGTCAAAGTACACCCAGCTGAGCCTCTGCAATCCCAGCCACACTTAGCCTTTCCCGGCTTTCCTCCTCCCTTGCACTCTGATGGTGCCTTTAAGCAGGGCTCAGCACAAAGACATATGGTCCTGGCTTTACACAATATGAAAAACTGGAAGCCACCTAAATGTCCAGCAATTGGGAACAAGTTAAATAAATTACTGTGCACAATACGGTGGTACGAGGCCTTCAAACGGGTTTACAGGGAGTAATGACATGAGAAAATACTCATTGCAGATTCAGTGAGAAAGAAGAAAAGAAAATGGTAAGTGCATGTAATCTCAACTCCACCAAAATGTCAAGAGTGATTATCTCCAGAAGTGGGAGCACAGGTGCTTTTCATTTTCTTTTTCACACTCTGGTTTTTCCGTTTTCCATATTTATTATTATTATTAATTATTTTTTACAATGAACATGTACTACTTTTAAACCAGAAAAAAATTAAGTGTATAGATTTCTTCTGAGCCAAATTATCTAAAATCAGTTTAAAACCTCCTTAGGCTGAGGGGTTCTTTCTAGGTTTGGCAGCTGAGCACAGCATTAAAGCCTGCCCCTACATACACACACGCACACACACAGACACACACACTCACACCCACACACACCTCTGCTTCCATGAAGCAATCCGAGTTAGCAGCAGCTCCATCTGCTCACAGTCCAGCCAAGGGTCATGGTTCTCTATACAGCTCATACTCACCCCATATCTTACTAGGGCCACATGGGGAGTTCGCGGACCTGATCCTGGAGACCCAGCACAGAGTCCTGACCAGAAGGAGAGGGTGGCAGGTCCCCAGACACAGTCTTCCTGCTCTAGGCTTGGCCTGGCATTTCAGCCCATTCCTTGGGTCTGCCTGTCCCTGTTCACTGGAGTAAGGGACCAGCATTCAGAGCAGAACAATTATCATCACCACCATTGTGGCTTTGTCTTCCCTGGACAGTGTGTGCCTTCCAGATCCTGTGTGGTGACCTGAGGACCTGTGGGTGAGTGTGCCCACGCGCGCGCGTGTTTATGCATGAGTGCGTGTGTGTGTGTACACATGCGTGTGTGTACTCTGCTTCAGAGGAAAGATATGAGAGGATCTGGAATTCTGAAGCTAATATTACTCCAAATCGTGCAGCTAGGGCTGTGGGTCTGCGTCCCACAATGGGAGAGGGAGAGAAGGTGGTTCTGAGGCCACAGCACCCAGGTTGTCTTTTTCTGAGCTGAGAACTTAGCTGGGCCCGAGGTTTCCCACTCCCTGATTTAGGGATGGAGAGCACACTGCCACCTTCTAGACCAGGGGCAGGAAACCATTCAGGAATCCGCTGGAGTCCAATTACAGCCTCCTGCTGAGTCCAATTGCACTGGAGTTCAATCATACAGTGTGACATTGGTTTGCTTATCTGTCAAAAGTATGAGAGATTTAGGAGGAGTTGATTTTTAACACTGCAGCTCAATAGGACTCTAGGATTTTATTGGGAGAAGAAGAATAACTTACACTTACTGAGTTTTTGACCATGTGCCGGGAACTGTTCTAAACGCTCACTTTGACTCTAGATTCCCAGTGGGAGAATAACAACAGGATAGAGGGCTTCCTTTTTCAGCCGGGTCAGACTAAGTCATGTCACGCCAAACCGCCGATAACAGCTAGAAAAGTGGTGTGTGGTGGGTGGGAAATATGAAGGCTTCAAGGGATCAAGAACTGGAGGGTCAGAATGCCAAGATCCCAGAGGAAAGAGAAACACAGAGGCAAGCTTGACACTTGGCACTGCATTTTCCTTTGAGGTCTTTCCTGATTCCTAAGGGGCAGCTTAGAGGCTGCTTTTCCAGAAGCCTCAGGGCTGGGGGTGAAAAATTGGAGGTCAGGGCCTGTTAAGGAGGAGGACCCTCAGTAAACACCCTGGTTTTCAATTGGGACCACTTTAGGGCTACATGCTGGAAGTAGGAGCAACCCAGAAACAAACCAGCCCTCACAGCACTGAAACCAGGCTTTGAATCAGCTCCACCCCTTGTAGGATGAAGGCGATATGCACACAGCCCAGCTGCCTGCCAGAAGCGAAAGTTGTCTCAGGGCAGGGGTTCTCAAACTTCAGCATGCATCAACATCACAGGGAGGATCTGTTAAACCTGGATTGCCGGATTTTACCTTTACGGTTTACGATTCTGGGGTGGAGCTTGGGAATTTGCATTTCTAACAAGTTCCCAGGTAGTGTTGATGCTGCTGGTCGAGGGACCACACTTTAAGAACCACTGCTCTGATAGTCACTGAAAAAAGAGTAAAAAAATGTATAACCGCTATGGGGAATATGAACTAATAAAAATACTTTTTTTTTTTTTTTTTGATACAGGGTCTTGCTCTGTGTCCCAGACTGGAGTGCAGTGGCCTGATTCCCGCTCACTGCAGCCTCGACTGCCTGGGCTCAAGTGATTCTCCTATCTCAACTTACCAGGTAGCTGGGACTATAGGCATGTACCACCATGCCCAGCTAATTTTTTGTATTTTTTGTAGAGACAGGGTTTTGCCATGTTTCCCAGGCTGTTCTCAAACTCCTGGGCTCAAGCGACCCTCCCACCTTGGCCTCCCAAAGTACTACCCAAAAGGAGGCAAGAAAAAATATTAAAAGGAATATAGAATAGGTGAGACAAATAGAAAGTAAATAGTTAAGATGTTAGGCCTATAACCAACTATATCAGTAATGACAATGAATGTAAATGGAATAAAATTGCCCATAAAAAGACAAAGATAGTCATATAGTGTTTTATTCCACTTATATGAAAGTCTAGGAGAGGCAAAACCACAGTGACAGAAAGCAGATGGGTAGTTGCTCAGGGCTGGGGGGAGAAGAGGGAATTGATTGGAAAGGGGCCTGAGGACTTTAAGGAATGTCAGAACTATTCTCTCTCTTTTTAAAATGTTTCTTTTTGTTTTGTTTTATAATTTTAAATTTATTGTTTCCTTTATATTTCCTTTTTCCACATGTTCTAATATTCCATCTCTTGGTCGTGGTCGTGATTATAGGACTGCATATAGTTCACAAAACAAATTGAATCGTACACTTAAAATTAATGAATTTTGTCATGTGTATTATACTTCAAAGATGACTTAAAAAGGACAAAGAGGCTAGGCATGGTAGCTCACATCTGTAATCCTAGCATTTTGGGAGGCTGAGGTGGGTGGATCACTTGAGCCTAGGAGTTCAAGATAAGCCTTGACAATATAATGAAACCCCATCTCTACAAAAAATAAAAAAATCAGTCAGGTGTGGTGGTGCACACCTGTAGTCTCAGCTACTTGGGAGGCTGAGGTGGGAGGATTGCTTGAGGCCAGGAGGTCAAGGCTGCAGTGAGCCATGATTGCGTCACTGCACTCCAGCCTGGGCAACAGAGCAAGACTTTGTCTCAAAAATGAAACCAACCAACCAACCAAACAAACAAACAAAAAAGATAGATTGAACTTAAAAAAATATGCTGCAACTAAGCAATGAAACTTAAATGTGAAACTCCAAAAAGGTTAAGAGTAAAAGGATGGAATAATAATGACACCCCGTGCTCACTAAGTTCTTACTGTGTTCCAAACACTGTTCTAAATGCTATATATCACCTCATTTAATCCTTACACTAGCCCTGTCAAGTCCATGTCATCATCATCTCCATTTTACAGCAAAAGACACTGAGGCATAAGGAAATTGTAGGTGCCCACAGCACACAGCTGGTGAGTGGGGAGCTGTACATGAACCTTGGAAGTCTGACGTCAGAGTCATGGTACCCAAATGCCACTATGTATCAGCTACCATTATTGGGTGCTTGTTTTGTTCTGAATGCCATGCCAAGTGCTTCAAATGGGTTATCTCATTTAATCCATCCTCTTTAATGTGTGGGGAAACTGGGGCTTAGAGAAATTAAATTGATTTTCTGAGATCACACAGCTAGAGAGTGGCAGAGCTCTATTTGACCCAAGTCTGTCTGACCAGAGTGCATGCTTTTAGCCACTAAACAGATGGAGGGATGGGAGAACAGAGGTCCTGGCAAATGAGATAAAAGGGCTGGCCTGAACAGGACCATGTTCTCCAGGATTTGCTGTAGGGCTGACGCCTTGAGGAGGGTTGCTGTGTGCACTGCCTGGTGGGCTCTGACCTGAATGGGAGGAGGCATCGTGAACACTGTTAAAGAGAGGCCAAAAGGACAGTGTGATGTGTGTGACCAGGAGTTGGCTCACACCCTGGGATGGGGTCAGCCTTTATCAGAACCCTGTAAAATGGTAACAGCTGCTATTTATTGCATCCTCCCATGAAGTGTTCCATGTGCTTTATCTCAAAACTTTACAACAACAAATGAAGCCGGTTATTATTATTCCCCATTGTTTAGATGAGGAAACCGAGGCTCTGAACTTGCCCAAGATTAAATAGTGACAGAGACTGGATTTGACCCAGGTTTGATTTAGTCCAAAGCCTGGGCTCTGACTTCCCACTCCTTTCAGGGCATAACTGTATGGAGCTATGCGATAAGTGGATATGGAGGGTTGTGATATGTGGTAGGGGTGAGAGTGGTGAGGAGTTGATCTTCAATGAGTTAAAACTAGAGTCCTAAGTGCCAGGAATGAGAAATTGGAGTGTTAAAAGAAGATTAAGAGATTTAGGGTGATTTAGCAGGGCATACTTGTATGTGGAGGGTTGTGATAAGTGGTAGGGGTGAGAATGGTGAGGAGTTGGTTTTGAATGGGTTAAAACCAGAGTCCTCAGTGACAGGAATGAGAAATGGGAGTGTTAAAAAAAGATTAAGAGATTTAGGGTGATTTAGCAGCCCAGGGGTGGCTGCATAGATAACCCCAAGGTCTGGATTCAAATAAATACCGAGGCTTTGTGAAGAAGTTGAGATACTGACCACTATCTCTCAGTGCAACAAGAGAGATTGCTTTTAAACTGAGAGATAAAAACCAGAACTTCCTAATCGGGCAGAAGATTAAATGTAAATGATTAAAATCCAGGGAAAAGGTGAAATCTTTAAGAACAGGCGCTAGACCATCCTCTAATCAGATCATGTATAAACTGTTCTGTAAACTGTGAAGTGTTGTGACTCTAGTGGCTGTTTGTTGATGGCTTGGCGCTGGGTTTGAAGATTTCTGGCTGGTGATAAGCGAGAGAGCCACCAAGCCAGCTTGGAGTCATTAGCTGCAGCTTGCTGCATTTGAGAATAAAGGGAGAAAGAGCCAGGGGTGGCAAGGGGGGTGAGGTTGGCAGAGTCAAAGAAAATGGGGAACTGAGCTTTCTTTGTTTCAGTTTGCCTTCTCAGCAAGCCTAACACAATTGATTATCCTTTCTCTCCGTCTGTCTCCAACTGTTCCTAATTCCTGATCCTTCCTAATGGCACTTAAACATATTGTAGTCTCCCTCACTTAAAAAATAAAATCATTGTGATGATTGTAAAATCTGGCTGCAAATAATTTGACACTCTTTCTAGGAAGATTTAGGGAATCTATGCCCTTCCTCCCTAATCTGAGTGGGCTTACAACTGCTTCAACCACAGAGCACAGCAAAAGTGATGCTATGTGACTTCTGAGGCCAAGCCATAAAAAGCCATCTTTCACCTTGCTCATTGGAACACTCGCTCTTGGAATCTTGAGCCATTCTGTAAGTAGTTGGATGATTCTGAGGCCACCATGCTGGACATGTGTGTATAGATGCTCCCATCGATGGAAACTGCTGAGCCCAGCCTCCTCATCATCCCCAAGATGCCAGACATTGTGAGTGAAGCCATTTTGGGTTCTTCCAACCAGTCTATCTGTCACCAAGTGACCTCTGTTAATGCCATACAGAGTGGAATGATCACATAGCTAAACCCTGCCAGCATTTCTGACCCTCCGAAGTCGTGAAATGTAATAAAATGTCTGTTGTTTTAAGCCACTAGGTTTTGGGGTAGTTAGGCAGCAACAGATTACTGGCACATAATTCCCCAGTGCCATTCCCCCTTTCAGCTCCTGTCCCCCTCTCTTCACTTCCCATCCTTGTTTGTCAGAAGTTCCACTCACATTGGGATGCTCTAGCTCTCAGCTCAAAGGTCACTTCCTTAGAGAGGCCATCCCTAATTCCTCAGTCTAGATTTCGCCTCCCTGGTTATCTGCTCTTCGCGGCTCCATGCTCCTTGCCTCAAAGTGCTTATCACAGTCTCTATTTATATATGTGTGATTCATTCATTAGTGTCTTTCTCCTTCACCAGACTGTGAGCTCCAGCGGGTGGTAACGGTCTGTCTTGCTCCTCCCTGCATCCCCTTGGGTGGCGTATACTAGGCACTCAATAGACAGTGCGTCTCATGAATGGATGAGTTAATTAGTGAATGGGTGAGCTAGGTATACTGAGATTCTCTGGGAAGAAAGCACTTTCCAGGATTTGGGGTGGATGGAACACATCTGGCTGAGGCACATTTGGTTCTGCACAATAAACATTTCTTGAACAATTACTTCAGGCCAGTTATTGGGTTGCAAAAATAAACCAGAAGTGGCACCTGCTGTGAGGAAGGGTAGGAAACACAGACTAGCAAATACAAAGTTTCAACAGATGGAGTAAGTTGTGTTAGCAGCACACAGAATGCTATGGGTGCATTGATAATGGACCCCTATCGTGAGATGGCAGCAAAGGTGATGGTGAGAGCTAGGAAGAGGCTTCTCAGAGCTGGTGACTTCTGAACTCAGTCTTGAAGGAAAAAGTAATAGGAATCATCTAGGTGAGCAAATGAGAGAAGGGCATTTCCAGCAGAAGTTATAGCACAAAGGCATTGGGTAGTGGTATGGAGGGGAAGTCAGGGTGTTTGGTAGTGATGGAATGAGGCAGGAGAGGTGGGAAGGCCTCCCATGCCATGCAGAGGAGCCTTGGGGAGCCAGTGATGGGTATAGCAGGGAAGTTCTATAGTCATGCCTATGTTTTAGACAGAGCACTCTGATGGGCAGCAGGGGATAGAAAGGATTTAAGGTGGGTGAGAATGGAGGCTAGGAGTCCTGTTAAGAAACTACTGTAGGATTGCAGGCAGAAGGCCAGGAGTGGTGGCTCATGCCTGCAATCCCAGCACTTTGGGAGGTCAAGGCAGGTGGATCACTTGAGATTAGGAGTTTGAGACCAGCCTGGCCAACATAGTGAAACCCCATCTCTAGTAAAAATACAAAATTAACCAGGTGTGGTGGTGCGCACCTGTAATCCCAGCTACTCGCGAGGCTGAGGGAGGAGAATCGCTTGAACCCAGGAGGCGAAGGTTGCAGTGAGCCAAAATCATGCCACTGCACTCCAGCCTGTGTGACAGAGTGAGACTCCGTAAAAAAAAAAAAAAAAAGCAAGCAAAAGAGGATGAGGACCTGAAACTGATCTGTGGCAGAATTGAAAAAGAGGAAGAGTCAGATCTAAGGAGCACTCAAAAACCTAAATGAACAGGAATCTGTGGGTCACTAGAAGTGAGGAAGAGGAAGATGACAAAAGTGACTCCCAGGTTTCTGGCTTTGTCAACCAAATAGAAGGCCATGCAACCACTTGAGACAGAAAGCCTAGGGGGAGGCTGCCGGTTTAAGAGGGTAGCCTGAGCACAAACCACCACCTCTTTTCCTTCTTAAGTTTCTATGAAAATGACAGGATGTATATCTTTTACAAGAATAAAATCATAATAAATGTGGAAAACAAAAAAGAATTATATCAGCGGGCCAGAAATTCCTGGAGATAAAGAGCAGATGAGATTCCTTGGTGAGGAAATCAGTGTAGAGAATCTTGTAGGCCCAAACACTGGAGGTAAGAACAACTCCCGTTCAGAAGAGAGGCCAGCTGTGGAAACAAACTTAGCCAACTTCAGAGGAAATTCACATTAGCTGCCTGTTCTAGTCAATGCCGTCCTTCATTCCTAAGTATAAATGGACAACAAAAGATAATAAAAAACAACTACAGGAAAATAAAAGAGAAGGATTAAATAAACAAATACAACAAATGACCCAATAAGATCCCAAATCATTCAAGTTACAGAAAAAAACTTTGAAAAAAATTTTTTTGAATTCATATCCTCAGGCAGATGTAAGAGAACACTGCATCTATGAAAGAATAACAGGTTACTATGAAAAAGGAGCAATTCAAGAACATGAGCATTTTGGAAATTAAAAATAATCGCTGAAATTTTCAAAAATTCAATGAAAAGACTGGATAATAGAATAGGCATAGATAAAGTTAGAAGACCTTTCAATGTAAAAAAAAAAAAAAGTTAATAAAATTATCTAAGACATAGAGCAAAAAGACAGAAAGATGGAAAAGGTAAAAGAAAGGTAAGGGACATGCAGGAGAGCCCCAGGAGGTCCAACATCAACCTAATAGGAGTTTCAGAAAGACACAACAGAAGTAGAGGAGAAAAATAATAATTAAAGAAGCAGAAGCATCAAGTGTTTCCTGAACTCAAAAAAAAAAAAAAAAAAAAAAGAATATTTAGATTAAAAGGCCCACTAAGTACCAAGCTGGAAAAATGAGGCACACAAACACACACACAGAAGAGCAGGATGGGGAGAAGTGGACGAGTTTTGTTTTAAAGTGTGTTAAAGAGTAGAAACTCTGCCTGGCAGCTGGATGTATGGAGTCAAAGCCCTAGGTAGTGTTCAGGGTCGGAAAGAGATTTGAGAATCATCGAAGGACCTTTGGAGAGAGAGAAGAGAAGGGCAGAAGAGAGAACAGAAAAGGAGAGGAGAAAGCTCATGGGGGAACTCAGGAAAGACAGATTATACAGGTGGAACACTTCTTGGCTCCCACGGGAGGTTTCTTAGTCACTGTCTTCCAGGGAGAATCAATTGCCCCCTTTCCACCCCCTGCCACCCTGGGCTCCTATGGGCCAGACTGGCCTCTCCTTTAAAGCATAATCCACCTGCCTGGGAGATGGGCCTGTGGCTGACAAGGGTGAAAATTGCTGACAGGATTGGGATGGTGGCTCCGCTACTCAAATTAGTCCATTTTCAGGTGGAAATCAAATCTTTTTTCTTACTGAAACAACCTGTCTCTCTGCTGAAGCAGCTCATTCCCAACCACTTAGAAGCAAACAGCACATCTAATGGCGGAAGATAACACACCTAATGGAGAGTTTCAGCATCCGGCCCCACTCCCTGCTTGGTTTGCTTGCTGGGTGATGGGGGTGGGAGCAGCTGCAGGGAGGAAGAAGACAGAATAAGAGGAGAGGTAAGAGAAATGAGGGCTTGATATAAAGGGCGGGGGTGAAGATCAGTCTTTAGTGTCCCCTGGCTTGCAGCAGAGGGGACCTTGCCCCATACAGGATGCTAGCTGAGTCCCGGAGAAGGGAAAGGGGCTGGAAAACACAGAAGGTTTAGAGAACTGGGATGTTCCTTCTCCCAGGCTGAAGGCTGTTCCTCCTGCTTCTGTCTCCCTGGTGTACTTCGGAGCTGGAAGCCCCTCTAGGATTCACAGATGAATTGGCTTTTGGACTTGAAGGTAACCAATGATGTGCAGATATCTCTGGATATTCTCTGCCTCTGCCATTTTGTGTGCATCACGCAGGGGAAGGGATCTGCATGTGTGTATTTCAATGTTTTAATCTCTCTCTTCACACATACAGACACACACACACACACACACAATTTCTTTTTTTTTTTTTTTTTCCTTTCTTTCTTTTTTAAGACAGGGTCTCCCTCTGTCGCCCAGGCTGGAGTGCAATGGCACGATCTCGGCTCACTGCAGCCTGCACCTCCCAGGCTGAAGCGATTCGTGCCTCAGCCTCCCAAGTAGCTGGAATTACATGCCTGGCTACTTTTTGTATTTTTAGTAGAGATGGGGTTTTGTCATGTTGGCCAGGCTGGTCTGGAACTCCTGACCTCAAGTGATCTGCCCGCCTCGGCCTCCTAAAGTGCTGGGATTACAGACGTGAGCCACTGCTCCTGGCCACACAATTTCTTAATGACCACGTTGCATTTATTCTTCCTCTTTCTCAGCTCCCCCCAATCCCTGCCCCTAAGATCACCCAATCATGAGCAATGTGCCAGGGTTGACTCCTTTCTTCCCTTTGAGGCCTTGTAGAAGGGCCCAGAATAAAAGCCTCAGCAAGGAGGGAACAAGAGGGGAACACAGGAAGCAGCCAATGGGTAGTTTTCCCTGGTCAGGAGAGGAGCCAGATGTCATCTGCCTGGGTGACCAGAGATGCCCTGCACCCTGACAGCTCTGGGAGTGGGGTGTCCACCCAAACAGCTGCAGATGGAAGGCTAGTGTATTGTCCTCACCCCAGTAGCAGGCCAGCTCCCCTGCAGACCAACCTTGCAGAAAAGAAAGCACCTCGCTAGCTTGCTGTTGCTGCTGCTGCCGCCGCCACTTTGTTATGAGGGTTAGTGACTGTCCATTAACTCCAGAGAGCTGATTTTTGCCAGTGCTGCACCAACAGCTGGGAGCCAGAAAGCAATGACATGAGGAGGGGGAGACTGGTCCCCCACCCTGGCTGGGCACTCACAGTGTAATTCGGCGAGGTCACTGGCATGGCTTACTCAGCTCTACCAAAATGTCAATTAGCTAAGGTTTTTCTGAGCATTGGCTGGGTCTGCCACAGTTGAGGGAAATTATCAGAGAAACTCACTTTGTGTGTGTGTGTGTGTGTGTGTGTGTGTGTGTGTATATATCTCTCTCTCACACATATAAATTCTCTGTAGGGATGGATCTTTCCTGCCTGTCCCCTCCTCTGGTCTTCCTAGGAGGGAGATCACAGCCAGGCAGGGTCCCTGGTAGGAGAGGGCCAAGGGTGGGGTCCCTGGCCCTTTGTTACTCCCAAGAGATGGTGGTGGTGGTGGTGGCAGGGATGATGGGGTGGTGTTTCCTGGCCTTTGGGCTTGGAGGCAGGAGCCCCTCTCAGTTCAGTCACTCTGAGTCATGGCTTTCCCAGAGAAATAAGAAAGAGAGGGGGTTCTTAAAACATCAGAAATATAAATGGCTTTTTCTGGTTCCTATTGCTCTCTTTCACTCCATTCATAAAATCCAGTTCATTACTAAAAGGTCATTAACTTAGTTGTCAAACCAGGTTGATAAAGCTGGCATCCTGTATTCAAGCAGAACTGAGGGGTTTATGGGCCTCAAGAAAGCCCTACAGAATATCAGGGCTTGAAATCTTAACTCATCTAGCCCAACTCTCTTCTTTTACAGATGAGAAAAATGAACCCCCAGAGGGGAATGGACCTGCCTGAGACAGTGGCAGATCTGTGACCAGAACACAGGGCTTCTGACTCCCAGTTAAATGCTTTTATTTTGATACATTTTAACTTCTCATTCCCTCATTTTACACCCGATTACCGAGTCCTTACTATCTTCCAGGTGCTGTTGGGGAGGGGGTCATGAAGGGAGGCAAAGAGATGAAAACAATGCAATTCCTGCCTTCAGGGAGCTGTTTCCTTAGATTTGTGGTTCTTAGGGAGAAAAAATAAAAACCTATGAGTCAGACTCTCACCTTATATTATCTCCTATAGGTGATGATGGAAGAGGAGAAGAAGAGAGGACACACTTTTTTCTCCTTAAGATTTATAAGTTTGGCTTCACTGATTCTGAGACCCCAGGGTGGCCAAGGACAAAGGAAGAGACATGGCCACGCTGGGAGAAGAGGGAGTAGGGGTGATAATAATCAGGTCACTGCCAGCAGGCCTGGTTAGGGGTTAGGAACAGTGACAGCAGCTCACACTGGTATGGAGATGTACAGGTGGCAAGCCTCCAATCAGGTGCATTGTTTTTCATTGGATCCCAAGGCAGTTCCCTGAGGTGAGCAGAGCATTGACCTTATCCCCACTCTAGGGGTGAGGAGGATGAGGTTGAGAGAGCTTAGGGAACTAGCTAAAGCCAGTAAATGCCAGCACCCAGCCAGGAACTCCTACTCTAGTGCTCTTTCTACCTCTGGGAGTGGGGAAGTTGGGTTGGGTTGGAGGGTGGGGATAAAGCAGTAGAAAGAAGCGGTCAGCCACAAGGATAGGCCAAGTCTTCCTCCACGCAGTTTTATTTTGATCGCTACATTCTGCCAGTCATAGAGAACTCTGCTCTGAAGAACTAGAAGCACTTTGCAGGCCTGAATGAGCTCATTCAGCGCACTCTTGCCAGAGAGAGAGAGAACTCCAAATGGAGGCTCTGTCTAGGGTCACCAGCACATAAGAGAAAACAGGACCCAGGTTCCCTGACTCTTTGCCCTCATGCGCCAAGAGATGTGACGCAAATCCTGCCTGCTTCTGTGAGCATCAAGAGTGTCATAGGAAAAAAAAAAAAAAAAAAAAAAAAAAAAAAAAAAAAGAGGTATCTTCCAGGACCTCGTTCCTTCCCTGAAGAAATGGGTTAATGCACATCCTAAGGGGCCTCGGCCCAAGAGCCCATCCCTTGGCCCAAGAGCCATTTCCAGGGCAGAGAAATCTCAGAGCAGGGAGTACCACAGCCACCTCCGTCACCCCTGTGAACAGGTTTGGGTGCGAGAAGAGGGGAGCTTAGTGAAGCCTGCTCAGATTTTGCTAGTGTCGCAAAACGTTGGTAGGGATTGGGGTATCAGGGAGTCTGAGGCTCTAACCAGTATTTCTTGCCGTCAGTAGGCAGGATGTCTAGGAGCTGCCTGAGGTCAGGGTCAAGGCCTCGTGTTGCGAGGTTGTGGTGTCTTGACCCCAGTTCCTGAGCCCCCTCCAGCACCCCCAGCCTGCAGGGTGAGGGGTAGGGAGGGACGAAGTGCAAGCCTTGGAGGAGCGCAAGGTGCGGCCAAGCAGGGAGTCAGAGCCCCCAGCCCCGAGAGGGCTCCCGTGCCCTCCCAAGCTCACTCCCGACTCCGCGCCTAGCTCTGCGCTCCCACGGCGCCCCCAGACCGCCCCTTACCTGTCCCGCCGCGGACGGTCCCGCCTCCTCCGCGGGGCTCGGGGGCTCGGCATGGGCCGGTGAACGACGGCTCCCCCGCCTCGCGGTCGCGGTGGAACTCCCAGGAGGGCTCCCCTGCTCCCGGCCCCGCGTCCCTGAGCCGCCGCCGCTTCAGCACCGCGGACAGCTCCCGCCCGCCGCCCGCCGCCGCCGCCCGCCCCTCCCCGCGCGGTCCCGGGAGCCCCGCATCCTGGCCGGGCCCCGCCGCCGCCGCCGCGCAGCCCTCGGCCCGGCCCGAGGCGGCTTCGCGCCGACTTGGGAGAGCAGCGAGGAGGGTCCCCCTCCTCCCCGCCTCCCGCCGCCGCCGCCGCCTCCCTGTCGCTTCCGTGCTCCGTGCTCCCTTCCACGCTCCGGAATCAGCCCACCAGGGACTCCGGACCCGGCTCCGGGGCGGGGCGGGGCGGGAAGTCGGAGAGCCTAAAGGAGGCGGCGAAGCGAGGGGCGCGCAGCTGGAACCCGCGTACCCGCTTCCTGGAGCCAAGCCCTCTTTCCCAGCCCTTCTCTCCCCTCCTCCCGCGCACCCCAGAGCGATGGGAGGCCCTTGGGCTTCTTGAAGCATTTTGGAGCTCCTGGGCTCCCAAGCCAGCCCTGAGTTTTTAACATTGATCTGCCCTAAAAAGAAAAACAAACAGAAAGCATTTATTGAGCACCTACTATATACCAGACACCAAGCCCGATAATGTATTTAATCAACATAAGCTAGTTTAATTTTCTTAACAACTCTATGAGGCAATATAGTCCCCTCCCCCTCCCCCTCCCCCTCCCCCCCTCCAATTTTGCAGACGAGGACTCTGGGCTCACAGGGATGAAATCGCATGATTGGGACATTCAGTGCTGTGCTGGGAAGGGCACAGGTTTTAAAGCTCATGGACCTAAGTTTTGGTCCTAGGGTCCCACTTGCTGTATAACCTGGAGCAAGTTACCTAACCTCTTAAAGCCTCAGGTTTCTCATGGACAAAGTGAGGGGTCATATGACGACAAAATGAGATGACATGTGTGACACATTGGCACTCAATAGGCCCGCAGTGAGTGAGCGTCCCCCTGACTTTTCCCAGCAAGAGCCCTGAGATCCGAATGCAGGCCTTTGGCTGCTTTGTCTCCACCCTGTGCTGTTCTTTATCCACCTCCGCCTCAGTTTCCTTTTTTTTTTTTTTTTTTTGCATGGGGATGCCCTATCTTGAGTGTTACTAGTGGATGAACCTATTCTTCGAGTGCCTTCACAAGGTCTTGAGTCTCACCAAAGTCCGAGGAGGTCAGGAGGAGAGAGTATTCTCATTTTCTGAAGGTAAGTGTAGGTTTGCAAAGTAAACCCCAGAGCAGGCTGCAGCTGGGGCTGGAAGACACAAGGAACCAGAGTCTGGCAGTGGGATTCCACTAGCATCCACAGTCTCCTAGCATCCAGCTGAGGATGCTATAGCACGTGGCATGGTGGGCTCCAGGATTCCCTCACTCCCACAGAATATGGGCATCTGGCACAGTTCAACGTAGCTCCTAGAGTGCACAGTAGGAGCCAGGAGCAAGTCCACATCATGGGGCTTGGGTCTTCTTCCCTTTAAGGCAGGACAGAGAACTCCCATATCCTGGGGTCTGTCTCAGGGCTGGTATTGGTGTTTAACTTGTTGGGTGCTAAATATATTATTGTTCTTCCTGTCTCTGCCCTATTAGTGGATAATGCAGTGATAAGCACCTGAGGCTATCGAGGCTCTTGGATCACTCATCTGAGGCCCATACATCGTCTTCACAGACACCCTCCTCCTTAAAACACAGACATACAGACACACACACAATACAGACACTCATAGACACACACAGACACACACACACACAAGACATTGTCTCTGATGTCAGGCCACCCTCCTGCACCTTTGCTTTCTCTGGCCTTCCTCTCACAGGGGCTCATGGCCCCCTACTTGGCCTTGGCCTCCCTGTGCTACTCCCCTCCCTACCCTGGCTTTGCTCCATGCCTCGGCTGCATACTGAAATACTAATTGAAAGGATAATAAAAAAGCCAGTGAAGCAAAAGCCGCATATAAATTCTAAATACTAATGTTGATAATTATATGCTGCTGCCTGGAGGGAAAACTCAAAGAGAGGCTGTTGGTGTTGTATCAAGGGCCCTGGCCTGGTGCCAGGAGACCCAGGTTCTAGTCTTGCCTTTGTCATTAATTGGCTGTGCGACCTTAGGCAGTCGCCTAATCTTCCTGGGCCTTTGCATTCTTATAATTCAGTAGCTTTGAAGAAACTATAAGTGCAATCAGCAATGTATGATGCTTGTGACAGAGAATAGTGGGTAATGCAGTGATAAGAATTTCTTCTCGGGAAACTAACCTTTACCTCTCACAAGGTATGAGGGTGGCTTAGGGACTGAAGAATCTATAACCATGCAAAGTTTCCATTCTTTTTCCATTCCCTCTCTTTATCCCTCCCTTCCTTTTTCCATCAAGCATTTCCTGCCATGTAATGAAAATCAACCCCTCTGTTAGAAACCAAGAATGGAAAGTATAAACCATTGTCCAGGCCTTTGAAGGAGCTGCAGAGAAGGGGATGCGGTCGATAGACATGTTGACCAGCAATTCCAACACATTGTGATAAATGCTGTCACGGAGTAAGTGAAGAGTGCCAGAGAAGAAAACAACTCACTCTGCCTGGTGAAGTCCCAGGAGGCTTCCTGGAGAAGGTCTGAGTTTTATTAAAGGATGAGACAGTCACCAGGCAGGCCATGGGAGGAGGGGATTGTTGGTAGGAAGGCCGGAGTGAACAGATGAGCCTGAAGGACTGATGAGGCAGCTCCACCGAGCCCAGGAAAGAGGTGGTGAGAACTTGAGCAAGGCAGAGTCAACAGGATGGGAGCAGGGAAGGGATTTAAGACACTTCTAGGTGAAAACAAAGAGGAGAGATTGGTTGTGGGGAAGGGAGCAAGGCCTCAAGGATAACGCTGGGGGCTCCTGTTGCTGGGAAGCTAATGTTATTTACTAGAGGGCATCAGGAGGGGAGCAAACTGCTTACCCTGGGTAATGCTGCTGAGTGCCACAGCCCCTCAGTTTCTAGGCACTCTCTCTTTTTTTTCTTTTAATTTTATTTCCCCTTTGGTTCCTAGAAAATTTTCTTAAGCCAAAAAGGCTCCTCCCATCTTATCTTAATTATCTGAATGGAAAAGGGAAAGGCCCAGGCTCGGGCCAGGTGAGCTGACTGGGGCAGAGCAGCCCTGGAAGCTCACCTGGAGGCAGCAGGCATCCTCACTGGGACCAGGGTGAGGCCCACAGGTAAGGGACAGAGTAGGCACTGGCTGAAAACCTGGGAGGGGGTGCCCTCTTGTCCTCTTCCCCTCCCACCTCTCTGACATTCCTTAAGTGAAATCCAGCCCTAGAGGGTTCTGTTTTAGTTGGAGTCAGCTCCAGCTGCTAATCTCATCCCACCTGGGGACTTCCCTTGGTAAGCTTTTTCATGCATAAACTCTTAGTTCTTTTTACAAGTGGTTGATTGCCTTACAAGTGTTCCCTAGGGAATGTAAATCAGCACCAAGCATAGAGAGATCTGTCCCACTACTACTTCAATAGGCCACACATTGGGAGAGATGCTTCCCTTAAGAGGACAGACGAACCCCACCCCTGGCCTAGTGAGCCCTCTACCTCGGAGTTGAGCTCACGGCCAAGGCCATATGGCTGTGACCCACAAAGCCCTGGCTAAAGGAGGGATTGTCTGACAGAGGATAGGGACAGGTGGGCCTTTGGACTGCCTATCAGCCAAATCCTGCACTCATGGATATGGCTCCAGAATGACACAGTTCCAAGGAAGGGTGCATATGTGGCTGTAAGCAAATAGTGGGAACAAATTTTTTTTTTTTTTTGAGACGGAGTCTCGCTCTGTTGCCCAGGCTGGAGTGCAGTGGCTGGATCTCAGCTCACTGCAAGCTCCGCCTCCCGGGTTTATGCTATTCTCCTGCCTCAGCCTCCCGAGTAGCTGGGACTACAGGCGCCCGCCACCTCGCCCGGCTAGTTTTTTGTATTTTTTAGTAGAGACGGGGTTTCACTGTGTTAGCCAGGATGGTCTCGATCTCCTGACCTCGTGATCCACCCGTCTCGGCCTCCCAAAGTGCTGGGATTACAGGCTTGAGCCACCGCGCCAGGCCGGGAACAAATTTTTGACTCTTAATGCAACAGAGAACCCTGGAGCCCCTCATTACTTCTGAGTCAGACCCTTTGGTTCGAGGCAGACCCCCAACAATGAAGTCTAGAGTCGTCTGTCTTTTAAACTTCTCATTTGGGGGGCTTTGGAAGTACATTACCACAGCCACACACTTCTTCTCTCCATAGGAGACTGCAAAACTGAAGATGAAGCCATTTCTCTAGAAACACACTGATTCATGCCCAGGAAAGAAGATGAGGAGAGTTCTTAGCACCAGTCCCGCCCGATTCCCTGATTCCTGCCAGGCACACACTCACTCAAGCCTGGGGAGCAGAGTGGATGAGTTACTGCAAATTTGAGAGGCAGAATCAGAGCATAAAATGGAGGAACCCAGCCGCCGGAGACTGCACAGCTCTAAACTCCAGCACTAACTCTGGCATCCACAGGCTGCTCGGGGCATGTGAGCATTTGCACCCTGGCAGAGAAACCTGCACTCTTGCACTTTCCCACTTTGCTGGAGCAAGGATGAGTGAGCGTATATGTGTGAGAGGTTGGGGCTGCCAGGGTAGGGCTTATCAACACTGGCAAGCAGATGGCAGGGTTCTTTCACCTGATATGGTGACAAAATGAAAATGAGCGGAAGAATACACTTTTTTTTTTTTTTTTTTGAGACAGAGTCTCACTCTGTCACCCAGGCTAGGGTGCAATGGCATGATCTTGGCTTACTGCAACCTCCGCCTCCCAGGTTCAAGCAATTCTCCTGCCTCAGCCTCCCAAGTAGCTGGGATTACAGGCATGTGCTACCATACCTAGCTAATTTTTGTATTTTTAGTAGAGATGGGGTTCACCGTGTTGGCCAGGCTGGCCTTGAACTCCTGACCTCAGGTGATCCACCCGCCTCGGCCTCCCAAAGTGTTGGGATTGCAGGCATAAGCCACTGTGCCCGGCCTAGCATTCTTTATATTTGCTTGCACACTACAATTTTTTTTTTTTTGAGACAGGGTCTTACTATGTCACCCAGGCTGGAGTGCAGTGTTGCAATCATGGCTCAACACACAACAATTTTTGAGGCATCTGCTTTGCCATTATCTCATTTCATTCTTATAAACATGTATAATTCCCAGTTTACAGATGAGGAAAACTAGAAGCTAAGTAACCAGAGAAGCTAAGTAACTTCCAACTTGGAAAAAATAGTCAGGGATCAATAACAAGCCAAAAGAAAAAATGAAACTGATGCATAATCCTGCCTTCTTCCCGCCCTTGAAGCCAGAGTCAGTGTGATGGGCCTGGGGGAGCTGCAGAAGGAGGCCTTCTTTGCCTTCACCCTGAACTGGGACAATGCAGAGTGGACCCAAGCTCCTATAAATCCTCGACTGGAGCCCTTTAAAGAGCTGAGACCAGGACCTAGTACTGCTCCCATCTTTGTGCATGTGTGTATTTGTGTGTGTGTGTGTGTGTGTTTATGTAAGGTAGGGTGTGTTTGCCCCATGAATGGCTTTCTGAGCTAGGAAAGTGAGCCTTTCTCCCTCTGTGTAAAGGAAAGAACTTTCCTTGTGCCTTCCTGAGGGCCTGGGGAGGCAGGGCACTGGAAGGCAAAAGGTTATTGGTACTAAGAAAACATCCCTGGAGAAGTTGGAGAACTTGTTATACTCTTCGGTCCAGGACATGAAAGAGAGTCCGTTTTGAGTTCCTACTCTGTATTAGACAGTTTTATCTTTTAATCCTCAAAATAATTCAGTAAGGTTGTTTTTAATCAAGGCTCATGGAAGTTAAATTAATATACTAGATTCATACACTCAGCAAATGACTGGGCAAGATTTGAAGCCAGGTCTGTGTGATGCCAAAGCTGATTTTTTTCCCCCACTCTTTGCCCCAGCAACCTTACTCATCTGCATCATTGTCCAAGGAATTGTGATATTTAATGAGGGAGCAGAAAGAGAAACAAGAGGAAATGACTTCAAAATGTACAGAGAGTCTCTGGACATGCACCCCTGCTCAGGTGGAATGTGAGTATGCAAGGCCCCAAATTCTCTGCTAGATCAGGAACGTGGACTTGCTGAACTCAAAGGCTGAGCCTTTCGTTATGTTCTGTTCTTTTCTCTTTTGTTTTATCTTAATTTTTCTGATGTTCCTTTTGAAGATTGCAGCCTAATTCAACTGGGTTAAGGGAACCCAAGAGTGAATAGGTGAGGGAGGGAGGAGCACTGGGAGCACCACCCTGGGGGCTAGCAGGGTCTGCAAGCAGAGGGGAAAGTGAAAAAATGTCCAGGGAGAAGGGGAGACACTCAGGCTACTGTTTCCCTTTTGCCAGAACACCCACTCCCAAGGATTCTCCTCTTCTTGTGCCTTGGAAGATGTGTGTGTGTGTGTGTGTGTGTGTGTGTGTGTGTGAGAGAGAGAGAGAGAGAGAGAGAGAGAGAGAGGGAGAAGAAGGGATAAGCCAGTGAGGCCATGCTACTTGCAGTTATCAGCTTCTTGATCCCTGGTCGCCCATGATCCCAGCAGCAAGCAGTGCTTGGGGCATGCATGTAAGGCTATACATTACAGCAAGCACATACTTGGTTTCACTGAAGCCTTCATCCCATCTCTCCTCCACACCCTGGTATATAATCCTCTCCCTCTGGCTCCCAAGCCTGTTATTCCAGCACAAGCTGTGGGCCCTAACTATACTGTGATGGCAGGGCTCTGCCATGTCAATGAGAATGTTAACTAGAGTAGCGAAGGCACACTGAGCCAGGTTGGGCACTGGAGAGCTATTGAGAGAGAGGTACAGTGGAGATAGAAGGAGAAGGCTCGGTGAGGTGGCTCATGCCTGTAATCCCAGCACTTTGGGAGGCCAAGGCAGGTGGATTGCTTGAGGTCAGGACTTCGAGACCAGCCTGGCCAACATGGTGAAATCCTGATTCTACTAAAAATACAAAAGTTAGCTGGTCTTGGTGGCATGCCTGTAGTCCCAGCTACTCAGGAGGTTGAGGCAGGAGAATTGCTTGAAGCCAGGAGGTGGAGGTTGCAGTGAGTCGAGATTACACCACTGCACTCCAGCCTGGGTGACAGAGGGAGATTCTGTCTAAAAAAACAAAAAAACAAAACAAAACAAACAAACAAACAAAAAAAACAGACAGAAGGAGAGATGGATGGATGGTAGACTTTTTTTGAGCTCCTGCCATGTGCCAGGAACTGTGTCAGGAGTTTTAAAAAATGTACTATCTCAATGAATTATCTATTAAATCTATGATGTAAACATTTACTATAAAATATAATTTGTACTGATTCTTAAATAATGTAACAGATGCCAGGTCTTGTGTGGATGCTATATACACTGTTTCATTTTGTCTTAACAATACTTCATTTCTTTGGTGCTAGGAGAACAATCATTGCAGTGATCTCTAACCCCTGCCTGAGGAGATGCTGTGGCAGGCTGGTGGAATGAGCAGGATTCTTTTCATCAGGCACACCTAGGTTCACATCATGGTAGGTTTGTCAATACATGTTTGCTCTTTTTTGGAAGGCAATTTGGTACCATGTATCAAGGGACAGAGTAAGTTCACTACTGGGAAGCCATCCTAAGGCAATATTAATAGGTAACAAGTTTTGAGTAACTACTACATGCCAGGCACTGGTTTAGATAAATAATCTGATTTAATTCCTTTTTTTTTTTTGAGACAGAGTTGCTCTGTCACCCAGGCTGGAGTGCAGTTGTGCAATCTTGGCCCGCTGCAACCTCCGTCTCCTGGGCTCAAGTGATTCTCATGCCTCAGCCTCTCAAGTAGCTGAGATTATAGGCACGCACCCACCATGCCTGGCTAATTTTTGTATTTTAGTAGAGACGGGGTTTTACCATGTTGCCCAGGGCGGTCTTGAACTCCTGAACTCAGGTGATCTGCCCACCTTGGCCTCTCAAAATGCTGGGATTACAGGCGTGAGCCACCATGCCTGGCAATCTGATTTAATTCTAAGAACCCCACAAGGTAGGTATTATTATCATCTCTATTATGCAGATGTGAAAACAGGGACATATAATTTACCCAATGGCTTGTAAGGACAGAGCCCAGATTCCAACTCAGGCAGTCTGGCTTCAAGGCCTCACTCTTAACCTTAATACCATACTAACTGTGTAAGCTTTGCACACAAAACTAGCCATCACAGTATTAATTTTCATTACAGAAAAATTGGAACATATATAAATGTCCAAAAAATAGGGCAATGGGTAAACAAATTTAAATGATATTTTAAGAGTTTGCAATATCATGGGAGAAATGCTTATGTTATAATGAAGTGGAAAAAAGCAGGTTACAAAATTGCACATATAATATAACCGCAAGTATGCCAAAGAGCCCATAAAAATCTTAGGAGGAATTAAAACAAAATGCTATTAAGGGTTGTCCCTTGATGGAGATAACTATGGTTCATTTAAACATTCCACTTTATTCTGCTTTTGTATTTTCTAACTGTCTGCAATATACATGCACTACCTTAAAATTATTGTAAAGCTTAAATAAAAATAAATATCCACTGAGTGAATGATTGCTGCATTGGATACCCTTTGAAGACTCATCCTCTCTCTCAAAATCTTTATTCCCAGCAGGAACAGTGGTGGGATTGGGGAGTGACCTCTACCCCGGCCTGCCTCGGTGGAAGAATAATAGTAAATGAGGTCACATTTCTAAAGGATTATGTTCTCCTTACAGCCCTAGTGATCCTCACAGAAAAAAGGAAGGCCAATAAAAAGCAGCAGGGAGGATGCAGGGAGTGGGAAACACAATGGCAGGGGAGAAAGAGGTGGCAGAGGAGATGACTTGGGGAGGAAAGGGGAAGAGATCAAGGAAACCTTGAACATCCAGAAGGGTCAGGAAACCGGGAGGGGAAAGTGAATGAGTGATGAGGCATGATAAAGAGAGGGCAGATGAGAGAGATACAGAGAGAGAGAGAGAGAGAGAGAGAGAGGGAGAGAGTCTACACAGCAAACTGGTAAGGGATATAATTCATTGCACTCTGCTAAGCTGCAACGTTTTTCTCCAATGTTACAGAAACCATTTTCTTCAGTTAAATGCTAAAAATCTAGGGGAAGCCTTTTCCTGGGTTTGCAACTTGAATCTCTCTCCCTGCCTGGCCTTCCCCACCATCCTCAAGGCTCCAGCCAAGAGTACCTCTTTGGACTGTAGCCATTACAGTGTTCAAGGGACAACCAGGCCTATCCCTGCTTCAATCCAGTCAGCCAATACTGGGAGTTTTGGTACCAATGGACAAGCATTAGGACATAAACACAGGATTAAAGCTCAGCTGTTTCAGAGCACAGTGTACAAAGGCTGCTTAAAGCTTCCAGTTTGCCAACCAAATCATGGAACAACGTAAGATCTTCAAGAATCATCTGTAGAATTCAACCACAGAGAAAGAAATGAGGCCCACAGAGAAGAGTTGGCCAGGGCCAACAGCTGGTTGGGCTTTGTGATTCCTTACCCAGTAGAATGATAGCTTCTGATAGGAGTGATGTTTTGTGTTTTCAAAGTGCTTGGTGTGAATCTGACTACTCTTTTTACCTTCATAATATGCACTGGGGTAGGTAACCCAGTAATAAGTTCTATTTTTGTAGGTAGAAAATCAGCAGCTCAGACAGCTCATAGAATATTCTCCCAGCATCACTGAGCTGACAACTGCTGGAACTGGGGCTCACACTAAATCTTCTTGGGAACATGTATGGGGGGCTTTTTGCGAGGCCACACACTCTCCAGAGGAACTTTCAGTCATGGAAAGTGAGGAGCAGTTTTGATTTCTGCAGTTTGCTGGAGCCTTCGGGTCAAAGTTTCTTCTTGGTGCAGCACAGCAAGTGTTAGAGGCATACAGTGAGTGTGTCCAAGTTTTTATCATAATTTTCTGGTTTCTGCTTTAAAATCCTCTACTTGGCTACAGTTTTGATAGTGTGAGGCCTCAAACCCATGATCACTGAGAACCATTGAGAAAGCATTTACTATATATAGAAAACAGGGTAGGTTCTGGGGATACAAAGAGATATGAGATATTGCTCTGGTTAGCAAAGACAGGATGATTTTAGCTGTGGAATAAGGACACATACCTACATGTACAAAGAGATAACAAGTCTGGGTTCTCCACAGTGTACTCCCTTTGCATGTACCATACTGCTTCTTTGAAATCCCTTACCGCACTCTTTTTTTTTTTTTTAATAGAGATGGTGTCTTGTTCTGTTACCCAGGCTGGAGTGCAGAGGCGTGATCATAGCTCACTGCAATTGACCTCCTGGGCTCAAGCAATCCTCCTGCCTTAGCCTCCCAAAGTGCTGAAATTATAGGCGCGTGCCACCATACCTGGCTAATTTTTTTATTTATTATTTATTTTTTGTAGGGACAGGGTCTCATTTTGTTTCTCAGGCTGGTCTCGAACTCCTGGCTTCAAGTGACCCTCCTGCCTCAGCCTCCCAAAGTGCTGGGATTACAGATGTAAGCCATCACATCTAGCCAACCCACCCATCATTAAAAGCTCAGCTCGGCCAGACACAGTTGCTCACACCTGTAATCCCAGCAATTTAGGAGGCTGAGGCAGGCGGATCATCTGAGGTCAGGCATTCAAGACCAGCCTGGCCAACACAGTGAAACCCCGTTTCTACTAAAAATACAAAAAATTAGTCGGGCGTGGTGGCGCGCGCCTGTAATCCCAGTACTTGGTAGGCTGAGGCAGGAAAATCGCTTGAATCAGGGAGGCGGAGGTTGCAGAGCCGAGATTGCACCATTGCATTTCAGCTTGGGAAACAAGAGCCATACTGTGGAAAAAAAAAAGCTCAGCTCAGGGGCTTCCTCCTTGGTGTCTTCTCCCAGACTTCTCCACCTGGGCTGGATGTCCCCTTTCTGGTTTCCTGTAATAGCTCGTATTTTCCCTCCCATAGCACTCAGAGCATTGTACTTTTACATCTTACTTGTCTCTCCTTCACTTGACTCTGAGTTTCCGGGAGGAGGTTGGGTCTGTATTTCTATCCCTTGTACCTAGCTTATGCCTGACGTAAGTAAACATGTAATAGATGTTTGCTGAATAAAGAAAAGCAATCATTCTGCCTCTACTGCCTCCAGTATACAAGCTCTAAGCCCCTTGCAGCTCTGATGTCCTGAGACCTCATTCTTGCTGTTTGAAGCATGGATTTCAGTGACAGAGGACTCAATTCATTGAGGCAAGGCATGACTTCACTTAGTAGTAAAGGAAACCACCTCAATGTAGCCCCTGTTTTCCTCCTCAAGTACCTAATGATAAATCGATCATGAACAACAGTGGGGACTTGTGGCTTACTTCACATCTCTTTTGTTAGACTGACTGGGGCTGGAAGAAGTCCAGCAGAAACTTGCTGTCCACTTCTAACAAGGTCTTACTCATGTACCTGGTTGCCAGGCAGGTGAGGCTGGGAAAATTCAGTGACTAGACAACACAGAATATGCAAGAAAGGAAACTAGCTAAGAGTATTTGCAGATTAGAATGGCAAGGAAATGTGATGGAAACAAACATTCAAAGTACCTGCCAGGCTTTTAATAATGTCAGAGGAGAAGAGCCTGGAACCAGCTGGAGGAAAAAGATAAGAAACACATTTATTTCCTCTGCCTGGACCACATCGACTATCCCCCCACTCCCACCCCTATACCTTGTGTTTTACTATTAGAAAACAATTGGTCGCATTTCTCAGGCAAGCTTCATTGTGTCAATCTCTCTTAAGCAGGAAAAACTGAGTCCAAGATGTCAGCAAATTTGTTTGGCAGCCGCTCAGGGGCTGTTTTGCTATCCATGGTGCTGACAGCCCTATAGGGCCCCCAAACCTCTGAGTCTTTAACCAGGTTCTTCTGCCGCCGCAGACGACCCTGTGATGAATGATAGAAAGAAGCTGGGATGTGGACGAGGCAAACCTGAAGTCCTATCTAGAAATATGGGTTCACAGTCAGACTATTTTCTGAAACCTTGGTGCCAGATGTTTTCCAGAATTCAGATTTTTTTCAGATTTTAACAAGGAAAGATGGTGCACCTACCGTATGTTATACAAAATCCTTAGTGAGGTCTGAGGCAGCACCACATAACCAACCACATCAATATCTCTTCAGTAAAATGTATGACTAGTCATCCTGAGGGTGATCAATAAAGATGTTGAATAATCTTATGGTGGTTCAGGTCAGGGTCTTCCTCCGAATGAGTTCTCTTTAGGCTTACAAAAAAACTTTTGGTTTCAGAGTGTTTTGGATTTCAGAATTTGGGTTAAGGAATTGTGAGCTCACAGCAGTTCCAACTCCACTTCAGGTAAACTGACCTGTAAAAATTCCTGCGATTGATCACACTTTCTAAGCTTCTAAATGTCCTGGCAGGGAGTTGGAGGCAGGGGATGGGTGGGAATGAAACTAAAGCTTGGACCATCTATTTCTCAAACTCACCGCACCCTCAAAGGTTCACAGGCATAGAACTTTCTCCTCAAGTCAAATAGCAAATAATTACTGAGGAATAGCTACAGATCCTGGAAGCCTCATGGGTGACACACAGACTGAAAAATTAAAAGGCCATTAGCACTTTTTTACTACTCAGAAGACTGATTGTCCCTTGACCCTGGGTAATCTTACATTTCCTAACACCCAACCATGAGCATAGTTGGAATTCCTGTAATGGGGGAAGAATGTTCTGTTATCAGTGCCTAAAAATGGCTACTAGCCCTAGTGACTGCTCGCTACCTGCCACATTCTGTACAAACTGCTTGACACGCATTAGCTCTCTTATCCTTATCACTGCCTTAACACAGTTGTAAGGCAGTGTTATCCTCCCATTTTGCAGGTTAGGAAACTGAGGTTCAGAGGTTAAACAATACACCTTAACTCATAAAGCCAGTAAATGGTGGAAATGGGGATTTGAATCCTGATCAGTCTGACTTCAATGCCTGCACTGCTTCTCTCTTGCCTTCACAGTCTCACTGCCATGGGTCTTGGCTTGAGTGTGAACAGAGAATTAAATTGCTGCTAGTCTTGGATCAGTGTACTCTGTGGTGGGTTTTTAGTTAACTATGCTGTGAAATGATGTATATTTACATTTACAATATATTGTTCAACTTAAAAAAAATTATACAAGTAGGCCAGGCATGGTGGCTCATGCCTGTAATCCCAGCACTTTGGGAGGCTGAGGCGGGGCAGATCACATGAAGTCGGGAGTTCGAGACCAGCCTGACCAACTGGAGAAACCCTGTCTCTACTAAAAACACAAAATTAGCTGGGCATGGTGGTGCATGCCTGTACTCTCAGCGAGTGGGGAGGCTGATGCAGTAGAATCGCTTGAACTGGGGAGGCAGAGGTTGCAGTGAGCGAAGATCGCGCCATTACACTCTAGCCTGGGCAACAAGAGCGAAACTCCATCTCAAAAAAAAAAAAAAAAAAATATATATATATATATATATATACACACACACATACAAGTAATAATTGCTTATGAAGTGGAGAAGTCAACGGTATAAGGGTGCTCCCTGCCTATGGCCTCCCCAAGCCCACTTCCAACTAATCAACTATGCATTGTATATCCTTCCAGAAGTTCATGTGTACTTTTCAGTACAATAGGAGATTATACATAATCCACCATGGCATTATTTTTGGCCTTAATAATGTATCTCGGCCAGGCGCGGTGGCTCACGCCTGTAATCCCAGCACTTTGGAAGACCGAGGTGGGCGGATCACAAGGTCAGGAGATTGAGACCATCCTGGCTAACATAGTGAAATCTCATCTCTACTAAAAATACAAAAAGTTAGCCAGGCACGGTGGCGGGCACCTGTAGTCCCAACTACTCGGGAGGCTGAGGCAGGAGAATGGCCGTGAACCCGGGAGGTGGAGCTTGCAGTGAGCCGCGATGGCGCCACTGAACTCCCGCCTTGGGGACAGAGCAAGACTCCATCTCAAAAAAAAAAAGCATCTCTCCCTATCTAAACATACAGAATACCTCATGTTTGTTTTTATTATATTAATTTTTTAAAAGACATGATAAATGTACCAGGCAAACAGCAGTGAAAGGGATACATTTCTAATTACTAGGCTTTAAGGCAGGTAGATACAGCTGTTTGTTTTTGAGGAAGCACAACACAGTGGTTAAGAGCATAGAGCATTTGGAGATAAGTCCCCAGTCTGTCCCTTATGGACCTTGTAATTTTGGGTAAATCTTAAGTCTCTCTGAACCTCAGTTTTTTTTTTTTTTAATCTGTAAAGTGGGACTAATCATGGAACTATATACACAAGAAAAGATAAGGCAGTGAATGGATTTAGTACCATGCCTGCCGCCTGCCGGGCACAAAGCAAATTATTATGGTTCAAATAGGAAGCAGCCACGCTCCTACTGCTACAACAGATATATAAGAGTCCTCCTAAATTTGCTTTAGGTTAGCCCTTAGTTGATAACACTGAGTTTGTTTTGTTTTGTTTTTAATCCTGGAAAGTTGGAATAGGTGGATCCAGGGATCTCTTGCTCTCCTACCCACCCTACTTCACCAATTACAAATTAACTACACTCAAACAAGTTTGGAAGCACTGCTCTTGGCAGATTTAACTTTGTACCTCGGACACTGAGCTCCTGCCCTGGGAGTGGAGGTAGGGTGGGTATATAGAACTCAGGGTGCAAAGCATTGAGTTTGGAGCTAGAAGTTCTAACCCTAAATCTGTTACCACCTTGCTGGGTGACTTGGATAGATTCAGTATTCTAGACTTTTAAAATTAAATTTTGTTTTTATATATATATTAGAGGCAGGGCTTTGCTCTGTTGCCCAGGCTGCAGTGCAGTGGCACCTTTTTAGCTCACTGTAGCCTCAAATTCCTGGGCTCAAGTGATCCTCCCACCTCAGGCTCCCAAGTACCTAGGACTACAGGTGAGTGCCACCATGCTCGGCTAATTATTTTTTAAACTTTTTTTTTTTTTTTTTTTTTTTGTAGAGACAGAGTCTCAGTATATTTCTCAGACTGGTCTTGAACTGCTGGCCTTAAGTAATCCTCCCACCTTGGCCTCCCAAAGTGCTGTGATTACAGGCTTGCACCACTGTACCTGGCTGATTCTAGGGTTTTGTTCTGATTTTCAAGATTCTGCTTAAAAAAAAAAAAAAAAAAAAAAATTCCAAGACTATGCAGATGTAGCTGCAGGGAACTGGTGTCCTTAGAAAGCTGCAGGTAGGTCTGGTTTTGGTGTTTGGTCCACTTGGAAAAGCAGAATGCTGCTTAAGCATTGCAGGGTCTAGAATCAGAAAAGCAGGTTCAGATTTTGACTCAGCCACTTCTATGCTGGGTACATGACAACCTCTCTGAACCTTAATTTCTTCATGATGTAACATGGGGTTAATAATAGTACCTTTCTTTAAAATAGTACTTTTTTTTGGATCCATTCATTCTACAAATATTTGTTGAATGTTCATCGTGAGCCAGGCACTGTGCTAGACATTGTCATACAATTATGAGAAAAACAAATGAAACTTAGCAGACTAGCACAGAACAAAACAATACCTGAATAATAATATCAACAAAATTAAGATGGTAACTGTGACAAGTGCTACCACCAATGGCAATATGGCCTTATGAGAAACTATTTTGGAGGGACCTGATGTGCTAAGGTTTTCCTGGGAAGGTGATACTTGCACTGAGCACTGAAGAATGAGGATAACTAACTAGATAAAAGGAGAAACAGGATGTACAAAAGTTCTGTAGTGAAAGATAAGAAAGAAGGCCAGTGAGGTGGGAAGAGAATAAAATAAAACATGTCGGCCGGGCGCGGTGGCTCAAGCCTGTAATCCCAGCACTTTGGGAGGCCGAGACGGGCGGATCACGAGGTCAGGAGATCGAGACCATCCTGGCTAACACGGTGAAACCCCGTCTCTACTAAAAAATACAAAAAAAAAACTAGCCGGGCGAGGTGGCGGGCGCCTGTAGTCCCAGCTACTCGGGAGGCTGAGGCAGGAGAACGGGCGTGAACCCGGGAGGCGGAGCTTGCAGTGAGCTGAGATCTGGCCACTGCACTCCAGCCTGGGCGACAGAGCGGGACTCCGTCTCAAAAAAAAAAAACCAAAAAAAAAACATGTCACAAAGCAAGGGTGGAGAGATAAACAAGGTCTAGGCCATGTTTTGTTTTTATTCTAAAATCAGCAGGCGGCCACTGAGGGTTTAAGCAGGAGGCTGATATTATCAGATTTGCTTTTAGAAGAGATCTCTAGCTAACAATAGATTTTGGGGAGGGTGGTAAAATGAGTTTAGGCACAATGGCTAGGAGGCCACTACTATGGTTCAAGTGAAATAATATGGTAGCCTAGAATGGGTTAGGAATGGAGGAAGTTAGAAGTGGACAGATTAGGAGATAAAACTGACAGGACTTTGTAAGAGATTAGATGGGTTGGAGTGGGAGATAGTAAGAGAGGAATTTGTCCTGAATGATGCCTGGGTTTCTGGTTGAGTAATTGAATGGCTGATGGCACCGTTTGCTAAAAGAGGGACTCCCAGAGGGGCAGCAGGTATGGGGGAATGAGCCTGAGTGACTTTGGACCTGTTGGCTTATGGTGCCTCTGAGACATTCAAGCTGAGTTGTACGACAGGCAGCTAGATTGTGGGTTAGAAACTGGAAATACAAATTTGGGGAAAATTAGCACAGACAGAATCAACACTATACATATGCATGAGATGCCCCAGGAATTAAGCATAGTGTAAAGAAGGGGCAGGGCTTGAGTCTCAACCTCCCAGAAATACAACATTTAATTGCTGGTTGAGAAGAATGAACCTGAAAAGGAGACAAGGGGGAGAGGGAGCTAAAGATCTCAAGAGAACATAACAATTCCAGACATTCATTGTAAAGACAATGAAAAGACAAGCCATTGTTTGGGAGAAAATATTTTTTTTTTTTTTTTTTTTTTTTTTGAGACGGAGTCTCACTCTGTCACCCAGGCTGGAGTGCAGTGGCCGGATCTCAGCTCACTGCAGCTCCGCCTCCCGGGTCTACGCCATTCTCCTGCCTCAGCCTCCCGAGTAGTTGGGACTACAGGCGCCCGCCACCTCGCCCGGCTAGTTTTTTGTATTTTTTAGTAGAGACGGGGTTTCACCGTGTTAGCCAGGCTGGTCTCGATCTCCTGACCTCGTGATCCGCCCGTCTCGGCCTCCCAAAGTGCTGGGATTACAGGCTTGAGCCACCGCGCCCGGCCCGAGAGAAAATATTTTCAAATCATATATCTGATAAAGTACTTGTACATGCAATATAAAGAACTCTTGTAATTCAATAACAAGAAAACAAACAACTCATATTATTTAAATCGGCAAAATATTTGTAACACTTTGCCAAATAAGGTATAGAAATGACAAGTAAACACATGAAAACATATTCCCAGCAAACTTGTAATAGAAAACTATCAAATGTTACTGAAAGAAATTAAAGAGTGGAAAGCTATACCTTGTTCATGGGTCAGGGAACTCATTGTTTGGATGTCAGTTTCCCCCAGATTGATCTATGGATTCATTGTAATTCCAATGAAAACTCCAGCAGGCTTTTTTGAAAGACGTGGACAAATTTCTAAAATTCATACGAAAATACAAAAGGCATAGAATAGCCAAAACAACTTTGAAAAAAAGGAACAAATTTAGATGGCTGACACTACCTGTTTCAAAACTTAAAAAGCTACAATAATCAAGACAGTGAGGTGTTGGCATCAAGATAGAAAAATGGTCAGTTAACCAGAATTCAGAGTTAATAAATAACATATATGAACAGCTGATTTTTGACAAAGGTGCAAAAGCAATTAAGTGGAGCAAGAATAGCCTTTTCAAGAAACAGTGCTGAAACAATTGGATGTCCATTTGGAAACTAAAGACATACAAATGTTCAATCCATACCTTATACTTTATACAAAAATTAATTCAAAGTTGATCATGGAGCTAATTTATAAAACCCGAAACTGTAAAACTTGTAGAAGATGACATTAGAAAAACATCTTTGTAATTTGTGCTAGGCAAAGATTTATCAGATAGAACACCAAAACACAATCCATAGAAGAAAAATGGATAAATTTACTTCATCAAAAGTAAACCTTTTGCTCTTTGAAAGACATTTTAAAGAGAACAAAAATACAAGCCATTGGGAGAAAATATTGTCAAATCACATCTGATAAAGTACTTCTATATGCAATATAAAGAACTTCTGTAGTCCAGGCACGGTGGCTCACGCCTCTAATCCCAGCACTTTGGGAGGCTGAGGTGGGTGGATCACGAGGTCAGGAGTTCGAGACCAGCCTGGCCAACACAGCGAAACCCCGTCTCTACTAAAAATACAAAAATTAGCCGGGTGTGGTGGCACGTGTTTGTAGTCTCAGCTACTTGGGAGGTTGAAGTGGGAGAATCACTTGAACCCAGGAGGTGGAGGCTGTGGTGAGCTAAGACTGCACTATTGCACTCCAGCCTGGGTGACAGAGAGAGACTTTGTCTCAAAAAAAAAAAAAAAAAGAACCCCTGTAACCAAATAATAAGAAAACAAACAACTCATATTTTTTAAATGGGCAAAAGACGTTTAACACTTTACCAAAGAAGATATAGAAATGGCAAGTAAACACATGAAAAGATATTTAACATCATTAGTCATTAGGGAAGCACAAATTGAAACTACAATGAGATACCACTATGTTCCTCCTAAAATGATTAAAATTATAAAGATTGATCATACCAAGTATTGACAACAACATGGATGAACTGAAACCTCATACACTATTGGTGGGACTATAAAGTGGCTGATATGGTTTGGCTGTGTCCCCACCCAAATCTCATCTTGAATTGTAACTCCCACAGTTTCCACATGTCATGGGAGGAACCTGGTGGAAGATGATTGAATTATGGGGGTGAGTCTTTCCTACGTGATAGTATATGAGTTCTCATGAGATCTGATGGTTTTATAAAGAGGAGTTCCCCTGCACAAGTTCTCTCTCTTTGCTGACATCCATGTAAGATGTGAATTGCTCCTTCTTGCCTTCCACCATGATTGTGAGGCCTCTCCAGCCATGTGGAACTGTAAGTCCATTAAACCTCTTTCTTTTGTAAATTGCCCAGTCTCGGGTATGTCTTTATCTGCAGCATGAAAACAGACTAATACAGTGGGACAAACACTTTAGAAAACAGTTTGTCCATTTCTCAAAAGTTAAATATAAACTCGCTACATAAGCTAGCCATTACATTCTTAAGTATTTACCCATGGAAGAAGAAAGCATAAGTCTGTACAAAGACTTGTACATGAATGTTCAAAGCAGCTCTATAGCCAAAAACTAGAAACAACCCAAATATTCATCAACTGATGGATGGGTGAATAAAATAGGATATATCCATAGAATGGAATACTACTCAGAAACAAAATAGAATGAAGTATTGATACACATAACATGGATGAATTTCAGAATAATTACACAGAGTTCACGAGCCAGACCAGAAAAGTGTACATACAGTATTACTCCATTTCTGTAAAATTCTAGAGAATGCAACTAATCTATAGTGACACAAAGAAGATCCATTGTTGGCCAGGTGCAGTGGCTCATGCCTGTAATCCCAGCACTTTGGGAGGCCGAGGCAGCTGGATCACCTAAGGTCAGGAGTTCAAGACCAGCCTGACCAACATGGAGAAATCCCATCTCTACTGAAAACACAAAACTTAGCCAGGCGTGGTGGCGCCTGCCTGTAATCCCAGCTACTTGGGAGGCTGAGGTAGGAGAATCACTTGAACCCAGGAGGCAGAAGTTGCAGTGAGCCAAGATCGCACCATTGCACTCCAGCCTGGGCAACAGAGTGAGACTCCATCTCAAAAAAAAAAAAAAAAAAAAAAGAAGATCAGTTGTTGTTTGGGCAGGGAGAGGAGGAGTAATGTGAGGAGCAGGGGAATAGGAAGGAGTTTTTACAAAGGAGCATGAGGAAATTTTGGGGAATGATGAGTGGGGTATATACATACATAAGTCAAAACTTAGCACATCATACACCTTAAATATATGACACTTATTGTATGTCAATGATACCTCAATAAAGCTGTTTTTTAAAAAAGAAGTTAGAAAAAAAAGGCCTGAATATAAACACAGGCCAGGCATGGTGGCTCACACCTGTAATCCTAAAACTTTGGGAAGCCAAGGTGGGCGGATCACTTGAGGTCAGGAGTTCGAGACCAGCCTGGCTAACAGGGTGAAACCCCGTCTCTACAAAAAACAAAACAAAACAAAAATTAGCCAGGCGTGGTGGTGCACACCTGTAATCCCAGTTACTTGGGAGGCTGAGGAGGAGAACTGCTTGAACCTGGGGAGGTGGAGGTTGCCGTGAGCCGAGATTGTGCTACTGCACTCCAGCCTGGAGAACAGAATTAGATTCTGTCTCCAAAAAAAAAAAAAAACACACACACACAAGAAAACCCAAAACTGAATAAAAATACAAAGAAATAAGGAAATAAGAAAGATCAAGACAGCAGAAGTTAATGAAACAAATTAAGTAGATTGTCCAAAGTCGCACAGTTGGAGAATGGCAAAACTGGCCCAAAATCAGATTTTTCTGACTCCAAAGCCTATGTTCTTTACAGAAGTTAAACATCCTCACCGTTTTCCAAATTTCAGTTGTGAGGTATTTTCACCTTCATGATTTTTGTCCTCTCAAGTACTACCTACTATTGTTTACTTCATATTTTTATTTAAATTAGCTCACTTTTAAAACTTAACCTCATCTTAGGCAATAACAGCTGTGAAATCAAGGTTTTGATAAGCAGTTAGAATGTTCCTAACACACATTTGGAAATAAGTACATATCAATTCAAAGGAAAACTGCCAGGTTTGTCCCACAGACCCTGGCTGACAGATGAAATGAGTACTCAGACACAGGTATGCAGTGTAAGAGCAGCTAGGTGACTGCCTGGCTCTAGTAGCCAAAGAGCAGCCCTGAGAAACTGAAGCTGCTGCCTTTTATTCAGTGTAGGCACAATGCCGAAAACCTGAAGCCAATACAACCTGTAGGTAATTAACATTTATTGTTCCCCTTTCAGGGAACGTGGGTCAGTTCCTGGTCAACATAAGTAAACAAGCCTGTTTAAGATAAATTCTCCCATGCTCCCCTGTACCTGCTCCTTGCCCTCTGCCTCACGGTTATAGAACAGCTGCCTTTAGCTATTCTCCCCCACGGCTCTGCAGAACCTTCCAACCTTTCAGAAGGCTTACATCCTTTCCCTATAGTTTTTCCCACCATTCTGATCAATCCCCCACAGAAAACAAATTCATCCATTGTGAGGGTTAATTAATTGTATGTGTCAACCTGGCTAGGTTATAGTTACTCAATCAAACACTAATTGAGGTGTTGCCATGAAGGTATTTTATAGATGTGGTTAGCAGTTGTCTGTGACTGTAAGTCTACAGTTGCCTTTCAGTGAAGGAGATTATTCTTGATAATGTTGGTGAGCCTTATCCAATCAACTGGAAGGCCTTCAAAGCAAAACTGAGGTTTCCCTGAGAAAGAAGAAATTCTGCCTCAAGACTGCAGTGTCAGCTCCTGCCTGAGAGTTTCCAGCCTGCAGGCCTGTCCTGGAGATTTCAGACTTGCAGCCTTCACAACTGCCTGAACCAATTCCTTGAAATAAATCTCTTTCTATTCTCATTATTCCTTGTGTTCTGCCTAGAAGGGGCTGAAAGAACCAGGGGAGGCCAGCCTGGCCGAGAACACCATTTATGTCCCTGCACCACCCTGGAGTCCTGCATGCCTCACCTGGCTCCACTCTCGTCTGGAGCCGCGCCTGGCTGGAGCAGAAGATGCCAGTACCCTTCCTTCTTCCCCAATCTTTTTTTTTTTTTTTTTTTTTTTGAGACAGAGTCTTGCCCTGTTGCCCAGGCTGGAGTGCAGTGACATAATCTTGGCTCACTGCAACCTCCTCCTCCCAAGTTCAAGCGATTCTTGCCTCCCCAGTTCAAGTGATTCTCCTGCCTCAGTCTCCTGAGTAGCTGGGATTACAGGTGCCTGCCATTATGCCTGGCTAATTTTTGTATTTTTATTAGAGACAGGATTTTGCCATGTTGGCCAGGGTGCTCTCAGACTCCTGACCTCAGGTGATCTGCCTCCCTCGGCCTCCTAAAGGCTGGGATTACAGGTGTGAGCCACCATGCCCAGCTCCTCACCTGATCTGACCTGGCTTCTAAGCCTTCCTGCTCACTCTTCAGCCTCCCATCCTCTCCCTTCCAGACTCCCAAAGCCTTCTTTGCCTGCGGTTCTGACCCTGCTTCTGGGTGTTCCTCCCTGTAACTGTGCTGTTCTCCCTCCAGGGTTGGTGGCTGAATGGTGTTCCTCTTTCTTGGGAGAGAGATAAGACTCCTTTCAGTGGACCCCCTGGATGCCCCCAGCCCCAC